>NC_066882.1:15453516-15811016 GCF_022985175.1 Labeo rohita | reverse complement strand
AAAATATGTAGTAGAAGACCCAGAAACATTTCAGGATTTTTCTTCATATAATGGACTGCTATGGTGCCCCAAGTTTAAACTTTTAAAATGCAGTTTAAATGCGGCTTCAAACGATCCCAAATGCGGTTGTAAACTATTCCAGCCTAGGAAGAAGGGTCTTATCTAGCGAAACAATCGGTTATTTTCACTAAAATAATACAATTTAAATACTTTTAAATCTCAAATGCTCGTCTTGCTTTGCGCTGCCTGAACTCTGTGTATTCCGGCTCAAGACAGTTAAGGTTTGTTGAAAAACTCCAATCGTATTTTCTCCCTCAACTTCAAAAATCATTTCAAAATCATCCTACATCGCTGCAGAAGTACCGACCCAGTCTTTGCAAAGTAAACATGCAAAGAAGATCAAACACCCTTAACAAAAAGATGGTCGGCGGTACAGAGCCACAAATACCAGGACAGCCAGACATAAGAACAGTTTCTTCCCTCGGGCAATATACCTTATGAACAGTTTAATGTTCCAGACATTGGGATCGTTTACAACTGAATTTGGGATCGTTTGAAGCCGCATTAAAAATTGCATTTTGGATGTTCAAAACTGGGGCACCATAGCAGTCCATTATATGGAGAAAAATGCTAAAATGTTTTCCTCAAAAAACATAATTTCTTTATGACTGAAGAAAGACAGACATGAACATCTTGGATGACAAGGGGGTGAGTACATTATATGTGACTCTTTGTTTTGGAAGTGGACTTCTCCTTTAAATAATCTACATCTACTACTTTAAGTTATATTCATCCACAGGCATCTTCCCATTCTTTTCTTCTCTTCTTATCGCTAGAAAAGCAGTGACAACTTACATTGCCTCTCTTGTTGCCTTTCGACTTAAAATTGCAACCAAAAGCCGCACAATGTGGCATCGTATTAGTAGTAGCTCACAGAGTGCAACCATTTTACATTAAAGTAATGGCACCCCCATAGTCCAAAATATGTATAAAACGATGTGGATTTTTATTTTTTAAATAACGTAAATGCTTCATTTTCGAACAACACAGAAAAGGAAAACATAAAGAGAAAAGTATTGAAAAAGTATTGTGGCCCCAGCTTTTAGCAGCACAATTAATTCCAGCAGAATTATTTACTGACAACCAAATAAAGCAAGTAATTAATCTAACTATCAAGAGAAAGCCCATTATATTGAACAACCTATCATTTCTAAAATATGCTGGCTTATTTACACAACATACAAATATAATTAAGCATCTACGCAACATCTTTGATGCTTGTTTATACACACAACTGTCCATACATGCTGATTTGTGCCATGTTTTGTAGCACTACAGGATGCTAAGCAGCTTGTGTAAAAAAAGCTTATTGCTTTTGTTTGCTTTTCTTTATTAACTCTGAGGCTTAATCAGTTTTTGATATAAATTCTCTCGGCAGAGAGTGAATATCACCAGCTGAGAGAGGATGGGAGCACCTACTGTATTAGTGATAGTATTTTAGGGTGGTCTGTGGGTGGGCTTCGGCTATAAGATATGTGCAGATGGGACTCAATGGGAAATTATTATAGCACTAACTGGACCAATTGAAAACATTCTTGCTTTTAATAAGCTCACAGCAGGCATGTGGTGTCCGGATGCAGTTGGCTGTCAGAATGTTATGATATGTTTAACATATATGCGCATGAAAAGGCCAGACGTCGTGACCCCCTTCCTTCAAATCGGAATCCTTAATCTCAGGGCTCTTCTGGTACATATAAAGTTTACGTAAAACAAGGACATCATAAAGTAGTACAGGCCACAGACCCTGAGGACATCTTACTTTAAAAATAGCCATGTGACTCCCTGTGATGTTCAGTGTTCTGCTAGAGGCTGTTTGCATCCCACAGCATGCATTTGCATATAAACAAACGAGAATGATTAGCGCACGCCAGTCTGTGGTAAGAAGGTACAGAGGTTGGAAATGTTACCTATACAAATGTACAACTCTGAAGGTGGATAGCACACGAAATAACCTTACTTTGGCATTTTAAGTTCAGGAAACCTTGAATGGGGAAATAAATGAATAAATATAACTAAAAGAAGCATATTTGTGCTTAGGTACCTTATATATATATTTATATATATCACATTGGACTAAACTTACTGACTTACAAAGGGTTAATCTGTTCAGTCAGGGATAAACTGGATAATTTTGGGGGATTCCAAGATTTTTTCTTGGTAATATTGCATAAGAGATTACAAGCAATTTTTATAAAGGCCAGAACATCAAATTAAGTAAATAAAAGGACTATCAGCACAGCACAAGAGACATATACGATTACCATACGCCATATATGAATATATATAAGCTCAGACACATACTGCATATAAAACAAGGCATATAGCATTTGTTAAAAGCGCTCAGATGGGCTATGGGGATATGAAATTAATTTAAGCTTTTTTTCATACAAAATGCATGTTGTTTTTTATTTAGTACTGACCTGAATAAGATATTTCACATAAAAGACGTTTACACACAGTCCACGAGAGAAAATATTAGTTGAATTTGTAAAAAAACGACCCTGTTCAAAAGTTTACATACACTTGATTCTTAATACTGTGTTGTTACCTGAATAATAGACAGCTGTGTTTTTTTGTTTAGTGATAGTTGTTCATGAATCCCTTGTTTGTTCTGAACAGTTGCCGCTGTTCTTCTCAAAAGAACCATTAAGATTTTTGAACGGAATGAGGATGTGTACATTTTTCCTATTTTGCCTTTATATCTTTTATATCTTATTTTTTCCCATTTAGTACTGCCCTTCAGAAGCTACAGAAGATACTTACATGTTCCCCAGATTTACCCTGATCACCAAATTCAAAAAGTTTTCACCCCCCGGCTCTTAATGTATGTTTTTTTTATTCTGGAGCATCAGTGAGTGCTAGAACTTTCTGTAATAGTTGGACCTTCTGTAATAGTACCTCATTTGTTCTCAGTGTGAAAAGATGGATCTCACAATCATACAGTCATTGTTGGAAAGGGTTCAAAAAATGCTGAAAAACCAAAGAATTTGTGGGACCTGAAGCATTTTGTATGATCCCTTAACATTTTGTAGATTCTACAAAATGTAAACTTTTGACTTTTAACAGTAAATAAATAAATAAATAAATAAATACATACATACATACATATTTAATGGACATAATGGAAAAAAAATGTTATCGATTGAGCTTAAACTCTGTTGATCTTTGAGCATTCATAAAATGCACTTTGTGCCCCTTCACTTACAACTCATTTTTTACCTCTAGCTCAAGCGTTTAAGCTCTAGCATTTTGTACTCATATGGAAAGTGACAGTTCAGAGAATCATTTTAAGAGCATGCAAGCTGTTTGATTTGAATTTCAAAAGGTGAGAGGAATTGCACATTTGAAACTAGGCTGCTCGTCTGCATTATCACATGGCGGGCAATATTTCGTGAAACAGACATTCCAAGAAACACTTCTGAAACAAAATGGCAGTGAGTTATTGTTCTGTGGCTGCACAGTGTTCTCTCACTTGTACATCTATATCGCCATCTGCACATTAACTCCAACATCTCTTCCAGGAACAAAGGGTAGACAGGACAAAAAACATGAGTAACAAAGGGCAAGAAACCAAGAAAGGCAGAGAAAGAGGAAAAAAAGAAGGACTGTTAAAATATTGAAAGCCCTCCGAGGCGTTGACACGCAATGACCTCCCCTAACCTCTGCAGCTCAAGCTGTGACACTAAGTAAAAACCTCTGCCACTTCTTAAATTTTAACCACGTCCAATGTGCATTAAGGGGTGTCTCTGATGCCACTGCACGACACTAAGATATCCCAAAGACCACCTAAGCACATGGTGGATACACTGTGCTCACAGCCTGAAGACAAAAAAGCCAGATTTCAAAGTCTTGTTAACTGGACTCTGCGTAATGGTGGAAGAAATGGTCCAGCATCTTGCATTCAAGTCTCTATTGATCACAGCAGTAGTAATTAATCAAATCATGATCAAATAAGCGTAGTGAAAAAAGCATAATTACAGGCCACACACTGTATACAGAAAGCATTTTCTGCATTTTGAAAAGTTTAATCTGGCATGTGAAAATAGATGCCATCACAGACCTTAACTATGTAACCTGGACAAAAACAAGACTGTGAGGGTAGACTTACATTCTTTTTCAAGGGCACCCACAGTATAAAAGTCCTAAATCACATAATTTTCACAACTCAAAACTTCTAAAACTGCTTTATCAAGCTTTTGTCAACTGAAACTTTTTTAGAAAGATGTTTTGTCAGCTAAAAAATTGCTATGTTGTTTAACAACAGTACAATCCACTGAATGCACTACTTCTATTCCTCACAGCCTATTTTCATTCCTGTCAGGAAGATTCTTTATTGGAAGTGATGGTTCCATGAAAAACCTTTGAAGAACCTATAAAGGGATAGTTCACCCAAAAATACAAATTCTGTCATTAATTACTAGCCCTCAAATCACTCCAAAACTGTAAGACCTTTGTTTATCTTCAAAACACAAATTAAGATATTTTTGCTGAAATCCAAAACCTTTCTGACCCGGCATAGACAGCAAAGCAACTACCACAGGGCTAGACAAGTAGTAAGAACATCGTTGGTTCAACCGTAATGTTATGAAGCTATGAGAATACTTTTTGTGCGCAAAGAAAACAAAAATATCAACTTTATTCAACAATTTCTTCTCTTCTGTGTCAGTCTTTGCCACATGCTCAGGAGAGTACCATGGAGCATGCAGGGTCAGAAAGCTCTTGGATTTCAGCAAAAATATCTTAAAGGATTAGTTCACTTCCAGAACAAAAATTCACAGATAATTTACTCACTACCTTGTCATCCAAGATGTTCATGTCTTTCTTTCTTCACTTTGAAAGAAATTATGTTTTTTGAGAAAAACATTCCAGGAATTATCTATATAGTGGACTTCTATGGTGCCCGTGAATTTTAACTTCCAAAATGCAGTTTAAATGCAGCTTCAAAGGGCTCTAAACAATCCCAGCTAAGGAAGAAGGGTCTTTTCTAGCAAAACGATCTGTCATTTCCTTAAATAAATTAATATTTATACACTCTTTTTAACCACAAATGCGCATCTTGTCTAGCTCTGCGATGCGTATGCGTCAGTTAGGGTATGCCGAAAAACTCCCATCTCAATTTATTCTTCAACTTCAAAATGGTCCTTCATCACTGTTTTACCCCCCCTTTTTTTAAGGGCATTTGTCCTTCTTTGCACTTCCACTTTGGAAACACTAGGTCGGTACTTCTGCAGCAATGTAGAATGATTTTTGAAGTTGGAGGAGAAAACTGGGAGTTTTTGGACATACCCTAACTGTCTTGAACCGGTTGCATGGGCATCGTAGAGCTAGACAAGACAAGCATTTCTGGTTAAAAAGTGTATAAATACTAATTTTTACTTAAGAAAATGACCAATCATTTTGCTAGATAAGACACTTCCTCCTTGTCTGGGATAGAGCCGCTAGAGATTTAGAGC
Source organism: Labeo rohita (assembly GCF_022985175.1). NCBI lineage: Eukaryota > Metazoa > Chordata > Actinopteri > Cypriniformes > Cyprinidae > Labeo > Labeo rohita. The sequence goes on along the minus strand of NC_066882.1, from coordinate 15,805,503 downwards.
CCTTTAAAGCTGCATTTAAACTGCATTTTGACAGTTCAAACTCTTGGACACCATTGAAGTCCACTATACGGATAATATTCCTGAAATGTTTTTCTCAAAAAAACATAATTTCTTTACGACCAAAGAAAGAAAGACATGAACATTCTGGATGACAAGGTGGTGAGTAAATTATCTATAAATTTTTGTTCTAGAAGTGGACTAATCCTTTAATTTGTGTCTTACAGGTTTGGAACGATATGAGAGTGAATGATTAATAACAGAATTTTCACTCTTGGGTGAACTATCCCTTTAAAGATTTCATAGAAGGCAGCAATACTTCTCATGTCCCTATTCTGGTCAAGATTATGTTCCTCTTTTCTTCTTTCCCCCCCTCCTCTCTCTCTCTAAAGCATGTAACGTTATCCTGTGAAACAATGCACCCAACACGTAATACATGCCGCATTGAGTTTTTAATTTAACTAAACCAGAATTGTGGCAACAGGACTAATACGGCCTCATCCATCTTTATCACACAACACTGCGGCCTTGGACTTAACAGCTGTGAATGTAATGACTCTGTTGATAATATTGCTGGTCTCCATGATTGTGAAATTCACAAAAAGCTCTTCAGAAAATTAATTGCTTCAACAGAAACACCTCCCATCAAGTATAATAATAGTGTCAAAGATTTATATTCAATATTGCGTAGTTAATGATTTACGTGGAATAAGAAACACACACATACACACACACAGACAGAAAGAGCCACTCACACACCTCTAGGCCCTTTCATCAGACTGCCATTGCTCTATCTGTCTTTCTCTTCATGAAATAATTGTCTCTCACTTTCTCCCTCTGGCCAGAACACCGTGTCTATGTCTGACAGAAGAGAAAGATGAGGTATGACAGTCTGAAATGACGTCCTTTTGCCTTTGACCTGTAAGACTGAGGCCACTTCTGCTCTGCAGCCACTGTAAATTCTAGTTCAGTCCTTTACTCATCACATTGTGCTGTTGTTGTAATCTAAGGTTTTGTGTAATAACAAAAAATATATATTTTTTTTTTTACAGTAGTTCAACAAAAAAGAACTAGGGTTTTCACACTTTAGTCCCGGGACCCCCAGTGGGCCACAAGAGGGTGTTAGAGGAAAAATACTTATGCAAACGCCTGCATTAAACAATTGGAAATCTGAAGGATCTGTAACAAAACATGAAACTCCTAACTCAAGAACCTTATACAGTGAAAAATGGTTCTTGATAAGAAGTGGGTTCTTTACTTAATGTGCTGTTAAGAAATAGATAAAGATAGCTTTGACAAATGTATCTCACAGAGCCATGGGCAAAATGACTCTTTTAATTTAAATAAAAATACAAAGAGAAGTATGGATTGTTAAATGTGTGATAGCACTTTCTTCCTTTCTTCTGTTATTTCCTGAAATTGTGATTAGACCAAAAGACAGAAATATATGGTAACGCAAAAGCGATGCAGAGTTCAAATGAGTCAGGGAGGAAAATGTCAAGATAAAAAATGGAATATCCTGAGGTGTAATGGTCTCTCTCTCTCTCTTTCTGTCGTATACACGCTCATTGTCTCTTGCTTCTCTCAGCCACTTTTCCAATCACACACATACACAGGAGCAGCAGTCAAAATAATCTAAGATAGACACACAAACTCACACACTCGGTACACCCCTGAGTAGAGCTGACGAGATCAAACTGGACTTCAGTGGGTTTCATTTCTCTTGTACTCACTCTATCCCCTCGTTTCACCACTCTCCCTGTCTGACTCATCCAACCCTGCCCTCATAACAAGTCTCTGCAGCACTGCTTTTAGAAGAAAGCAAAGCAATTGCACCCTGACAAACAGTCCGCCATCTTGTCTCCACCACAACAGGAAAAGAAAGAGAATGTTTTTATGGTGAAATACATCAGTCACAGAGTGACCCAGCCATGAGAGCTACTTATGAAAGGGAACGAACATCCTGCTTCGTCATGCTAAGGGTAATAGAGGTTAAACGTGGTAAATCACATCACTGCAGAGGATGTTCTTTGCATTTTTATGTCGATATGTCACGCTGCTTTGAAGAGACACTTGCATCAATAGGACTTAACCGTCTTATGTTGTTCTGAAATAAAGCCAGACTTTATTTAGTCTTGTGTAGCCAGACCTTTTACTAACCAACATATGGTCTGGTCGACAATGCGGCTTATTCTAGCCAAGAAACACCCACTTTAGAAGAGTGAATGAATTTGCATAATGCTGTGGTAGTCTATGAAACAGGAAAAAAAAAAAAAACAAACTAGAATTCTGTCTATTTAAAATAAATGCTGACTATTTCACAGATGATAGTTATATAAATTTACTTGTTACTTAAAAAAAAACTATATATATATATATATATATATATATATATATAATGTCCGCGGGTTGACGCAACCCCATTAACGTCATATTTAGCTCCTGAAATACGAGTTTCCCAGGGGAACCCAGACAAAAAAATGATTTTTAATGGCGGACACCCCCTCGAAACACAATTGGGCTAGTTTTGGGCAAGTTTTGAGTAGCAATTGGGAAGGTTTCGTTGTGAAAACCTGGCAACCCCTTTAGCATCACTTTTTGATGTGCAGGGTCCTCCATTGTTTTCAGTTGTTTGTCTTAATTTAATGGTTTGCATGCATAAAAATATAAATTATTTTATATAAAGTTATACTTTCATTGGAGCACCTAATCCCACCCCTACCCTAAACCTATGCACTTCTGAACAATATAAAACACCTAACAGGCAAATATAAGTACAGTCACAGGTATTTACTGCAAAAACTGACCATAAACAAGCAGTATAAATGCATTACAACCAAGTTCTGCTGCATTCTGAGTCTTCTGAAGCCATACAATATCTTTATGCGAAGAAGAGAGTAAAACATAAGGTTTTAATCGCTGAAAATGATCCCGCTCCGTTAACGCGTTCACATCTCATTCAAAAAGATACTCTTGAACATTAGCATGATGCAATCGGTCATAAGACGCACAAGAGCCAATGACATTTCACAAGCAAATTTGATGTAACGCTTCTTCTGGCAGCATTTTTTGAATTTGTGCACAGACTGCCAAGTCAAAATTCCTTTAAGGCAAGTCATTCCACTCGGCGGCCATCTTTGAAACACCTCTCGGGCGGGCAAGTGCAGTTCCTATCTCTTTGAATGGGGAAACATCGAATTCTCCATAACTGTTCACCAAGCTTACGATTAAATTTCATATTTGAAATCACCAATGAAATCTGACAACAAACTGCCTCATAATATCGTTTCTTATGCTCCAATAGCGTTAAAAAAGCTTATTTTTCAGGCGAGATCAGCCAGTGCACATGCGCAGTACTAAATGCACGTCTCAGAACGCTGACCGCTTCTATAGCAACCGGGACTTCTAATGGCAGCTGCAGTGATGCGCAGACTTTACTAGTCAGCGATTGGCTCTTTCATTAAGAACGTGAGGCTTTGCGGCCATAATAAGCATTGCATCTTTCCCCATTCAAAACTGTGTGACTAATCTTGGGTATTCTATAGGCCTTGGGCCAAGTCTGCAGTTTTCCCATGGAATTGTGCTACTTTAACACTGTTGCCATGGGATGTTTTTCATGTCTGCAGGTTGAAGCGACCCCAATAACCTAATATTTAGCCCCTGGAATGCTAATTTTACCAGGGGAACCCTGGCAAAAAAATACTTGTATTTTACCCCCCAGAACGTGATTTTTAACTGGGACCCACCTCAAAATACGATTGGGCTACTTTTGGGCTAGTTTTAAGTAGCAATTGGGTGGGTTTTGTTGTGAAAACCTGGCAAACCTGACTGCAGCACATAGAATGAGCTTTACAGCGGATAGAGACGGTGGTCACGTCCATTCCTCTCAGAAATCAATTGTTTTGCTTCGGAAGACTTGGAATACTCATTTTTTAAAAATAAAATATGACTGTAGTTGCATTTGCCTGTTATATCCTGTGTTTTATTGACAAATGGTTAGGTTTAGGGGCAGGGGTTGGGTTACGTGCATATAAATGTGTAAATAGTGTAATGTAAATAAAACTGTTGTGACTGTTTACATTAAAAAAATCTTTCACTCCAACATATATGCAATAATGGCAAAATCATTACCGAATATATAATTTGATCATGATAATAAAATTCCCAGTGCCTTTCGTGTCAGCATATTGACGCCAAGGGTTTCTTATTTCAAGCAATGGAGGACCCAGCACGTCGAAAAATGACACTAAGGGGGTTCCCCTCTGTGCGTCAAGAATTGACACCAAAGGGTCTTGAACAAGCATCAATATGTGATGAGTTGGGAGAGAGAATGTGTTCTTAAATTTGGTTACATTTTTTAAAACGTTTTTAAAAGAAGTTTCTTATGCTTGAGTACAGTAAAGACAGTAATATTGTGAAATATTACAATTTTCCATTTTAATATATTACATGTAATTTATTCCTGTGATAGCAAAGCAATTACTTCAGTCTTCAGTGTCACATGACTTTCAGAAATCATTCATGTTGCTTGCTAAACTTGTTGGAAACTGATACATTTTTTCTCAGGATTCTTTGATATTTCTGATCAACTTTATGCATCCTTGCTAAATAAAATTATTAATTTCTTTAAAAAATGTTTGTTATGAAATGACAATAATGCAGACATCAGTGCTCAAAATGATTAGTCTTTTCTTCCACCTGAAGTCTGTGCACGATGCAGTTTTCTGCGTATTTCCCTTCAACCACAGTCACATAATCATGAATGTTCTCTGAGGCTTCATTGCTGGGATCCGCTCATTAAAGGATACACGCAGCTGACAATCCGATAAAATGATTTTTCAAGCACTGCTGCTCATTGACCATGTTGCTTGCGGAGCCCACAGATGGCCTGTCATTTTAAATGCGTCAATTATGATGTGATTTCCCATAACATTGGCTAATCCAGTTCCAAAAGTACCTTTAAATAAGTCACGCAGATGTTGAAAATGCAAATGGAAGCAGGTGTTTACTCGCTTTTCGTTCACAATCTCAGCTGCTAAAAAGCAGACCGTTACTTTTAGGAAAGTTACGATACAGAGAAATCTGCTTTAAGTTCACCAGTGGCTTCTCCTCCACGTAATCTCTCCATTCAAACGGCACAACTTCATTTCTAAGACTGTAACGAATAACCACCGGGGGCATCGTGAGAGGTAAGATAAATAAAATCCAAAATTGCTTTGTCACTGCTTTCTATCACTCCGCGCTGTCCGCCGCTCCTATCTCTGCGATCTGCCGGTACCTCAGGGGAGAAACTTCAGGTACGTTATCCAGACATGAATCATAAACTTCCACATTAATATACTTTTGGATTCCATTCAGAGCCCGTGAGGACTCTTCGCTTGGCTTTTTTCTATAGCCTGTGAGAGACTGTGGTGGCTTTTAATGAAGCCATTCACACTGTAAGAATAATGGTGTGATTTAGGCCCTATGTTCAAAAAATCCTGGCCTCTTTAGTGCATATTTAAGCTTCCTACAGCCTTAGAAGCTTTAGAACAGATTGAATTAAAGAATGGGATTCAAAGAAAGACAGATTCACAAAAGCTTCATGCTGAAGGTTAAAAAGCATTTAAGCATTAAAAAAAAAAAAAAAAAACATTATGGAAGAATAGCATAATTTTTCTTTTGTTAAATGATAGATTTTCTAAATGCTGAAACAACAGCAAATGTTTGTTTATGAAGCCATTTAGTCAGGTCATTACTTGATTGTTGCCTAAGGTCCAAAGGCAAAACTAGGGGAGCATGAAATTTGAAAGTTTTATCTTAGTGAAGCATACAACGTAAGCGCCTCAGGTTGAACGAATCGCAAATGCTGTTATAGGACCTACATTTGATCCCTGAGGTGATGGCTGGATGCGTTACAGAAATCTAAATCGTTAATACTATTAGTGTTCGAGATTAGCAGCAGTTTAGCGTGCTTCAGCATTCGAAATCATTCGAAAAAAAATCATTTCTAGACTCCACAACCGAGTCTTTGCACTGCGACAAACTGAATATCAGTACAACACTGGAGATGAAAAGCCAAGCTTTAAATTGACTATCTATTCAGGCAAAGTCATACTTGCAACGAAAGGCAGTGAATTATTATAATTTTAAATTATAATTGAGCCGTGCATTGAAAATCAATGAAAATGTTAAATTACCACATTCACAGAGAGATGCATGGGTGCATTTCAACAAGAGATCTGGCCTTGAATATTTTCTCTAAAAGGACAGCTCGCTTTCTAACATAACAGTGCCAGAGAGAGAGGAATAACAGTAAATTGTGCTGGTGCTTTTCCGGTAACCGGACTGAAAATTGAACGTAATGTAATCACTATTTGTCTATGTACTGTGCACTGCAAGTGCTTTTACTGTACACTGAAATATACATTTTTTCCCCCTTAAATTACTTGCAAGAGACTTATTTCTTTCTAAGGCCAGCCTCTTTCACGTTTAGTACTTCCAAACAACCTTCATTTTACACTTTGCGGACAAAGGTAACTGTATTGAAAATGTACAGAGACTCAGTAGTAGCTTAGCTTATGTTTTTTTTCTCATAATTTCATTAGATATACAGATATATTTCTCTGTCAATCCTCACTTATCTCAGTCACAGGTGGGGGTGTTGTTTGGTGTTGGGATTGTGCGTCTCACCAGACAGCTGTGATGTTAACAACACACAAGATAGCTGGTACTCAGAGGCACGCAATTCTGCTTAAAAAAACACGAAAACAAAAAACAATGGAACTCAGAATGCTAATAAAAATCGCTCTGCTCTCTGCATAAGGTCTGTTTTCTTCTCCACCCATTATGTTCCTCAGACGTTTCAGATGCGGACTACAGAGGGCGGTCTGTATGTTCATAATGATGTATGTATACACACACACACACACACACATACACCCTTGAGGTATCAGAAGTGGCTGCATCTTCATTTTTCCATCTGGTTGAGTTCCAAGTGGAGACTCTGTGATCTGTGGTCGATCTGTAGTGACAGATGCTTCTCACTGCGCTCACACATATGCAAACAGACTTTTTCTGCAAACGTACACATATATACATAAAGAAACAGACATAAGTACGCAGTATCCACATTTCTCTCCTCAAGGGTATACGCTGCAGTGCTTTAATTGGAGAAATAGACGCCACTGAAAGCAAGTGTTTACACAACCGATAGAGCAACGCTAGCCCTGCAGGCAAAACCCTGACTGCCATCTGAGAGAGCGCCAAGTCACATACAAAACCATTTGAGCACTTTAATGTGGGGAGACATTGCTTACAAGCTTTTATAACACATCAATTCAATAAAATGAGCTTTTCATTTGGGTTTCTTGAATCTAGTATCAAACCTCATAAATCCATGCTTCTCTAAGATGAGTTTTAAAGGAATAGTTCACCTAAAAAAACCTCTCTTATCATTTACTTAACCTGTATGACTTTCTTAATTATGTGGAACACCAAAGGAACCTCTTTTCAAGTCAAAATGCATTTTAAGTGGTTGTATTGTTATAGATCTGCAGTTGACCATCATTGGAAGTTTTCTTCTCGCTCTGCCTCTACGGGCAGAAGCAGCATTGGCAGACTTTTGAACATCACAATGCTATTGTGGAGCTGGAGCACGTAGCTACCGCCAACTCCTCTGCTGCCCCCCTAGGGCCCAGGAACTTTTTAATCTAATTAAAACAAGCTGAGAGACGAGTTGAAAGATAAGGTCGCCACGGGGAAATGGAGGAAGCGTTTTGCCAATGTGGGCTTTTCCTCAGCCTCCATGACAGTAACAAGTTATCAGGCTTTGAGCATGTGGTGGTAGCATAGGGACCGAGCCACCAACCGACTGACAACTTCGGTGTGCGGGTGGGATTCACTGTCAGTGCTTGAGACACTGTGACTGACAGGGTAATTAATCACACAGTTTGGACAGAGCGAAGCAAAAGAAGGCAACTTTCCATCTTTCAGCAGTAAACCATTTGTTTTTCATAGTAAAGTGAAGAATAGCCAACATATTAAAAAAAATCTTTTGGCATTATGTAGCCATGCTTAATTTATAAGTCAACTCTTACACTTATTAGATTTCATTATTCATCTGGTCCAAATTTAGAGTAACAAGTGCTTCGATTGCTCAACAATGTTGAAATGTTGCTCAACAATATGAATATATATATACACACACACACACACACACACAGCAAAAACTGTACAATTGTGAAATATTTTTGCAATTTAAAATAACTGTTTTCTATTTTAATATATTTTAAAATGTAATTTGTTCCTGTGATTTCAAAGCTGAATTTTTAGCATCATTACTCCAGTCACATGAACCTTCAGAAATCATTCTAATATTCTGATTTGCTACTCAAAAAAAAAAAAAAAAAAAAAAAAAATTTTTTATTATTATGTTGAAAACAGCTGAATAGAATTTTTCAAGGTTTCTTTGATGAATTAAAATTTATCTGAAATAGAAATCTTTTGTAACATTATTAACAAAGTCACTTTTAAATTTAAAGCATCCTTGCTAAATAAAAGTATTAATTTCTATAATTTATCCCCCCCACTTATATAATAATAAAAATGTTTCTTGAACAGCAAATCAGCATATTAGAATGATTTCTTAAGGATCATGTGACACTGAAGACTGGAGTAATGATGCTGAAAATTTAGCTTTGATCACAGGAACAAATTGCATTTTAAAATATATTCAAACAGAAAACAGTTATTTTAAATAGTAAAAATATTTCACAATATTAGCTACTGCTTTTGCTGTATTTTGGATCAAATAAATGCAGGCTTGGTGAGCAGAAGAGACTTCTTTAAAAACATTAAAAATCTTACTGTTCAAAAACTTTTGACTGGTACGGACAAAACAAACAAACAAAAACGCATGTAGATTGTAAAAACAAACACAAATTAAATCAATAAAAAAGCCTGCCTATGAATATGCTCTTCTGACTGACAGACAACTAACCAAAAAAAAAAAAAAAAATAAAATAAAATAATAAAACAAAATAAAAAACACTGATAATATACTTATCTGAAAAGTCTTTGTTATACAGGTGGACATTTTGTTGCCCTGCATGGGAATACTGACATAAAGCTAAAGATAACACATTGGGAAACACTGTGCAATACAGTACATTCTCTCATTACCAGCATTCAGGTTACTCACAACTTCATAAGTGACATATGCCTTTTTGACCTCCTACTAAGAAAAACCGCATTGACATTTTCCCTCTTAGAAGTATTTTAATGAGGCTTTGTCACTGTTCAGAAACTGTAGTGAGCCATTAGTTTATGGCTGCCATTAGTTCTCCTATTAGCTCATTTCATTTCCATTTACCCGGCACTGTTGGATGGAGAACACAGGACCCACATACCCCATCCGCTCCATTTCCAACTGGGGCAACTTGACTCCACAGGTTCTCAGTGAGGTCATGTCCTCTACTTAAAACCACAGAAAGAAACCATTTCCCTCTGAGTAGTCCAGAATAACAGATCTAGTGAACTAGAGGAATGCTTGTTGTTTACTCTGGATCCAGGCTTATCCATTAACTGTGCTCTACCACATGAGAGTAAAAGCATAGTTTCATTATGGGATGACAGTCAAAGTACACATTCTAAAGGCTTTGGGTAAACAAATAAATATAAAGTCTACATAGTGTGTACTGCTTTATTCAAACATAATTACATAAAGTACTGCTTAAAGGAATAGTTCACCCAAAAATAAAAATGTGCTAAAAATGTACTCGCTCTTAGGCCATCTGAGTTGTAGATGAGTTTGTTTATTCATAGGATTTGGAGAAATTTAGCATTACATTACTTACTCATGTAATGTGGGTTTTGGGTTTTGTTTCATGTTCATGTTTTCATGTCTTTTATTTTGTAGTTTAATCACGGTTCCTGTCTAGTCATGTGGTTCCCAGGAATATAAATATGAGGAGCACAAAGGCCAAATTCCCTTAAACATCCACCACAAGGAATAAAACCAAATAACATAGTCCTGATGTGCAGAACAGGATTGTTGAGCTTCACAAAATAGAAGGTGGTTGTAAGAAATAAGCCAAAGCATTGAAAAGTCCCATTTCCACCATCAGGGCAATAATTAAGAATTTCAATCAACTAAAGATGTTACAAATCTAACTGGAAAAAGATGTGTGTCTATATCATCCTAATGCATGGTGAGGAGGAGAGTTTAAGTGTCCAAAGACTCTCCAAGTATCACAGCAGGAGAATTGCAGAGATTAATTGAGTCTTGGGGTCAAAAGACTAAAAAAAAAAAAAAAAAAAAAAAAAATTCAAACAGCCCCTTCATCACCACATGGTTTCAGGAGGGTTTTAAGAAAAATCCAAATTCAAATGGGACTGGCTTCTGTGGTCAGATGAAACTAAAAAAAGAGCTTTATGGCAGCAAACCCACCAGATGGTTTTGGTACAGAAAGTACCCCATGCCCACAGTTAAATATACTGCTGGATCTTTAATGTTGTGGGCTTATTTTCCTGCCAGAGGTCCTGGACATCTTGCTCAGATACATGGCATCATGGATTCTAGCAAATACCAACAGATAAAAAATCAAAATCTGACTGCATCTGTTAGAAGTTCTTTAATGAGCTGTGGTTGGATCCTCCATCAGGACAATGATCCAAATCAAACATCAAAATCAACACAAAAATGTGTCACTGAGCATAAAATGAAGCTTCTGCCATTGCCGTCCCAGCTGCCTGGCCTGAACCCTATAGAAAATGCGTGAGGTGAACTGAAGACAAAAAGCACCAGCATGGAGCTGGGAAACTGAAGGATCTGAAGAGTTTCTGTATGAAGGAATGGTCTCTAATCTTATGTCAGGTGTTCTCCAAACTCTTCAGGCAATAAAGAAGCAAACTCAGAGCTGTTATCTTGAATAAAGGACGTTGCAATAATTGGGTGCCAATAATTGCAGTCAACATGAACTAGAGAAAAACATTTATTTTATAATGAGATTTCTCCCCTGCTTTCCATTGTTTTACTTCAATGATAGGTTAGAATTTTGTGAATTTTTTGAATGAAAGATTAAAAGGATAAACAATGCAGATTTATTTTCACAGCCACCTTTGCTCATATTTACCAAGCGTGCCAAAATTAGTGGAGGGCACTGTATATAGCCCTCATGTCGCCCTTGTCATTTGCCGTGTATTGTCCCGAGTATTTATTTTATTTTATTATTATTTTTTGCTTATACCAAGTCAAGTCTGTGTTTACTGTTTGGTCACTTTTTGGAGTTAAATTAAACTACACTTGGGTTCTCTCTTCAACTTGCCTCAATGGACTCATTACAACTCACCAATGGATCCTCTACAGTGAATGGGTGCCATCAGAATGAGAGTCCAAACAGCTGAAAAAAACATCACAGTAACCCAAGTAATCGAGTACATCAATTAATTTTTTGTGATGCAAAAAACTTTGTAAGAAACTAACTCATCATTAAGATGTTTTTAACTTTTAAACTCTTGTTTTTGGCTAAAATACAAGTCCTCTATCCATAACATTACTTACTCAAGTGAAAGAGCTGTCTTGTCTGGATCAGGTGAGAAATATGCACTGTTTACAACTGAAAACAGTTCAAAGGAGTTCTCAACAAACATGTTGGTGGACTTCGATTTGGATTTTGATGGACTTTTTTAATGGAATTATGGATTACGGACTCGTATTTGGCTAGAAGTGATGGTTTAAAGTTAAAATGCCTTGATGGGTTTGTTTCTTCTCTCTTCATAAGACATTTACTGATGGACTGGAGTCGTGAGGATTACTTGTGGCTCGTTGTGATGTTTTTTATCAGCTGTTTGGACTCTGACGGCACCTATTCACTGCAAAGGATCCATAGGTGAGTAAGTGATGTAATGCTAGATTTCTCCAACTCGTGTAAACCTTAGTGAGTAAATCAGGATTTATTTATTTATTTATTTATTTTTTATTTTTTGGTTGAACTATTCCTTAAGACTTCTTAACATCCAGCATTTTAAGTGCTTACAAATGAGATCTTAAATATCTAAACTGTTTATCCTACACCACTTATTATTATATGGAGACCACATGGGGATGTGAAGTCATTTGTCATAAAATTCTTCCAAGACTAAATTATCTGAACTATGTTTTAGCTGTGTCTATTTATATTTCTCCTAATGAATTTGATCAAAAACATGCAGGACAAAGTTAACTGTGAAATCCATTAATTCTCAAACAGCAACCTCTGAGCAATAAACAAATCCTTTGGGAAACCATGCTCTATCTGCGAACAAAAGTTCTGGATTTTTTTATTATGTGGATCAGAGCGGTTGTTGTTCACGTTGTTTTTCAAACACATATGTGTGTTGACACTCTGATACGGTTCGCACTCTTCATTTCCATATGCTCATGCCTGGATGAAAATGACATCTAGTCAGAAATATCTCTGAGGCATGAGACATCACAGACAATTCCGTGACAATGAGAACGCTATGAACAGAGGCAAGAGTATGTTGCGAAAAGGAGAGCTTTATGACCCCGTGCTGTTTTGTTTCGAAAGAGGACGTCAGGAGGCACATCGGTCTATAAAGCTGCCGCCACAGGCCCTCATTAAAGTTTCCTGTGTGGTGGATGCACCCAGTGGGCTTTCATATTTCTCTTTTTTCTCTTTACGGAGCTGTATAGCTGCTGACAAAGATGAACTCATCTTACTGAGATCTTATTATATTATGCATATATATACCCACCCATATATATACATAGTACAACATAAATATATAACATTCATAAGCTTTTATACGGCTCTTCAGTTTTTCATAAGAAGGGCTTGGAAGAAACACTTTTGCGATTTTTAGCATGCAGCGAGGACACTTGATGAGGACAAAAATGATTTTAACAGACAGATTTTTATATTCTTAAGATTTTGGAAGCATCAAAAAACTCAAAAATGTTTTTTTGTGTGTACAAAAACTAGCTCAGCATAGTAGCTAATAACTTATATAACTTATGCTAATAAATATGTAGATTAGCTAGTTTTATGTGTTAAATCTGAAGCTGATAACTAGGTTTTCAAGGGTCAAGGGTCAAGTGCTTAATCAATGGTTTCATTCACCCATGTAGTGTTTGGGACTGACATCCGTATAGTTCTTTTTAGGAGTGATTTAGGAGTCTGTTCAATGCTCATATATGATTTATTTATTTTTTAATACTGGCATAATAATATATAATAATATAATAATATAATATAATATAATATAATATATATATATATATATATATATATATATATATATATATATATATATATATACATTGCATATGTTTATAAACAATAAAAAATAAATAAATAAATGTATATATATATATATATATTTATATATATATATATATATATATATATATATTTTTTTTTTTTTTTCTCTCTAATAAATACAAAATAATGCATCGTGTGGCTTTAAATGTTAAAACATTTGCTTTGGTCTTTTCCTGGGTTAAAAGGCCAATTAAAATTTTAGACAAAAAATACTTTTTCTTTCTTTCTTTCTTTTTTTTTTTTTTTTTTTTTACCATGACGAAGACAAGGTGGAAAAAAATAACTTGACAAAAAACTGACAGGGAAAAAATATTTTGGAATCAACTTATTATTATTGTTACTATTATTATCATTATTATTATTATTATTACTACTACTATTTTTAACTTATTTTAGATGCTATTTTAGTAAAGTATAACTTAGAAAAGTATAACTTAATTTAGTATAGATTTATTATAAACACATAAATGAAAAACAAATCAAAATGAATGACTGACTGACTGACCGAATGAATGAATGAATGAATATATTGTATTATTAAGTTTTACAATTTCTGTAGCGGTTACGTTTCAAAATTAAAACATTCAAAAAAAAAAAAAAAAAAAAAAAAAAAGAAAAGGCTGATGTGGAGCAGCTAGGTTTTTGTATTAAAGCAGACTCTCAAATGCCCTTCTCTGTAAACACCTGTAACCATAGTAACAGACAACAATTCTAAACATGACGTCTTTGTATTGCTTATTTACAGATGTCATTTTTTATTCCTATTCCTAACTATTTCAGGCATCTCCTGCTGCTTTTAAATATGCTCCCAGTCCCCCCACCTCCGCCCCGTCTGCTTCACGCAACACTCAACAGGAGTTATGTCTAACTAGCACAATACCTCTATTTTCAGGAGTTTTTCATAACTTGAGAGAGTCTGACAGCTCTAACATTACAGTTTGACTGCAAAAAGTGCCCATGCCATACAGTATGTACAGTATGCTGATGATGTAACGGCTAACTAGCTGACTGTGGTTCGATCCATACAGCACATTTCAACCAAACTAGCTGTAAAACTTCAGCTAGAGACTCATATGAGTTATAGACTGTAGCTGTCAACTTAAAATAACTAAAAAATGCTTGCACAGAACAATATTTGGCTCTCTAAATAGGTCTGACAGCCATTTTCTGCTGCAGTGTGGTCAACCAGAAAGATAAATCAAAAAACAGTACAATAATCAAGGAAACTTATCGATGTTAGTTAAGAAAGAGGCACAAGTTAATTGTAGGGTAACATATCTGAGGTAAATGCCAATACAGTTCTGTCCAGCGTCACTTTATGTCCCTGTAAAAATATGTCTGTGCAATTAAAAAGAGCATATTATTATTTGTGTGCATGCTTTTTGTGCACGGCCTGTCACTTCTGAAATGAATGGTGCTCATAACAGAGGAGTCATAACCAATTCTCCTCCACTTGCCTGTCGGGCAGAGAAATTGCTGATGCTCTAGATTTCCAAGGTAAAGAGAAGATTAAGTGTGGACTGCTGATGTGTCCTGCTCCATACAAATCTAAGCTGAAGATAAAGTAGTGCTTTGTTCATGTCAGATTTAGTTCCTTACGCGAGGGAAAGCCGTTTATGGTATATCAGCGCCATGAAGGTTTCAACCTTTGGGATGTTTTCACTTGTCAAAGTGATAGGATTTATACGCAGCCTGTTTCAAGGTTACGCATTTGTCTGAAGGCTTCACATCACAATAAATAAAAGCCACCGGCAGCTTTATTGCAGACACCCTAATTATAACTTAGGCCGTCATGGGCAAAAGTCCACCAATAGTGAATGTCACAGTCTACAAAGAATAAAAAATAAGTAAAAAGTTCAGAAAAACTTCAGAAAATAAGTTGTGTGTCACGTTTGTCTATTCATAAATTTCAAAACAGTCCAAAAGGTCACATTTCTTGGAATAAAGAGACAGAGTAAACAGAAGTAAAGCATAAACATTTATAGAAATAAAGAGTTGATCTACAATCTCAACATTTTGGGAGAACAAATGATGACCCCGCAGGCACTTTCAGGCAGTGAAGTATTGATTTAGCAAGTTTTCAGTGCGTAAGAGCCAGACAAATGCAAAATGCAGAATGTTCTTTCGGTGATGACTATAAATCTGCTCAGATAGAGAGAGCCGGAGGTCAGATGTGTTGTTCCACACAATTACGTCAAACAAGTACACCCTCACAAAACAACTGAAATATCAGTGGGCATTAAATCACTAAGCGCTCCACAAAGCATGAGGCAAATAGCCATTTAAAAGGACTTTTTTTTTTTTTTTTTTTGGTTTAGATGCAAAAAAAACCCAACTTTGTTCTTTTCCTGGTTTAAAAGGCCCATCATAACAAAATTACTGTTGAAAATGTTTAGTAATTAATGTTTCGTTGAATTTTTTCAACCATAATGAAGATAAACTGCAGAAAAAATGGTTGATATAAATCTGACAAGACATTCACATCAACTAAAATGTTATTTTCGTCAGTTAAATTTAGATTTAAAACTGCATCAAAGACACATAAACTCCTTACTTATAATACAACAAGATAAACAAGTTGAATCTAAAACAAAAGATTATTGGAGTATGTTTTAAGCCCGGTTCAGACGGTAAAATCGACGGTACACGATTTTATCCTGATGTTGGCACAATCTGCTTGACATAGGGTGTCGTGGTGATTCGTAAATGACAATGGGCGTTGGGGCGCTAGGTTCAATCGTGGCATCTTGTTTGTGTGTCACAGTGGACGACAACCGATGCAATGCAATGCAATGCTTCACAACGCCAATATGACTTTTTCTGTTGTCCACGATTGCCAATAGAGGCACAGAAGCTCCTTCATATATGGTTTCAAACAAGTCAAAAGTAAAGAGAAACAATGGCTGCATCCGAAAACCTAGGCAGCTGACTTGTTGCCTCATATTCGGCAATGACTTTGTGGCAGCGTTTCCTGATTTCAGACATGCGTCTGAGGCAGTGTAATGGTTTAATGATCTATAACAAAATAGAACGAGCTTTGGTGATATCAAAGCGAATATTTGATTACTACAATACTGATTTCTTGCTAGAAATAACATCAAAGTGAAAAAGTTGGTCAGAAACATACAGTTGAAGTCGAAAGTTTACATACACCTTGCAAAATATGCAAAATGTTAATTATTTGATCAAAATAAGAGGGATAATACAAAACACAAAAAACATGCAAAAAAAAAAAAAAAAAAAACCCCAAAACAATGCATTAAGAGCCAGGGGTGTAACCTTTTTGAATTTAAACATCAGGGTAAATTTGACATATTTTGTCTTCTGGGAAACAGATAAGTATCTTCTGTAGCTTCTAAAGAGCAGTACTAAATGAAAAAAAGAAGATATTTAGGCAATATAAGAAAAATGTACACATCTTCATTCTGTTCAAAAGTTTTCACCCTCTGGCTCTTAATGCATTGTTTTTCCTTCTAGAGCATCAGTCCCTCAGTTGTCCTCAGTGTGAAAAGATGGATCTCAAAATCACACAGTCATCGTTGGAAAGGGTTCAAATACACAAAAATTCTGGAAAACCAAAGAATTTTTAGGAAACTGATGTATTTTTCTGAAAAAACTGTTCAGGACAACAACTATCACTAACAACTATGCATCATTTAGATAACAACACAGTATTAAGAATCAAGTGTATGTAAACTTTTGAACTGTCATTTTTATAAATTCAACTATTATTTTCTTTTGTGGACTATATGTAAACATCTTTTATGTGAAATATCTTATTCAGGCCAGTACTAAATAAACAATACCATGCATTTTGTATGAACCCTCTAATTGTGGTAAAATAATAAACATTTTGCAGATTCTGCAAGGTGATGTAAACTTTTGACTTCAACTGTACATTTACACACAAACTGACCACCAAACGCAACTTTCAGACGCCAGCTTTATTTTTTTGCTTAACCATCACAAAATGGAAATGGCCTTCAAAAATCAACCAAATGAAGGTATCTCAGGAGACAGGAAGTGAATCTAACGGCCTTGATGCCTTCCTACCTTGAAATGTGTCCTCCAAAGGCAGCATTTTCCAGTTTTGGATGCAGCCAATGGTTTTGGTTCTGCTAGGTGGAATTTACAATGTAGGAAATGCTCGTGGCACTATGGCAATAATACTCCTGCATTTATGATGAGAAAAAAAAGGTCAAATAAGCACAATTTTACCTCAGTTTGCTTTGACAGTCCATACTGTCCTCTACAGATTTGTATCCACCGTCAAGTTTTCTTTCTATTTTGGGCTTTCTGATGATAAGACAGCAAAACGCGCAGTTTGCTAGCCATTGTTTGTTTACGATCATGTCACCTTCTGTCTAGTTCCACCATTTTGATGACAGAATGCACGATGATAAAGATGGCAACATGTAGCCAGACATGTTTCTTGTTCACAACACAACAAGATTCTAGTCAAAATCGCATAATTTGACACAGCGACTGTCGTAACTGACAAAACATAATAAATTGTGTAGTCTGAACCGGCGTTTACAAGAGTTTTACAGCTTTTATACTTCAACATTTTGTTCAGTTTAATGTATCATTTGCTCTTTCTTTAATTATTTGTGAAATTTACAAGCACTTTCTGAGTGAAAATTGTTTCTACACCAACTTTTTGTTCAGTGTGGATGTGTATGCATGAAAAGAGACTCTTCTTCCAGCTTCTTCTAGACAGTGTGTTGGCTACTTAATTAGCCAACATGCTGTCAGACACTATGTGCAATGGTTTCATGCCACACAAACAAAGTAACAGCAAAACGCATTCATGTGAGATCCAGTCGCATAAGAACAAAACCACAGCCATTTAAGCAATAAATACTTCAGTGCTACATTCATGAATTCCTTCGAGACAAACGAAACCTAAATAAGTCTGACTAAGCGCTAACATCACCCTTTGAACTCATTTACTATTTCTCAGCCATTGTTTTTCAGGGCACTCCGCATACAACTGCTAGCAGTCCGGATCTAGCTCTGTGATGAGTTTGTTAGGGGCGTGGGTGACTCTTGCCACACTTTTTTTAGCTGCAGCTGGCGGGGCATCCACCCCTGCTGCATTCGATTATTGTAGCCGGGCCGATTTAAACACTGACCTTATCTAAACTGACAAATGGGCAATTTTCTCCCTCCTCAATCACACATACCCAGCGTGCTCTAGTTTCTTATTTACAGCCTATTTTCCAAATGCCACATTTGTTTCTGTTTACACCAAGGACTGAGGTCTATCAGCTGTGAAGCATTGTTCAGATGGGCTTCACCCCCGAGTGAGTTGCAGCAGGCGGATACGGCCCTATATTTGCGTTTATCTTTGTGGGTCAGATCTGGCATTCACCAGTTTGGCTTTTATCATGCTGGCTTAGTGCTACAGAGACACCCTTACAAACAATTTTATATGGTCATATTCTGTCCTGCCTGCTTTAACATTAAACCAAATCACAGAAACACTCTTAATACTCATGTGTGTTAAGAACTTCTAATGCTGCCATTCTTCTGTTAAAAGAACAAACATTTTCAGATTCAAATATGAAACCTGTGACCTCATGAAGGACCTCTGTACTCTTCCTCCACCTCCTTTTCAGCGCCACAGGGAGTTCAGTTCACCGCAAGCCCCTCAACTACTCTATCCTGACTTCATGAGGTCAAACCCAAGCCTCCCATGCTGCAAAGTAGGTGTGATTTTCTGACCTTCGCATGTGTGTGTGCTTAGTATTAGCATACTCTCTCTTGAATTCAGGGGTGGTTTTAGGGTCAGTGAATATTTGGGGTTGAACCCAGGCCTCTGTGAAAGTGTATGGGTAGATCTTTTTATACTGTAAATATCAGAAAATCATACTTTGATATGTGCTGTGCTGTGATAACTGTTTGATACAGTTGACTTAAAAGTCAGCATTCTGTCTTTTTATGTCTGTGAAACATTACTTACTAGATGATGGAATACTTTGATCACAAAGTCAGCAAAAAAGTTTAATTTATCCATTGTTGCAAGCAGAATAAAACAGTGTGACATGGTTAAAAAAATCCCTCCATTATGTTGAATGATAAGCCACAGTATGTCATTATTTATGACTGTAGCCATTTATTATAGAAACAGTTTACCTTTTAATGGCTTTAATAATAATATAATATAATATAATATAATATAATATATAATATAATATAATATAATATAATATAATATAATGTAATATAATATAATATAATATAATATAATTTAAAATTTGTAAATAAAGAGTATTGGAGTATAATTAACAAGGAAATACACTTCAGTCTTTGTCATTATTTGTGAAATTTGTGTGTTTCAAAGTAAATTTGCACTATTTTTAGTATAATATAATATAATATAATATAATATAATATAATGTAATATAATATAATATAATGTAATATAATATAATATAAATCAATATATATGGCCATATAATTATACAACAATTTCTTAATAATAATAAAGTGACAATTTATATTTTATATTTTAATATAAAAAACAGATGTCATTCATTTATTTACATTATAGCCATTTATTATTATAATCACAATCAAAAATGTAAAAATAGTTTATACAATATACAATTTATTAACAATAAATTACATTAAGTAAATAAATAAATAAGTAAATATTTATAAATAAAGCACTTAATAATAAATTGACCATTCATATTTAAGATTTTAATAAAAAAATAAAAAATATATATTTAAATATAATATAAATTTATAATATATATATATATATATATATATATATATATATATTATAAAATAAATATAATTGACATAAATAGAAAGTAGAGATTTTTTTGTCTTATGTATTAAATTAACAATTTAATTTATTAAAATTTCAGTACTGACAAGCTCCTTAAAATTCATCAATTTACTAAAAATATTAAGGACTTGGAAACCCACCCTATTGTCTCCCATGCCTTGGATCAGTGAGTAAAATATGTTCTCAAAGTTTCCCTCTCCCTTCTACAATCTCCAGCATTGCATCACATACTGTAAAATTCAATGAAATATGTATTTATCTGCCTTTTCGTCCCCTTTCTGTTCAGTCAGTCAGCATCTCACAGTCACACCCAGTGATCCTGCCTGTTTTGCAGGAACTTAAAGCTGGTCTCATGGTGGGCTGCGCATGCTACTGAGTATCCCGTCATGTTTGAAGTGGCTGACTGTGCGCTAAAAGGGTGAGACTGAAAGAAACTGAGAGATTCTATCCCGCTGTGACTCAAGCTGCCACCAGAGAGCCTTGGATCTGCATTTTCCCATGCGAAAAGGTGTAAGCCACCTGTGCTACTACTTAGCTTACTATTGTCTGCACAACTGGAGAAAGAGAGAGAGAGATTTTGTGAATCTAAGTGTGTATTACCCTTTACAGATCCGGATAACTTGACTTAAGCCCTAATACACATGCATGCGATCAGCTTACAATTACACACCATTTCCATGCAGTTCACATGTGTCTCTGTGTGTGATGACTTACACATTCAGTGCTTCTTATTCACCTCTGTTTGCCAGTGTGCTAATGTGCTATGCATTCATATAGTCTTGCAAGCAAAAAATTTGACTATTGGCATATTGTAGCCTTTTCTGCATATGAAAAGCCCACTTAGAAACATGTAAAATCAATCAATCAATCAATCAATCAATCAATCAATCAATCAATCAATCTATCTATCTATCTATCTATCTATCTATCTATCTATCTATCTATCTATCTCTATCTATCTATTTATCTATCTATCTATCTCAAATATTGCATCAGTAAGGGATGATGGGTATTTAAAAAAAATATGTTTGACATATTTAGTATAAAGTATTTAGTATTTACTTTATATGACATATCATATAAAGTAGTGGTTTATTAAATAATCTGTTTACCCATTAATGGCTTTATTAATAATGTAATCTAATCTAATCTAATCTAATCTAATCTAATATAATATAATATAATATAATAAAATAATATAATAAAACAATAATATAATATTTAAAAATTGTAAATAAAAGATTATTGGAGATTATTGTACAATTAACAAGTAAATACATTTCAGTCTTTGTAATTATTTGTGAATTGTCTTTGAGTGAAAATTGTTTAAAA
This sequence comes from Labeo rohita, assembly GCF_022985175.1. Lineage (NCBI taxonomy): Eukaryota > Metazoa > Chordata > Actinopteri > Cypriniformes > Cyprinidae > Labeo > Labeo rohita. The sequence continues at coordinate 15,784,068 of NC_066882.1, read as the reverse complement.
GTAAATATAATATAGTGATGGACATTTTAAAAAAAATATGTTTGACATATATTTGAATTTTTTAGTGAAAATTGTTTAAAAGTAAATTCTACACCATTTAATATGTAATAATATAAAATAATATAAAAGATTATGAAGTATTATGAATACAATTGACAAGAAAATACATTTCAGTCTCTGTAATTATTTGTGAATTTTTTGAGTTTTGTTATATAATATAATAATATATAATATAATAAAATAAATATAATAATATAATATACTGTAATATAATATAATATAATATAATATAATATAATATAATATATGTTTTTGTTTGTAAATAAAAGATTATTGGAGTATAATTACCAAGAACATACATTTCAGTCTTTGTAATTATTATTGTTTTTGTTTTTTTTGTTTTTTTTTTGAGAAAATTGTTTCAAAGTAAATTCTACACCATTTTTTCAGTGTATAATATAATATAACATAATATAATATAATATAATATAATATACTATAATATAATATAATATAATATAATATAACGTAACATATATATTTTTGGAATTTTTAATAAATACTACTAGAGAATATTGTTACCAGGAAATACTATTTTAGTCTTTCTATTTCTATTGTTATTTTAAAATCTACAAGTAGTTTCTAAGTGAAAATTATTTAAAAGTAAATCAGTGTAATATACATTTTTTAATTTTTTAATAATTCTACTTTTAAAATATGACATCATATGGGTTTAGAACAACATGAGGGTGAGTAAATAAATAAATAATATTTTCTAGCGAGTATGTGTGTGTGTGTGTTTGTATTGATGTATTCATAGAAACGCAACAGAACAAACACTGCAGAAATAATCCATGATCCAAGTCTTATGTCCTGTAAATAGTTCTGGACGCAATAAACTTTAAGAGCATGTTTGCCAGCGCTGATAATGCATTACACAAGCACAGTATAAAAATGACCTAGTTACATCCAACACAATGCTGTCTCTTCTTCCTACACACCCAGCGCAGACACTCACACGCACACATGCACCACTGCATCAATAAATCATAAACAAGAAATAAATTAAACATTAATTCCAAGCTTGTGGAGAGCCGCTCACAGTTGGCCAACAGGAGCCTCTCTTGCTCTAGCTCCTATCTGGCACAGCTTAATTAGGATCCTCATATTTCCAGTGAACAAACAAAAGAAGGGGAAAAGAAGCAGAAGAAAAGCAGCAGGAGAACAGGACACTCTAAGTAGGTTAGAGCTCCCCTCTTGGGTCAAACTACCACAGCTTACAGTACTAATAGCAAAGCAGCGAGGGGCGAAATGAAAGGAGGACAGAAATATTTTAACAACCCCTTATAACAAGTCTTATGAAAACTGAAAATCTCTAACCCTAAAGGCAAAAATACTTCACCATCACAGTCTTCTTTTCTGTACTATATATACTATACTATCAGGGCCATTTTCTTTGAGGAGGCAGTGTCTCTGCAAATAATTGGATGAGAAAAAAAATCAGTACAAAAATAAAGTAACGCAAATATTACAAAATATGACAAAGCATATAAATCACTCATTCTGAAATCACATCATTGTCCAACAACGATACCAGCAGGTAAAGTTACAGCAGGAGTCTACGTTTCTCTTGCCTCCCCTAAACCCACTAAGTTTTAATAGACCCCCTAAAGCATGTCGTGAGTTTGGTGGGGGGTAATTGAGAATGAATGAGGGTAAGTCCTGTGAGAGGAGGCAATGCCTCCATAGCAATATGATTGGATATGACTGGTTATGTTCGGCTGTGATTGGCTCACGTGATAAACCCCGCCTCTTGTGTTCATGCACATTCGCAAAACAGTCTGAATAAACAATAAAATGCCATTAATGGGAAGGCTACTTAAATAAAGTAAGTTAGCAACTCATACATTTAGATACAACCACTTTGTCAAGTCAAAATCAAACATTAAATGGCTTAAAAACAAGATATGTGGGCGTTTGTGTGAGTAATCAGCTTGTTGAAATGAAAAATGGTAAATGGTAAATCTCCACATCTGTTGCCAGTGTTCGCTGAGCTCTGATGACTGATGATCTGAAAATGCAACCAGGGGGATGCTCAAGACAGTTAGGGTATGTCGAAAAAGTCTGACCGTATTTTCTCCCTCAACTTCAAAAATCATTTAAAAAAAAAATCCTATATCACTGCAGAAGTACCAACCCAGTCTTTGCAAAGTGAACATGCAAAGAAGATCAAACACCCTTAACAAAAAAGGTAAAACAGCGATATAGGACAATGTTGAATTTGAGGGAGAAAATACAGAGTTTTTCGACATACCCTAACTGTCATGAACTAGAATACACAGAGTTCAGGCAGAGCAAGACAAGACGAACGTTTGAGATTAAAAAGTATTTAAATTGTATTTTTTGAAAATAACTGATCATTTTGCTAGATAAGACCCTTCTTTCTCAGCTGGGATCATTTACAACCGCATTTGGGATCATTTGAAGCTGCATTTAAACTGTATTTTGGAAGTTCAAACTCGGGGCACCATATCAGTCCATTATATAGAGAAAAATCCTGAAATGTTTTCCTCAAAAAACAATTTCTTTACGACTGAAGAAAGAAAGACATGAACATCTTGGATGACAAGGGGGTGAGTACATTATCTGTAAATTGTTGTTCTGGAAGTGGACTTCTCCTTTAACAAATGCGTTTTTATATCACTTTTGCATTTATTTGTTGAGTCAACTTAAAATAATTTGTTACCCGGCTGCCTTATTTTTTTTTAAAAAAATAAAGTTTTACTAAGTGACAACTTAGCTATATGAGTTCATTCAACTTAAAATTTTAAGGTAGGTGGGTAACAAGCCCAGCTTTTAAGTTTAACAAACCACATTTTTTTTGTTTAGTCAACTCAAATATCTAAGTTGTCACTTAGTACAACTTAACATTTCAAGTTGACTAAACTTATTTGAGTTGACTGAACTTAAAATTTTAAAGCAGGAGGGTAACAAATTATTTTAAGTTACGTCCGAACTGATTGCACTATGTATAATCCTTTTCGATTTTTAACTGAAAATTATTTTAAATACATTTTTAAATCATTTTCAAAGTTTTTAAATTCTTTGTTTTAATGTTGTGATTATTGTTTTTATGATTATTCTGCTTGTTTTTTTTGTGATTATTGTTTTTATTTATTTATTTTTTTTTATGATTATTCTACTTCCTTTTAGGTAAAGCACTTTGAATTACCTTTGTGTATGAAATGTGCTATATAAATAAACTTGCCTTGCCTTGCCTTGTGTTTTTTCTGTTGTTGTTATTGTTTTACAGTGTATGGATAGGTTTAGGGTTGGGTTTGGTCTAGTGGATATTTCCACACAATAGAGCATTAACCTTTAGCAACACTACTTGGATATTTTATTTTATTATTATTATTTTTTTTTTACAGTGCATGGAATAGGTTTAGGGTTGGGTTTGGTGTAGTGGAAATTTCCAACACGATGGAGCATTAACCTTTAGCAACACTACCTGGATATTTGAATTCTGAACAGCCGCAATACATACCTCAAGCAGCATAATAAAAACATTGCTACATCTTTGAAATATGTTTGTTCTGAAAAGTTTCAAAACTAATGTGAAGATAAGAATAGACATGTACTGGGTGTTGAGACACCCAACAAAGTTAAAGATGGCTTTGTTGCAACGTTTCATTAACCTAATCTGCGTGCAGTACCAGCGATCCTCTCATTGGTCTGACAAATCCACTGTGCAAATTTGCTATTCTTTCAAAGCGCACATTGGATATAAAATCACTTACAATCACTTATTTGCTCTCTAATTTCATTTTAATGTCATCACATTTGACTAAACTGAGGGATTTTTTAAAAATGATTTATTATCAGTCTTGATAAGCTTCCTATTATGTACAAAACAAAAGGGATTCATTTAAAAAAAAAAAAAAAACATTCGGCTGGTGTTTAACACCATTGCTCAGTTTGTAACAGCAGTAGCTGTGGTTGTAGAAACATAATCATAATGCAATTAGTAAATTAATTTCCATGGCTCAGTAATAACTGATGTCTCACCTCACAAACAACTGGAGCAAAATGCCAAATCCAATGTCAAGCGTTTCAAGCTGGACAAAGAATTAGAGCAAACCTCGTCTGTTTAGTCGTATGTCCTCCTTTAATAGCAATTAACCGTGGACAACAACACGGCAAACAAAACAAGTAGCCGTCGCACACCAATACAGCTCACATTTCTTTTAATTAAAAGTGTGCAAGATCGTGGCTGACATTTTGGCTGTCCCCTGTGAGGGAGTCTTTGGCTGAACAAGACTCATCTGGTCTAATTAAATTGCAACAGAAGCCTCACACTGACTGGGTTGTTGACTGGTGCTGAGACGTGGTTGACACGCTGTGGTTTGACAACAGCAGCGCTAGATAGTATACTCCTCCTAACATCCACAGAGGTCTTGAATTTATTCCAGAAATTCTCACTCAATTTCCACCCCCGCATATGCACTAACAACTTAATAATAGCCTTTGCATGTTCATTCAAACTAACTTCCTATAGCAGACTCATAAGGGAAAAAGTTGTTATAGCAACTTTTATTCAACACCGCCAAAACATCTGCTGATGTTTGTACTAGCATTTGAAGGATTCTGTCAAAGTCTTGGCAATCTTTAGATTATCATATGTATGAACGAAGCAAAAACAGTGGAAAACTGAATAAATTGTTACTTTTTTTATATTTTTGAGTCTCTTATGTATGGAAGAGTTTTTGTCACAGGTAAATAAATAAATAAATAAATAAATAACTCTATATCTTGTGCCTTTTTTTTCCTTCTCAATTCTGAGAAAAAGCCTAATTTCTGAGATATAAACTTGCAAGAAAAAAGTCAGAACTGTGAGATGTAAACTCAGAATTAAGAGAGAAAAAAAGGGTCAGAATTGCGAGATGATATTCTATCAAAGTCTTTGGATTATCATATGTATAAATTAAGTACAACAGAATAAATATATAAATCACTACTTTTTATGTTTTAGAGTCTCTAACACTGCCGTTCAAAAGTTTGGGATCAGTAAGATAAGTTTAAATAAGTTTCTTCTGCTCATCATGGCTGCATTTATTTTATCAAGAATACAGAAACATGTAATATTGTAAAATATCATTACAGTGTAAAATAACTCTTTTCTGTTTTTTTTTTTTTTTCAAAAGAACAGCATTTATTTAACATACACTTTTGTAACAAAAACTATAGTTAAAAATGTTGAGGTCAGTATTATTTTATTCTTTCTTTTTTTGAAAAAAAAAAAATATATATATATATAGAAAAAAATATATTTTAATTAAGCAAGGATGTGTTAAATTGCTAAAAAGTGATAGTAAAGACTTATATTGTTAGAAAAGATTTCTATTTAAAAAAAAAGCTGTTCTTTCTAACATTTTATAACTATTTTATTCTTCATCAAAGAATCCTGAAAAAGAATCACAGGTTCATATATATATATATATATATATATATATATATAAACCTGTGATTCTTTTTCATATATATATATATATATATATATATATACCAAATAAATGCAGCCTTGATGAGCCTATGAGACTACAAATTAAAAATCTTACTGATTCCAAACTTTTGAAAGCCAGTGTATGTATGGAAGACTTTCTGTCACAGATATAAACAAACAAACAAACAAATAAATAAATAAATAGAACTGTTATTTTTATCTCTTTATCTTCTGACTTTTTTTCCCTTCTATTCTGAGAAACAGTCTAATTTGTGAGATCTAATCCACAATTTACAAGAATTTATCATTATTCAAATTCAGTTAAAGCAGGTCATAAAAACAGATGTTTTGGCTGTCTGCCTTCATCATTATGATACCCTAAAAAAATAAATTAAATGTGTGTATTGTCTGTCAGTCATTCTCTTCTTGTTGGTGCTTCCTTGCCAGAATATGACTCATTTTACCTTTATACAGGCTTAGTGCTGATTACATTTATGGATTTGCTTGAGCAACAGATCTTGCCTGTGAGCTGTGTTTGACACAATTATACCTCCTCATTTTCAGTAATTATGGCTCACATGCTTCTGAAATATTAGGGATGATTTAGTATGGCATATTGGGGTCTTTTACTGCTACCATGCAAATTTTACTCCGCTGATGTCATCAGGAATCTCCTTTTGTCTTTCTCCTGTAACAAATGAGATCACAAGAAGGGTCTGTCTTCAACTAGAGAAGTTAAAAATCTTACAGACAGATTTTGAAGATTTCATCATCTCAATCCAAGCTGCATCAATGTTGTGACAGGCATTTCAAAAATTGCCTAGACTGGGAGAATGATGAGCAGACCGCAGACCATCAAGTAAACCAACTCTCTGAAAACTTGTGAAAACATATTCTGGCTTTTTCCACTTTCAATCTAATGAAAATGATGTTTTACACAAAATATGCCTGAAGTCACTTTTTAAATAAACCATACTGTCTGTCTAAATATTAGCCTAATTGTTGAGATGCGCAGGCACATCATTAGTCATTTCCTCCTCTTTGCACGCATGCTAAGTGCTTATAAACTATAATACGAAGCAATTTTTACTGTTGAATAGCAATGAAAGGCATTATGCCCTTGCTGTGAAACAAAAGTGGATCTCTGATCTCTTCCCATACAGAAGCAGCTGAATATTTCAGTCATTTTGTATGCAGAGGTGAAGAGGGCTTTTGCATTGCATTGAGGTCATGTGACATTTAGCATGAGCCCATCTTTGATCTTCTAGAGAAAGACAAGAGTGCAAGATGTAAAACTATGTGTGATGTACTCCAAGGAAACTATTGATTTGAAATCTAAGTCGCACCATTGCCAAAGGGAACAATGCATATTTTTAGCCTCATTACTTCCTGTTCAAATCATGAAGCTTTGCTCAGAACAGACGCACACTGTTTTACCTCAGTGTATTTAATTGCCATTTGTAACTGGCTCTGTCTCCCTCAGCTCTGTGAATTAGACAGTAACTAAGGTTGAAATGTGTTAACTGTGACAAATGGCTGTGGTATTTAGAGTTGCATCTCTGTTGTTTGTGTATGCTAATGATATGAAGGTGGACACAAATATACTCACTCAGACACAACTATATTCCCTCTCTGAATCAGCAGCTTTATGACCTAGCGTATAAATATATTCTGTTGTAAACAACTCTTGTACTGTTGCACAAAGATGGTTATAATTCATCCTTTAAAATGTTAATGTTAGCTATGACACAGCTAAATCACTGAGTCACAGTCCCTGTAGTGGATTTTTCTAACTGAATTTGAGGAGAGCCATGGCAGATAATATCCACTAATGAAAGCACATGAAAGGAATTGCTGGTGCAACTGCACAGACCTGTACCTGGACACTACACAGTCCCAAATGAACTGGACCTGCACCATTAAACTCAGTAATTGCAGTAAGTTTGACACAGAGGGGCAGACAGAGTCAAAAGAAAGAAAGAAAGAAAGAAAGATAGATAAATAGAGCGGCTCAGATGACAACCACTATGTTCATTATTATATCCAGCAACACAACACCTCAATCGCTTAATCTGAGATATTCTTGTCTAACTTACATCTCTGCTTCGGCATCGAAACAATGGAGGTCGGACTGTTACAGCTGATCTGAGGTAAGACGCTCATGTCAATCAACTATCGTGGGAGCGGCCTCTGTCGGTGTGATTAATTAAAAACCACTGCATGGATTTTTATCATTATATGGTAGATTTGAACATACACTGCCAACACACATTAATGTTCAAACAACCCGTAAAAGTGAAGTTTGCATCCGATGACCCCTTTAATAAAAAGATATGTACTATATAAACTTTTATATACATTACCGGTCACACTTTACTTTAAGGTCCAGTTCTTGCTATTAACAAACCATTAACTATGGCTTTTGCCTCAGTAAACTCCTAATGTGCTGCTTATTAATATTTAGTAAGGTAGTTGTTAAATTCAGGTATTGAGTAGGATTAGAGATGTAGAATATGGTCATGCAGAATAGGTGCTTTATAAGTACTAATAAACAGCCAATATGTTAATAAAAAGGCATGCTAATAAGTAACTAGTTAATAGTGAGAACTGTTCCCTATACTAAAGTGTTACTACATTACCATTCAAAAGACTGGGGTCAGAAATATTTACTTTTATTCAGCAAAGACACATTAAATTGATCAAAAGGAAAGATATTTATAAGTAAAGATAAGTAAAGATACTTATACTTACAAGAGATTTATTTATTTTTATAATTTCAAATAAATGCTGTTCTTTTGCATTCATTACTTTATATTCATAAAATAATACTGAAAATAACATTTTACACAAGATTATTAAGAAGCACAACTATTTTTGATATTGATAATAATAAGAAATTATTTCTGAAGGCTCATGTGACACTGTAGACTAAAGTAATTTCTGCTGAAAATTCAGCTCAAACATCAAATTTCATAAAAATTACACATTGCAAATATAATAAAATAGTAAAAACTAAATAAAATAGAAAATTGTAAATTGTAAATTACTGTAAATTTATTTTATTTTATTTTTAGGTTATATTTTGTTATATTATTATATTTCTGTTGTTATATTTCTGTCAAATAAATGCAGCTTTCAAAACATTAAAAAAAAAAAAAAAAATAGTTTAAAGACCCCATTAAATCAAAGTTTAAGTTTTTTGGCTATTAGTATGAATATGTTAGCCTTAAGGTTGTCTACAAGCTAGTGTGTTTCAAAACAATGACAAAATTTGCATTTACAAAATATAAGCATTTAAAACTTACAGTTTCTAACTTCCACCAATACGAATCAACGGTTTTGATGACATCACCCTACACTTCTCATCTAACTTTCTGCCCAATGAAATGCCCTCTAGAATCCAAAGCGTCCCGCCCCCTACACTATAAATACACACTGAAGCTGCTGCTGAGTTCTATCACTTGTTGACAGAACTAGTATTTTCTATACAGTGAACGGCACGTAGTGCACAATATAGGGGACAAGGAACAATTCAGACAGTGTAAATATGCTTTCCATTGGGGCAAAAGAAATTTGGTTTCACAATGTGTCATGCAAACCACAGCAGCACGCACACATCTGCTCCAGTCCAAAGAAACTATAACACGCAGCAGATCATATGTGTGAGTTGGACAGACCATAAAAGTATCTGACCCATTTGAATTCTACATAGAATTGTATATTTTATAGCGATATGAATGAGATTGTTGCTGCCACACGTTGTCAAATGCAGCTTTATTACTACTAGCTGTGATACATTATAAACAAATCGCTAATGGCTATTTAAAAGGGGGCGGGACTGCTTAATATATACACCCTTTCTTTCTGTTTCAGTTGAAGTTACGTCAACACATAGAATAAAGCTACGTGTTTGAAAGTGCTTTACTGGACTTTTAAGAACCAATTCTCACTATTAATTGAAGTAGCTGCTTATTAGCATGCATATTACCAGCATACTGGATGTATATGCATATATATATATATATATATGAAAAAGAAGAAAGAAAGATGAAAAAGAAAGAGAAACAAAGAAATAAAGAAAGATAAAGGCACTTGGTCAACGTTCTTTCAGAAGTGCCTATGATGCAACCTACTGTAACTCCAGCACCAGGATGAAACTGTAGATTGTGAATAGGATAGTGCTGCTTTTATCAGTGCAGTGAATATGACACACAGTAACAAATATTCCATACAGAACTCAATATGTCCCTAAACAGACACATTAAATATTGCATCAGAAAAAGCAGGCAGAAGTGCACACCACTGTAGGAAACGAGGTCCCAAATCTGTGGGATGTGCAGGCAAAGAAGAAGAGGTTATCTGCAGGATGAAAAATAGCGGAACTGAGAGAGCGAGAGAAATAAATTTTTAATAGATTTCATGGCTGTATGTTCGCATGGGTATACAGCGTACATGCGTGTGAGTTTTTTTTTTTTTTTTTTTTTACCCCAGACAAATAGACAACCACTACACACAGATTTGTATACAATTCCACACGCTCTGCTGTCTGACCTCTACTGTACTGCCACTGATAAGTTCATACCTGACCACAGCATGTGTCCTTTCATGACCCCGCCTATTACAGAATACAACACAAAAAAATGAAAGCAAAACCAAGGAGAAACTTATTATGAATATAACTCATCAAAACACACAGGAAGGTCAAATGGACGTGGAACCAAACAACGTGACTCACAACAATGCACTTTTACCCTGCAGGCCAGTGCTGAACAGTTTTGAGCAATAAGCCAAAGTGAACACTAACCAGAAAGTGCTCAAAACACAGGGGATTCATAGTGACACAAAGAGAAAGAAAAGTGGTGTAGCTGCATGCTGTCTAGAGATGGCCACATTTTCAACCCTTGTTTTCTTAAATCCAAAGAGATTAACAATACACTTTGGAAGTTCATTCGGCGTTCAGGAATCTTATGAGACTACCGCTGATTTTCATGGAAGGATCAACACCAAGGACGTAGTAGTCACAGGAGACATGGGAGACCACTTAAGGAAAAAAAAAAGTTCTTGACATTAAAATGCTATACACAGACTTGTCATGTAGCATTATTTTAATGACAACCATAAAACTCACTCTCAAGCCTTCTGGTAAAAAGTCACCGCCATCAAGACCCACTTGTGAATATCTACATGGTGTTCTGCCACAGGCATTTGAATTTTATTTTCACTTTCATTACATTAGCAGGACAGACATCTACGGTTGAAATATGTATATGTTGAAATAAGTCCAATACTGAGATGCAACTGCTAAAAATGTTGATTGTTAATTATGCTAAAAATCTTCACACAGCAACAGCTATCTGTCTAGAAACGAAGGATGTATTTTCCAACCACTTTGTTAGAGCTTAGTACCGTTGATGAGTCTCAACATCTGCATGTTTCATGACATATGGCTGTGCCGATGTGTTCATACACCACCAGCCTTGATTGTTTTTCTTATAATTTCTAGATTAAAAAGCTTCAATTACTCCTAGCACAACAATTCAACCATTGTCTCACTACCCTGATACACATACATCACGGAGATGTCTATTTGACGTCTACATTTACATCTGGAAGACATGTTTTTTAAATCGTTCGCTCATCTGCAATACATCTATAGGATGTTTCCTATCAGATGTTGAATATACATCTATTAGATGTCTTTAAGATGCTTATAATTTAGAATGTATGTAAAACTGAGATCTTGCAAACATCTGTCAGATGTTTATACACAGTAGATGCTTTCCAAATCAACTGATCTTTAACAGACATCTTGCAGACCCTGATAGCACACGTACATCTTGGAGACATCGATTTGACATCTGCATTTACATCTGCAAGATTTATTTTTTAGATTGTTCGCTCATCTGCAATATGTCTATAGGACGTTTCCTATCAGATGTCAAATAGATGTAAAATTCATGTGACCAATCAGCAGCTCTATAAAAACCCCCGTGTTCCTATTTCCCAGTGTTTATTCCCCTCGCCTGGCTCCCCGTTCTCGACTGTACCGCTGCCTGCCTTTTCGGACTATCGCTCTTGTTTTTTGGTTTATTCTCCTAGCCCAGCTCCTTACGGATTACGTTTGCCACGGATCGACCCTCGCCTGTTTCACGGACTTCTATTGTGCATCGCCTACGTTAAACCTGTCTGCTATTGTTGTTTCACCCTGCCTGTACGACCATGTCTTTGTCTCGTCCCAATAAAAGCTCGCAAGTGGATCCGCTCGCCTCTCGCCTCTCTCTCCCCGTAACATCTTTAAGATGTTTATGATTTAGAATGTATGTAAAACTGACATCTTGCAGACATCTGTCAGATGTTTGCACACAGCAGATGCTTTCCAAATCAACTGATCTTTAACAGACATCTTGCAGACCCTGATAGCACACGTACATCTTGGAGATGAAAATGCATGAAGAAAAAAATAGTACATGCAGTTAGTACCATTTACATTCCAATTCCATTTTCTAAATTTGAATTGAAATCAATGTAGCAAACAGAATGCAGAATTGCATTTCCAATTTTTGCAGAACACCTCTCAGAATGCGTTACCTAGGCTGAATTTCTTTGAATTGCAATTCAATAAATTTCTCTTCTTGTTCCGGTGTGGCCAATTCAATTCAGAGGCACAGTTATGAACCGAAAGGGAGCAGATTCTTCAGTTCTGAATTCTGCACAGCCCTGGCTGTATGACAATCAATAACTTTGTTCCTAGAATCAGTCCATTATTGCTGCACCTTGCCGAACCCATTACAGAGACCTAATGCATCTTGAGGGACTCGAGCCCTCTTACAGATGGCAAGCGCTTTGATGCATGATTCCTTACTTCCACTGTACCAGGATTATTACGGTGCTGCTCAATCAACCCCCTGCTTTCCACGACTTTTGGAGGCATTTGGGAAAATAAATCTATATCAACTCTGTGTCATACAGTAATGAGTATGCATACGTCAGTATATTTATGCATGTGTGTGAAGGGGTTAGACGGCGAATATACATCTTTGAACAGCCGTCTGCGGAGACCTTAAAAGCTCACTGAAATGGAAATGTGGTTAAATATAGATTGATTAGTTTGTTTGTTGTTGCAGATTGATGTTTTCAGAATACATTTTGCATATTTATCTCATTTATCTGAACTAAACAATATGGCGTGCCAGCATAAAATATCAGGAAATAACAGGCAGGTGCTCACCACATGGAGAAGAGATCTTCCCCTTGGCCATGTTTTTTGTACTAAAGAGCCTTCTCGTTAGGGTTTGCTTCTTAAATCTGCAAGAAAGCACAAAACAAATGAATTAAATAAATAAAGAGATGAAACAGAAGGGGAAAAAAGAATAAGGTGTAATTAGGAACAGACAAAACAAACATACAATCAATAGTCTGGAGAAGCTCCGAACACAACGGAACACCCTTACGGATGTGAAAACCAACACAGTATGTCATTACTGCGAATGCTGTCTGCAAGCTCCATGTTTCACGGCTTTACCCGTAATCTCTAGGGCTCGGGTTTCATATGCGCTTCCAGCAAAGTCTGGGCCAAGCCACAATGAAACTTTTGCACAATCAATATCATGTAATATGTACAAAGCCCGACTTGAAAAAAAGAGGCTTTACCTTTTTTCGCTTCCTCTATCCTCTTATGCACTACACAGGAAGCTGTTCTATGACACAGTACATTGTTCTTGTTATTTAAAACCCAGAAATCTCGCAGCAAGGATTCGGAATATCTATATCCCAGTCCACTCGCGCTCCTTTCTGCCTTGTGGAAATCATTTCATCCTGACAGTATTTCTCTCTTTCTTTTACTGTCTGAAAAGACACTAATGAGTCTCTCCATACAGGCCTGGCGGTAGACAGAGGCAAGGTGATTATGCAAACACCAGGCCCTGAATTGCTAATGAAAGCTGGGGAATATGTAGAAGACAACTGTGCAGTAAAGGAAAGGGAAAAAAAAAAAAAAAAAAAAAGAGTAGAAAGTTTGTTTCTGGACTCTCTTGTAAAATCAGTCCTGACACTCAGTGCTATTAGTAGCCCATTAAGCAGTTCAAGGACAATAGCTGTCCTCCTGTTTGATCATTTATCCTCCGGATCTCGTTGTTATGCTCCGTGCCTAAGTTCAAGACGACTGTAGAATATCAATGGCCTTGCTGAATGTGGGCAAACTAGGTAAAATAATTCTTCTTGGCTCTATTTGCACTCTGCGAAATATTGTTTCATAAGGCCGCGTTGTTTATCTTCCCCATGAAGTATTGGAGCAATAACCTTGTTTTGTTCAAACATAATGAAGCAAGTTTTGGTGCCATATGAAAGCATAACATTTCAAAAGCACGAGCTGAAAAGACCCTTGATATTGATTCATGCCTGTGGGTGTTACAATCCACACTGAAAAAGTAGGACAACTCAACCTGTGCAAGGTGAAATGACAAAGCGTGCCTTCCCTCTCTAATTCCCCTAAACATACCGGCTGTATCCTTTCAGCGAAAGGACCACAGGAGGAGGACAGCAAATAAAATTCATCTCAACCCCTTCCTTAATCATCAGCGGTGGTTTCCCCAAAGCCACCGTCATGGATAACACATAGGGGCAATCAGCTTGTCATTGTTTTCTCAGACACTGTGGTATAAAATGGCTTCCTCTTTAAAGAAGAGAATGACATGCTTTACACACAATACGCCTGCTCAGAGTGTCCAAATTTAGTTAGTATTCATAAAAAGGCAGTCTCAGACAGTTGTCTGGGTTATGGATTTTTTCTGAAACTGCTTAACTAATAACTATTGCTTTATCTTTTATAGTTCAAGCTTTTCTTTTCTGAAACGCTTTCACTTTGTCAAAACGGTACTGAAAAGCATTCAAAAAGCATCCTGGGTAGACCGATTCACTTTTACATTTTTTCTTTGTTAAGAAAGCTTTTAAAACTTCATGGGTTAGTACTGTCTGAAATCTAAATTTAAAATGGACTTAGTCTTAGACTTAGAAAAATGGTAATACTGGCAATTTTAAAGGGATGAACATTTTAAGAAATGAAAATGTTGAATGTTGTTTCAAATCTTGTGGAATACAAAAGATATTTTGAAGAATGTTTTTTAGACATTAAATGTAAGTGATGTCAGTAAGGTCAAAACGACAAAAACAACCACAAAGCCTTCTTTAGTGTTTTACAGAAAAAAGATAATAATTCTCATTTTTTTGAGTGAACCATCCCTTTAAAAAGCAAGAATGCTTTAAATTTTTAAGACATCACAAAATCACAAAATAAAATGCATCACTGCTTCTTCAAAAATTACTAGCAGCTCAGCTATTATTTCTGAAAGATCATGTGATATTTAAGATTGGAGTAATGGCTACTACAAATTAAACTTTGCCATCACATGATAATAATTTATATTAGAAAACAGGCCAATAATTGAAAAATGAAAAACAATTATTTTAAACTGTAATAATATTTTATATTATCACCTTTTTTCTGCATTTTTAATGCAGAGTTGGTGAACATGAAAGATTTTCTAACCCCAAACTTAAAGGGATAGTTCACCAAAACAAAAAAAAAAAAAAAAAAAAAAAAGAAAAAGAAAATTACCTCATGATTTACTCAGAGTTATGTATAAAAAAATGTTCTGGCTCTTCCAAGCTTTATAATGGCAGTGATTGGGGTTTAAGATTTTAAAGTGCAATACAGTACATCCATCCAAAAATTTCAGCATTTTTCTCTATATAGTGGACTGTTATGGTCCCCCGATTTTGAACTTAACAATCCCAATCGAGAAAGAAGGGTCTTATCTAGCATAACGATTGGTTATTTTCATAAAAAATAATACAATTATATACTTTTTTTCGTCTTGTCTTACTCTGCCTGAACTGTTTTTGTTCCGGTTCATGACAGTTAGGGTATGTCGAAAAACTCCCATCTCATGTTCTCCCTCAACTTCAAAATCGCCCTATATCGCTGTTTTACCTTTTTTTGTTAAGGGTGTTTGATCTTCTTTGCATGTTCACTTTGCAAAGACTGGGTTGGTACTGCTGCAGAGATGTAGGATGATTTTGAAATGATTTTTTAAGTTGAGGGAGAAAATACGATTGGAGTTTTTCAACATACCCTAACTGTCTTGAACCAGAATACACAGAGTTCAACTAGAGCAAGGCATGACGAGCGTTTCAGAATAAAAAGTATTTAAATTGTACTTTTTTAATGAAAATAACTAATCGTTTCGCTAGATAAGACCCTTCTTCCTTGGCTGGGATCATTTACAACCACATTTGGGATCGTTTGAAGCCCCATTTAAACTACGTTTTGAAAGTTCAAAATCTGGGCACCATATCAGTCCATTATATGAAGAAAAATGCTGAAATGTTTTCCTCAAAAAACATAATTTCTTTACAACTGAAGAACGAAAGACATGAACATCTTGGATGACAAGGTGGCGAGTACATTTTTTTGGAAGTGGACTTCTCCTTTAACGGAAACTGGATATTACGATTTATAAAATTTTAAATATGGATATTTTTTTACAAAAACGCATCAATTTACTTTAGAAGGCCTTTATTAACCCCATGGAGACGTGTGGAATACATTTTATGATGGATGGATGGATAGATGCACTTTATTGGACCTCAAAATCTCAATACCCATTCACTACCATTATAAAACTTGGAAGAGCCAGGATTTTTTTTTATTTTATATATATAACTCCAGTTGTATTCATCTGAAAGAAGAAAGTCATACACACCTAGGGTGGCTTGAGTAAATCATGAGGTAATTTTGATTTTTGAATAAACTAACCCTTTAAAGGGGTCACTGGATATCCATTTTCCACAAGTTGATATGATTCTTTAGGGTCTTAATGAAAAGTCTATAATACACTTTGGTTAAAAATTCTCAATGGTAGTGTAAAAGAATACCCTTTTTACCTTGCCAAAATCAGTTCTGCAAAAATCATTCTGTTCTGGTCAAGGTTGCTTTAAATGTTAATGAGCTCTGCTCGCCCCGGCCCTCTCTTCACTCTGTGGAGTGATGAGCCTGTTTACTTTAGCTGCATTTAGCTGGTAAACTTGCTAACTAGCACATTATTAGGAAAGGTGATCGCAAAGATTCATAAAAAAAACCCTTATACTCACTTCTGCTGTAGGTGAAGCTGGATCATGAATGATTTGCGTGAACATAGATGCATTTATATAGATTGGGAGGCGCATTCCATTTACAAACAAACGTAATCCACTGCATCTTCAGCGGCTCAGATGTCGGGAGCAAATGACGACCATTATGTTCATTATTACATCCAGCAACACAACACCTCAATTGCTCAATCTGAGATATTCTTGTCTTGCAACTTACATCCCTGCTCCAGCATCAAAACAATGGAGGTCGGACTGTTACAGCTGATTAAAGGCAGGTCTGAGGCCACACCAACAGGCATCTGAGAATGGCTCAATTTGAAAAAGGGGATATTATTTTTACAGATTAATTAAAAATGATTTTTATCATTATAGGGTAGATGTGTACATACACTACCAACACACATTAATGTTCAAACAACATGTAAAAGTGAACTTTGCATCCGATGACCCCTTTAACAGAGAAAAGAACAAAGGCCCTAATGCTGGTATTTATTAAACACTTGTATGTCCTCTCATTGACCAGCGGCCACAGTGATATCTATCTAATTCAATTATTCTGCCCACATGGACATCTTGCTAAATCCCATTCAATCTCATGTGCTTGATTAGTCTTCAGTTCATGCTTGATTTGCCCTTTGCTGTGCATCAACCTGGGGCCTGTTGTAATGGATAACAACACACCAATTAATCCCATCATTGTGGCAATTAAGTAGATTGAGTGCTCTGATACCAGCGGGGATTCCAGTGGGTGCTGAGGGGACAGGAGCAGTGGATTGATACTCCCAAGAGCCTCCGGGACACTAACACAGATGAACACATCTTCAGCACATTCAAACAAAGAGTTAAAGAGAAAGAGTGAAAGAGAACATCAGTTTAACACTACATAAACTGTGCTCTAATATAATTGACATTTTAAAAAGGGAGCTTCTCTCCTCCTGAGTTAAGCCAGACTCCATTAGTGTGGCTTGTTAGCATGGGTCAAGTTTGATCCTTGTGGGGATAGAGTGTGTCGGTAGACTGTTTTGAAGAAGCTTGTGTTTAGGCAGTGGGGATGCTGCACAGCCTGAGTCAAGACTTAGTGTCATGGTGCTCCTAAGGGGGTCTGGATTATAGAGATTTCAACTAACTTGCCCTGGCGTAGTTAAGCTGTAGCATGACAGCGATAAAAGTTCTTGCTTTTTGCAACAGCCTTCATTTCTCCATTCTACTTTTTCTTCACTTTTAACCGGCGCTGTGGAAATTCTTTTTTAACACTGTAAATAATTAAATGAACAAACAAATTAAGGGAATTTAATTAATACAAACACAAACACATTTACAGTTAAAAACAAGATAAGGGTGCATGTCACTAACAAATAATAACAAAACAAATTAATTATATTGCAAAAAAGACGTGTTGTGTTGACCCCATTTCCAAAATGTTCAAATGACGGCTTCCTATTTTCCCTTTTTCTGTATCAGTGATCTTTCTGTGCGTTCTGCTTCATTTCGTGTTTCCCATTCATTGCTCTCTCTCTCAATTTTTTTTCAGTGTCTTTTTTTTCCCTGTGTCTCTTCTTTGTCTCTGCTCTTTTGCCATGCTCATGTTGGGTAAATGAGAAGTGGCAACACACACAGACACATGTACAGCGTCTGTTCTCATTATCTCAAAGAGAACTGCCTCCTCCCTCAGCCCCAGTGGCACTGTGCAGTGCAATCCAAGGGAAAAAAGAGATGAATGCACTTAGAGCACTCATCAAATTAGTGCAAGTGCAAATAAACAAAGAATCCAGTGTTGTACTGAATAACAGAAAATGGGATTGAAATGGAAAGACAGGTTTACTGAGAAATAATTGAAGCTACAGCTCTTCCACATTGATCTCAATGAGATATATCAAAGGTTTGTATGAAGTTTGGGATTTTCATATTTTATAGTTCATATTTTAATTCAGCAACGATGCATTAAACTGATCCAAAATGGCAATTTTGGATCAAAATTCCCCAGCACAAACAATAGAAAAATGGTTCTTGTTTACCAAATCAGCATATGAAAATGATTTCTGAAGGATCATCTGGTGTAATGCTGCTGAAAATTTAGCTCTCCCAACAGAAATAAATGACAGTTTTCAATATTTTGAGCATATACAGTTGAAGTCAAAAGTTTACATACATCTTACAGAATCTGCAAAATGTTATTTTACCAAAACAAGAGGGATCATACAAAATGCATGTTATTTTTTATTTAGTACTGACCTGAATAAGATATTTCACATAAAAGATGTTTACATATAGTCCACAAGAGAAAATCATAGTTGAATTTATAAAAATGACCCTGTTTTAGTGATCATTGTTCATAAGTCCCTTGTTTGTCCTGAACAGTAAAACTGCCTTCTGTTCTTCAGAAAGATCCTTCAGATCCCACAAATTCTTTGGTTTTTCAGCATTTGTTTGTATTTGAACCCTTTTCAACATTGACTGTATGATTTTGAGATCCATCTCGTCACACTGAGGTCAACTGAGGGACTCATATGCAACTTTTAGAGAAGGTTCAAACGTTCACTGATAGAAAAACGATGCATTAAGAGCCGTAGGGTGTAAACTTTTGAACAGAATGAAGATGTGTACATTTTTCTTATTTTGCCTAAATATCATATTTTTTTCATTTAGTGCTGCCCTTCAGAAGCTTCAGAAGATACTTACATGTTTCCCAGAAGACATAATAAGTTAAATTTACCCTGATCTTCAAATTCAAAAAGTTTTCACCCCCCTGGCTCTTAAGGCGTCGTTTTCCTTCTGAAGCATCAGCGAGTGTTTGAACTTTCTGTAATAGTTGCATATGAGTCTCTCAGTTGTCCTCAGTGTGAAAAGATGGATCTCAAAATCATACATCATACAAATCATACAAAGTCAAAGTCATTGCTGGAAAGGGTTTAAATACACAAAAATGTCAAAAATCTATGTGGCCAGAAAAACAGTGGCCAGTTTAACTGTTCAGGACAAACAAGGGACTCATAAACAACTATAACTAAAAAAAAAAAAAAAAAAAAAAGTGGATTGTTCAGGTAACAACACAGTATTAGGAATCAAGTGTATGTAAACTTTTGATTGGGTTCATTTTTTATAAATTCTCTTGTGGACTACATGTAAACGTCTTTTATGTGATGTATCTTACTCAGGTCGGTACTAACAAAAAATAATAACATTCATTTTGTATGATCCCGTTTATTTTGCTAAAATAATTAACATTTTGCAGATTTTTCAAGGTGTATGTAAACTTTTGACTTCAACTATTTGTGCTTTAACATAACACACTGTAGCTTTTTAAAACTGTTCATTTTGCTTATCGTACATGCCATTCTTTGAGGTGTGTAGACTGTTTCCGCAGTGTGGACTGTTGTGTGTAGTGCAGCATGTTTGAGATATCATTACATGAACATAATGAGCTTGTTAAGGAAGAGTTTAACCCATGGGTAGAGGAACAGAGCATTAATCTCTTTGCTTTGGGCTAATTAGGGTAAAATCCCCATACAGAGGCATATCAGTATTGTGACCTCTGTCTCCATCCTCTCATTTAACATTCATAAATGAGCATGAAGACAATTTGCAAATTATCTGCACAGGATTATTCCTCTGTTTGCAGACCTGAAGACTGAGCTGAAAAAACTATAATGTAAAAACACACGCAAGGCCACTTAGCGGTTGCACGGTTTTGATAGATTCAATAAGATGGCATAATGGAAGTACATCAGTGGCCTGGATGTTTACGTCCAGTAATGACAGTTTGATTTATTCACATAATACAGCAGCAGGAAGCAATTGAACAAAAATGCTTACAAATTACACTTGCCCTTAATTGAGATTGATTTTAAGAATGTATTGACGTTATTAGTGTGAAAATCTTAGATATGTAGTGCACGGCCTGTTAAAAAACCTCTCTGTTATTGATCTTGTGGTTATTGATTAAGTTATCCTAAATTGGCTTTTAAGGTCTTTTTTTCACATCAATACTAGAGTTCCTTTAACTGTTGTTTGTTCCAACATTGATTTTAAAAAAATCTTAATGCTGAAAATGTTTTTCTTGCACTGACACAGTATGATCAATGCAGTCTTTTCCATATTTAAAATGTAGAATATGTGTAAAGATTACTCATTTTACACACAAAACAAAATATAACATCTCTAAATCAAATGAAAACTTATCACAGAAAAAGTCTGGATGTCATTCTAACCGAGTCACATCTTACAGATCATTGTATTTTTTTTTTTAAATAAAATAAAGCATTATTTTTTGTACAGAGGTTGTTTTTAAAAATGCTTTTATTACTGGAAAACAAAAACAAAAATACTCTTGTACAAAGTATGCATTCAATAGATTTTTGGTTTGTGAGAGGAGGCAATTATAGATTTTCTTACTAGTCAGTAGCCTAATCGCTCTAGCATACTGATCTACTCTTGATTCTTAGTCACTCTCATTTGAATGTGTGTCATATTGTGACTAGGATCACCACACCTCTACAGAACGGCAGCCTGGCAAGCATTGCTTTCCTCTTCCCCTTTCTCTCTCCCTCACTCGTGAGACCGAGGCAGCCGTGAAATATGGTCACCAGCAAATTGAGATTCATCAGGCAGCCTGTCTTGCTCACTTGAATCTATATTCAATTCTGGAGCATCTGTTATAGCCGAGGCAGTTCAGGACACGCTGGTATTGTGAGGGTGAAATTGTGCTTGGATAAATAAACTTACAGGCATAATAAAAGCCAATGAAAACATATATCACAGCCTCAATATCAGCGAGAATCAGTTTCTTGAAGAAAAATGAAAAAACTACAACTCCAAGCTGGCGGAAGGCTGCAAGCAAGTCTCATAGTAGTTTATTCATAAATACGAGAATTCAAAATAAGTATTTTTAGACTAGTTGCAAGTCATTTAGTATATTATTCTAAGAGTCATATCAGCTATATGCAACACTCATGATAGTGTTTCTGTTCAAATGTGAGAACATAAAGAATGTTTCTCTTTAATGGCTTTTAGGATGTTGTCCTAGTTTATGCAAAAAACGTACAGGCGAAGTGTAGCTGTCCATCCTCTTGAGAGCTCATCAAAGATTGAGATGCACCTCTACCGTAGGGGAGACGAATTAAATGAGCACACATACTGCTTAGATAAGCACAAAAAGGCCCGGCTGAACATTACGGGCGGTAGCAATGCCATTGCTAAGAGAATAGCTGCAGATTTCTCAACCCTAGAGGCTTATTCAGCACAATGCAGGCTATTAAACAAAGTCTCCCTAGCTCTGTGAAACCAGATACCCTGTCTAGCTTTAGATACTCACAATGTTTCTTTGCATGCAACCAGAGATGAAACAAACATACCTGTAATTTTACAGTTGTAGCAGTTCTTTCCCCTCGCCCTCTCACTTAGTCAGAGTTTCGCTAATTATTAGCATGCTGTGATGTGAAAGGTGAGACAGGTTGTGACACAAAGCAAAGCAAAAGACAAACAAAGCCATGATGCCAAGCCTTGACAAGAATTAGCGGGAAGAGCGAACAACGGTAGCATATTCAGAAGGCATTTGAAAGCTTTCTTGTAACGCAGACGCGACCTTGTTTATAGAGTGCCCTTGCTCTTTGCATGCATATTTCACCTCGCTCTGTACACCTCCTCCTCAAACATCACCTGATATGAAAATGTCAAATATATTCAACACCAACAATCATCCATAAAAGCGCTCCACGTTCACACCAGAAAGTTAATACTTCCTGTGCCCTTCAAAGGCGTGCTAAAGGAGGCTCACATTTGCACTTAACTACTCTCACATTTATGCAAGGTTTGCTCTCTGTCTCCGTGTGTGCATATGTTATTTACTCTGCTTGTTTAGCCTGTACTAACATGCAAAGGTGTAGGAATGATCGAAAAGGTCTCCCGTAATATCAATATATAAGGATAGCTAATGAATATTTATTAGGTGTCATAACATTCACCCCTTAGTTTTGAAAGGTAAGTCAGTTGCTACCAATACAAAGATGTCAGGAATCAGGCATGTAGTTTTAATCACAATAACTGTTGGTAGAATAAAACTATTTTTTAGGAATATTTACTAATTTTATACACCAGATCACATTGGATTGCAGGAAAACGTGGCAAGGTTAATTAAACGACAATATTAACATTTTAAAAGACAGAAAAAAACCTTTGGCTGTATATATTCAGCTAATAAGCAAACTGAAAAAAGAAACCTAAAACTATGCTTAAAAATAATAAACTTTAGGACTAGTTTTAATTAACTAAGTATTAGGTTTCATAGCTTGTACAATAATTATGCAGTGTTGACTTACCTACAATTAATACACACAATACTGGTTGCTAAAAGTGATAAAGGCACAAACGGAAAAGTAGGGAGACACCATAAGTCATTACAGTGTATCATTATATGGGCTTGGCTCATGAATATTAATTAGGTGAAATAAACAAAAGGCACGTAAGTGAGCACTAGTACAGGGATGAAGTCCAGAATCAGTTATGCAGCTTTAATCACCAATACTAGGGGTAAAATGGAAAAGGAACATGTAGTATTTACTAAATTCACACACCAGAGGGCTTTAATTACACAAACATGATAAACAAGGAATATTAAGCAAATAATATTAGCAAGAAAAAGTGAAAAGTGCTCATTGCTTTGAGCTGGATATGTTTAGCTAATCAACCATGCAAAACTGAAAAATGAAAACAAAAATTTGCTTAAAATATCAACAAAAGTATTTTAATCCAACAAATGTTTATTTAGTAATAGTGCTTACTACGCCCCTTCAAACCAGTGGTAATTTTGACAGCAAATGCTGATTTAGTCTTAGTCTTAGTCTTTTGACTAAAATGCCATAGTTTTAGTCACCTTTTAGTCATCTGAATTGTTTTAGTTTTGTCTAGTTTAAGTTGATGAAATCTGCAGTAGATTTAGTCGGCTAAAATCTAATGGGTTTATTTACAGTGTAATGCATTTATTAAGCATTTCTTTAAAATGACCAAACTCATTGTGTAGGTTTGATATTAAGGTTTTATCATGATAGACACAGATTTAACTGCTGTGACACGCAACATCCCTTTATATTCAAATTAAATGAAACTACTTTTTATAAAGAAACAAGAACATGGTAGACTAATTATGCATTCTTTATAACAACTTGTTTACCACATTCTTTATTCTTGCAAACAGACATATTTATTTCTATAAATAAATTTTGATTAATCTTTATTAGGGCTACTAAGGTGATTAAGTCAAGAGCAGTGAGTGATTTTCTGTCTTTCTTTTGTTGCTTGTTTAACATCAATGCGACAGACAATAGCAACTAAATTAGGTTCCTGTTCATACATGTCCGATAGTCTCCCAATTGTTTACTTTGGTAAGACGTAACAGAGTGTGTTTTATTATGGATACTCCTCAAAATGGACAATTCAACATCATTTTGTGTGTATTTCTCTATTCCTGAGACGTGAAAGAGTACTCTCAGAAAACCGGACCAAATTGAGTTCTCTATTGCACAGTCAAATTTATCCATATGTCTGCTCTTCTCTTACTCCCAGATATTGACATTTTTGAACGTTTTGAGACCTGCAGCAAATGTATGCTAGTTTATGTCCTGCTGGATAGATCAATAGGTTATGATACAGTTCAAATGTATGCATCTGATTACCGCACAGCAGATTCGTTCTGAATAAATCTTCTCAAATCGTCCCTCCCATTTTCGTCTCATTTTTATTTGTTGATGAAAATTTTCATCATAGTTTTTGCAATTTAAAATGAGTTTTTGTTTCTTTATCGTCTTATTTTCGTCTGTAAAAAAATGAACAAATTTATGAAACGAAATTACTGCTTCAAACATTCGAGTTTTCCATAAGACCTCCTTATGGGTCTTGCAACCTAATTCTTAAAGAGGACATCAGAGTCTTCGTGAAATGTCTGCAACATACTTTGGTTAAAATTCCTCAGTGGTCGTGCAAAAACACCTTTTTTTTTTTTTAACTTGTTCACAGCGGTCCATTTTGGTGCGTGCCTCTTTAAATGATAATGAGCTACTGCTCACTCCACCCCCTCTTCCGTTTTTTGTGTATGCAGTGGCGTGTCACCATCATGTCAGAAGAAGATAAAGATTCTTATGTTCACTTTTACATATACTATACCTACAAAACACCTGCATTGCTTTCGAGACATCACTACAGCTGCTCAAGTGTGACGAAAATGGCAGACAGTACAATTTACTGAGGATTGAAATATGCTAATATGGGACAATCTGTTTAGGTTTTTTGGGGATTAAAAAAAGAAGTGAATGGGTTTTTATCATTGTAAGGTGGTTGTGTCCACACACTGCTAAGACACAATATGCAAACACCATGTTAAAGTGAATTTTGCATCCAATGTCCCCCTTTAAAGCACAACGAGTTGTTTAAGCTGATAAGGGAATACAAGGATCAAAGTGAGCAATGGTCAGTAAAATGACAATCAATAGCCTCACTTCATTAGTTCACGTTAATTTGCACTCTGCAGAACAGTTTTAATATCTTCCCACAACTGGCTCTCGAAAGGATTTGTTTATTTAGCATGTTAAGCCTCACGGTCATTAACACATATTAACATCACACCTGACTGAATATCCAGAGTAGGACACCAAACTGCTTCAGGAATGGATTTCTGGAACAAAATGGAGATGGTGAATACACAGTGGAGGGCAGGAGAACTGACATGAGCGATTTATCGGAGATGAACATCTCAGCATTTGCCATGAGCTTTGGTTGAGTGCTATGAGTCACTTTGACAAGACGTCACGTCAGATGTTCAAGAAGAATGGGATGTCTTTCTATGTTTAGAAGCAAATTGGTAAGTGTATTCTTCTTGTTTTTGATGAAAGGCTATTTCTATTGAAAAACGCAAAGAACTTCAAATGGATGTGAAGCTTTGGGCAACTTTCTGACTGTAGTATGACGTGAGTTAACATTCAATTTTGAAAGCACAACAGCATATGTTATTGACATCTTTTTTAAGAACATCTCAGGAAGAAAATCCAACCAAACAACCCTTGCTTGACAGAAAAAAGTAGCAGCATTGAAAGTAGTGAAATGTTTCATGGAGTACGAATGAATTATTGGACCTCCAAAACACCATATCTTAAATAAAGCCACAATCCGTGTCATTATTAGAGAGAGGGAGGCTTTCGAACAAGGTGACCTGTTTGCTGTGCACTAGTCAGAGAACTGAAGCTGATTGGCATGTCATTTGCATAATCAGGACATACACCGGGTGTCGGTTGGAAATCCAGCACTGATTTCCGCCATTCCGCTCGCAGTTTCGACGCATGGTGCAATCAAGCCCGAGATTAAAGGTCCTCCAAAGATCAATCTCACACCACTGCACCTCTGCTTACACCGACGAATGCCAATATTCTGATACTCAATATGTGGGTTGATGCAGAGGGAAAAAAATAGACTGAGAAAACTATACCATCGGCAGAGAACGGAATTAGATCAGTCATTTTCTTCCACGTTCACCCTCGAAATCTCCACCCATCACGCTGCGACTGTAACTTTGCGTGTACGTGACTATACTGCCATTTGAGTTTCATTTCCTGCTCATTACAAACCTCCAGCTCTGTGAAAGATGGATATAGTCAGAACGTATTTGTGATTCTTTTTCTAAATCTCACTATGGCAGCGCATTTGATTAAATATTAGTCGATAATAACTGCAGCTACATTTGAGAGCAAGAACTGAAAACTCTATAGTTCTGTCAGAGTTCATTGTTTTTATTACCTTTTTATCACCAATGTAATAGCGCTCACATTCATAGGTATTTGTACGCAGTACAATATGGTTCTTGAGGGTGTATATTTCATAGCAGTGACCTTTCCGATGTAAAACATTTTGGGAAGAAACTGTGCAACACTGATTATGCAATCTCACTCTAGTAATAAATGTGAATAATGCTTTCAAGTTGAAATCACACTTATCAGACAGCCATTTCATCCGGGTCTTGTTTGCCTGAGTCAAGTTCGTCACAGAGAACATATTACCTTTGAAGCCATAGCAGAATTGTTGCTGAATGAATCTGAATGAATCTGCGTTTTGAACGAATCGTGTGAACCAATGATTAAAAAAAAAACATTCATAAAGAGAGCCATTTACTTTCCTGAATGAATCAGCCAACGAATCAAATGGATGAATGAATGACTCATAAAGATATTGACCGCCACCTGCTGACAGATTTAGTTATTTAGTAAATTTTATGTTGAATCGAATCAAATATTTCTTTCTAAAGCTACAATTTGTAATGTCTACTTGACACTTTCTCATTTAACACAAAAATACCTTTAAATAATCTTTTTGTGATTAATTAGATTAATTAATTAAAACATCATGTAATTAATTAGATTAAAAAATTTTAATCGACTAATTTACATGTATATATATTCTAACAATTTTAGTTCTGGACAGATGATTACTAAAGACCTCTAAATTGTTCATATGTAAGTGTCTTTATTTTTTAAAAAACTGATGTTTATGTTACTGTACTTATTCAAACATTTGAATACAAATGATTACCCTGTTATCACAGTTTATACAAGATCTGTGGGTGGAAAAAAAGTGTCACCTTCAGCTTGAAGCAACAGGTGGCCTTTCTCGCTCCACATACTGTATATCCGTGTACATTAACAGTGCATAAAATTGAAAAAGAGCAGGTGTTAATTCACTAATGCAATAAATGTAAAACATGAGCAACACTTTCATAAGTCTAGAAAACTGTGCAGGAAGTGCATCAAAAAGCCTGCATTAAAATGCATCCATTGTGGAAAACATTATTGTACCAAACAAATGGCTGAAATCTGATACACATCATCAGATGAGTGTGATTTCAGCTTGAATACACTGTTGACATTTAGTACTAAGCTCTGGTTGACAATGCATAATCATTTTCCAAGGATGTAGGAGATGACATGACCCCAAAATGATTGTGATTCAGAAAGGTCACTACCAAAAGATGGGGAAAAGCACATCAGAGATCAACTTATACCCCTACACCTCCCATTCAGTGGCCCGCTGTGTGGGTCCCATTCAACGGTCCAGGGGTGTGGGGTTACACGGACATATTAACTTTCCAATCTTGAGCATATCAGATCTCTCTCAGAGGTCAATGCCACTGATAATGCACAACACACTCTGGTGCACAAAAACAAGAGGCCATGATTCAGCATGATCAATGATGAATACACCATGAGCAACACATATCTGAGATTAAATTTACAAATTTACCAATGATACAGCACTGGTCAGACAAACTGGCTAACTAGTTAAACGCAAGGTTGTGAAACCACCTTGGACTGGTTTAAGATGTGTGTGTTTGTGTTTTAATTTGGGAAAAGAATGAATGACATATGATCATTAGGGGTTGACCAATTTTTTGCCGTGCCCGATTATCAGCACCGGTAAGTATTTTATGGTTATCAGTATCGGTCATCGGTTACAGCATACTCTACTACTATCCAAAAGCCCCATGTTTTACATCACTAGATGGGTTTTGACCTTGTTTTTCTCTCACAAGGGTAAAATGACACTTTATAATTTCTTTCAGTTTATTTTGGACAGCTGAAAAGCACTGAATACAATTTGGAAATTCAGTATTTGTCATAAATTAGATTTTTTCTGTGACTGATGTTTGCTGAGGCTTGCAGTCTGTCAATGAAGAATAATGTCTCTATTCTTCCTTTTGTTCCGTTCGACTTTAAAGTTTGATGAGTATGGCATCCTGTCCAGCATTTTAAAGCTTATTCATAACTCTTGGTCTGTCTGGTGTATCTCACATACATTAGATGGTATTAGAAAAGACTTGTGTTGAGTTTGTATCAGTCCAGAAAGACTGTGGTTGTACTGTTTAAAGTATACAGAAAAAAAGACATAGATGATTCGTGTACATACAGCTTTGGTAATCATTAGCCTGGAGAGTTGACACACGTTAGCGTGCTGATAAACGGATTTAAAGCATGTTGTTGATGGTGAGGCTTAGCTCAGATTAATGGATTAAAATGGCTGTTCCCACTGATTAGATTCTCATTACTGCCCTGACCTGTTGGTCAATTAACATCATCAGTGACACAGACACACACACATACACTTTCATCAATTAGACTAGCTACAAGTGAAAACAGTAAAGCATCTAACCCTGCATTCAAGCCTGCTTTCCTACTATGCCAATACCTGATCTCATGTCGAAAACATACCTGTGGGAACTTTTCCGCAAAATGTGAAATACATACCAATAAGTACATATCACTGCAGTTTCCAACAGAAATGAAGACTAAAAACAGCGAGCACTTGTAATCATTTTCGTACATAGTTAACTATCATTTTCGTACATATGTTTTGATTACAGCTCCATATGTTTCACTTTCTGGATGCAACAAGCTTGCTCAGTAGCTCAGCCACATGGAGATACATATTTTGCATCTTGCAAAAAAGTTTTCACATGTACGTCATGATATCAGGTTGCAGAACCAGGACTCATTGAATAGTATGCCAGATGACTTATTGCTTCTAGCAGAATTCTGAAGATTTATGGCAGTGCATTACTTTATTTATTTATTTTTTTATTTATTTCTGAAGTGCTAAAGGTTCCAAAACAGCTGTTCATTGTGGTTAAATTGTGTGATATATTACAATAATAGTAATAAAATACTACTACTAATTATTATTATTTAAATCATTATTTACTGAAGTACAATTTAACAACAGTTTTCCACAATTCATGTTATGGCTTCATATGTACTTTGGAGGACAGAATACTTAAGAGGAGAGAAACATGTAGCATTAAGTTTAATGTTGAGTTAAAAAATGTCCTAACAATAGGACTAGAAATAAAGAACGAAAGGAAAAGGTTTGTGTAATTTCCTTAGCTTCAGTATAGCCATTCAGGTTTGGCAGCAAATGGTGTCAAAAGGTTAATGTTGATTTAATAAGCAATTAATTTTAAGCTGGTACCTTTGAAATTGGCAAGAGTGTGGATGATAAAAGATTAGAATCAGCTGTGGTGCCTGAAAAGTGAAGCACTGAGTCCTGGGTAAATTGCCTTTTCGCTGTACAAAGCTGGGCTTGTTTGTTCACAGCTCAGAGAGGAGTTGGCTGGCGGTTAATTGGTGCAGTTCTCCTGGGCACAGGTTGATGATGTCATAATAGCACATATACGTGAAGCTCCTGATGAGGTCTGATTGTTTTTTCGATGAGTGTGAGTGCAGATCGATAGGCTCGGTCTCTCTTGGCCAGAAAACCGAAAGCGTCCCTCTCTTATTAAATAAAAGCCAGATGGCCAGTGGGTTAGTGAGGTAGAACTACTGAGTGGCACCGGGTGAGTGCAGAGCTTCACAACTATTATTTCCTACATCTGACGCATTACGTTTTCACATGTGTGAATACATAAAAAGAGAGAAAACTTTGTACTTTAACTTTCTGAAGAAAGAAAAACATCAAAACAAGTACGGTGACTTAAAGAAGCTTAATTCTGCCATCACTTACGCACCCACAAGTCATTATGAATCTGGCTCAAAGACTTTCTTTCTTCTGTTAAACACAAACAAAGATACTAGAGCACTGGTTCTCAAAATCAGTCCTCAAGGCCCACTGCTCTGCACATTTTGTATGTTTCTGAATATGACACACTCAGTTCAGTTCATGGATCTTTTTCCTAACAAGCTGTTGATCTGAATCAGGTGCGTTAAATGAGGGAGACATACAAAATGTGTAGACCAGTGGGCCCCGAGGACTGGAGTTGAGAACTACTCATTTAGAGGAAAGTTTAAACTGTTTCTGTCCTGCAAGTCAGTTGGGTCTAAAACAATATTACACCCCATTCACAAAAAAATACCTACCTCTCGACTACATAGGAGGTGAAAAAGAGTATGTCCGAATTCATATTATTCATAAAACAGTAGTCGGAAAGTTCCTGCATGATTTAGAACTTCCGACAAGATTATGAAGAGCGCATCTGACTCTTTACTGTCTAATGAGGCGACGGGAGAGGATTTGTGAATGGCAGTGAAATCACGCATCTGACACTGGGAGGTCACATCACAGTGAAAACGCTGCATCCGAATTTCATTCATACTAGAAAAAAATCATACTATATACTGTAGAGCATACTTTTTTAACAGTCAAGAAGCAAACTTCAAACCAAATGCAATACCTACTATTAGGGTGACGAGATCTGTTGCGGGGCAAATGTGATTTTGCGTGACAATGCAGGACATGTGTGAGAAATACATTTACTACTGTTATGCTATGCAAATACTGATTTACATTGGTTTTCATATGCGCTTATTTATGTTTCTTACACACATGTAAGCAAAAGAAAGTGTGTGCGTTTTGTATGAGAGTGAAGAAAATCCACCTGTGAGAGAAGAGATTTGTGCTTGCTAATTTTGATTAAAATAATGCTCTCTGGACATATGTAATTAAAATAATGCCACAAAAACCACCTCAAACTAACTATTACATTAAGAAGAAAGTCATATCATGTTATAATATCATTTTCCCATGTACGCTTAACCTTTTCCGTTCGTGGTGCTAGATCACTTGATGAGGTCCACACGGAATCTATGGCACAAAAAGAACAAATAAAAATCCTTCTCAAAAAGGCAAAAGAATGTATGTACGTTTTCTTAATATGACAATTAAAAACCAACAGACTGTTGACAATGTGGGACATTTTCTCAATATGTGACGTGCAGGACAAGGGGTGAAAATGCTGTGCAGTACAACACAAAGTGGGACGGATGGTCACCCTACCTATTATACAGTATGTGATTTCGGACAGGTTTGTTTGGTTTCACTCAAAAAGTAGGCCCTGTTCAGTTTCAAATGATGCACACTAAGGTACACTATTGCACACTAAGGCACAAGATTTTAAGTACACATCAAGAGTGCCAACTGGGACCTTAATTTGCACCAACCATTTCCAATCTCACCCTTAAAAGGGTTGTATTAAACAATCACAAAAGTTCAAATGCATACTGAGTGCATTACACCTTTTTCTCGCTCTATATTCATAGTCATTAGAGAACCTGCCAGCACAGATGATGAAATTCCACACACTTAATCCTGTAAAAATACATCCCACAATACAAGGACATGAACATGCTGCAATTATACACACTGACTATTCTTCATACATCACCATCAGCCGTGCCTTGAAGGCACTGACTGAACCCACTTAGCAGATCCATTCATCTCAGGAATTATTAATTCATTGCCACTATTAATTTAAAATAATACAACAGACTAAAGTTAGGCATAAAACTCTCCAGACATCACTGACCTGGTCTCTTTAAACATGCATTTTCTACTAGAACAACATGATTACGCAATTGGCAGACAGACAAACCACAAACTAATCAGCTATACGTTCACCGCACTATACTCTCCATCACTGTTTCCTTTCTAAACGCAGTGACCCAGACAGACCTGGCCGTATCAGATGACCCACCTCTGTCGTATCCATGCGGTTTATCCTGTTCCTCACCTTTTAACAGGTCAATCATGGCTGGTCACTCACTGGCAAGCACAAGCATTGTAATCCGGGAGATACAGCGAGCTTCTCTCATCTTTTTGCCAAAGTTTCTCTGCGGTGCAACAAAAGTTAGAAAGGAATAAAGCGAGGAAATTAAAAACAGTTCTGGTCCAACTTGCTTGTTTCTGGACTCCGTCTCCTTACTCGACTGATCACCTCTCGCCACATTCAGTTTTCCCTTTTTCTATTCTTAATGCATTCGCAGCAGGAGCACATTAAGAAAGAATCAATTTGTCAGCTGGTAGAGGAAGGGGAGGGCGGGGGGGTCAAGAGGGAGAGTATATGCGTGGTGTGTGTGTGTACGTCGGGGTATAGTGTATATCATGGCTCTCTCTCTTCATATCGGATGTCCCTGCTTTCGGCGGACTTAAAAGAGTTGGTGACGCGAGCTGGTGGCTCGTGTGCAAATTAAATGGAGAGACAGAAAAATGCATTATTGATGCCAGCGGAGGCTGAAGTGTCTCGCTTACAGAGCCGGCTCTGGTTCCCACACGGGGTAATTAATCCACAATCCTGAGCCAGCCATGAATGGCCCAACCATAGAAGAACCATCTCTCTCCACTAGAGCACTCCCTCCACCGGCTGCTGAAAATAGGTCACCTGCCTAGGGCCAGCCGGTGAGTGTGCGCACGTACGTGCGAGTATGCATGACGCACCGATGGGACTGCTTAAAAACAGAGCACATTTTTCTGCCAAATTTGCAGTGCAGGTTAGTGTTGACGGTTGTTGCATGTTTTTCTGGTACCAAATGTTGCTGTGTAACACTTTTAACCTGAGGGCAGATAAAATGGCTAAAATTCATGACGGCTACAGGACGGGTAAGAGGATGGCTGCTCTGAATTCAGTACAGATTCTGGTATTTTGGTTGCTTTGATTGATTCCTGTATTAGGCATCTCCCTTGTTGATCATCATTTTTTCTTTGAAATTGCCTTTGAAGGGATAATTCACTCAAAAATGAAAATTCTGTCATTAATTACTCACCCTCATTCCAAACCTGTAAGATCTCCGTTTATCTTCTGAACACAAATTAAGATATTTTTGATGAAATTCGACAGCTTTCTGACCTTGCATAGACAGCAGTGTAATTACCATGTTTGTGGTACTCTTGTGAATAAAGCTATTTTTAATAACATTATGGTTGAATGACAATTTTAACAATGTCCTTACTACCATTCTGAGTCTTGAATGTGGTAATTACACTGTGTCTATGTAGGATCAGAAAGCTCTTGGATTTCATCAAAAATATCTTAATTCGTGTTTGGAAGATGAACAAAATTCTTATTGGTTTGGAACATCATGAGGGTGAGTAATTAATGACAGAATTTTCATTTTTGGGTGAACTATCCCTTTAATAGGCAATTACAAAAAGGCACAATTATAATAATTCTCATTAATACGTCCAGCAGACACATTTTTTTTCCTCCACCAAGACCCACAAAACAAAGGTCCAGTGGTCCATAAAATAGCAGCCAGTTGCTGCAGTAGTGTAGAGTAGATTAAGCAATATTTTACAGACTTTGAAGAAATTAGAAAGAGGAGCTGAACTGGGCTGAGCTTCAACAGTCATTTTCTTGGCAAATACGTCTAAGTAAAGCAGCTTACAAGAAAGTGCATGCACTTTTTAACAATTACTTCAGTAACTACAGATTCGAGATAGATTCAGCAAACAAAACAGCACATTTATGTTCAGTGGGCCCTTTTCCAAAGCCCTTTTGCCTCCTGCTCTGTGCAGATCTGAGCAAGGTCACAGGCATCAAGAGAGGAACAAAGGCAGAGAGATGAGAAAGAAAAAGAGATTTAAATAAGGGAGGGTGTGCTGATCTTAAAAGAGATTTATCTAAAATAGGGCTACACAAATAATACAAACAGAACAGAAACCATGATGGCTTAATGTAATTACTAAACCACAAATAAACTCGTAAAGACGTTCATGTTTGCGCGCTCATGCTAACGAATTAAAGCGTTCAAGCTGCACACGGTTGCGGTCTAGTAGTGCGTTCCGGGAGCGCTGTATCTGCAGCAGTGTAGAGATCGTTTCCGCATGGAGTCTGTTCTGCACGCGCAGAATTAAAATGACAGCGCATTGTTTGCGGTATATATATATACACACACACACACACACATATATATATATATATATATTTTTTTTATTTTTTAGTCTAAAAAATCCCCTCCACCCCTCAAATTAAAAAAAAACTCCCCTCTCTCCAAAAAAAAAAAAATCCTGATTTGAGTACATCTATAAATAATTCTACATGATTAATAGAAGCTTTCTTTAAAAAGATCTGTATCGGTGATCGGATCGGCAGATACAGCTTCCTGTGATCGGCGATCGGTCTCAAAAATCCTGATCGGAGCACTTCTAATATATAATATATATATATATATATATATATATATATATATACACATTTTCAGCAGCAATTTCTGCTTTAGTTTAGTTTACTTTATATTATTTTAATATAAGAATTATTACTGTTTTCATTATTATATCAACTTGAAGAGATGAAGTGTTGCTAACTAATAAACAAAAATGAGACCTTTTAGCTCTGCAATTTAGTTTTTAAAATAATACTTTTAAAGCTCTTTCTAATGACAGAAATAATAATAATACTTATAAATAAAAATACACAATTCAGTTCTAATCACAGTGGAAACATTTGTCAGAATATTTGCAATCACATTGTGCATCTCTAATCTAGAGTAAAGTAATGCTCGCTCACCCTGAGCCTCAGCCTCGGCTGAGAATACAAAAAGAATAAATTACACTATGTGACAACTCAGTTCCTGAGAAAAACAACAGGAATTCCATGTGAGCCAACACATAAAGGAGAGAAAATGAGAGCTGAGGGCTGAAATGCACACGTGTGTTTAACCAGCAGCCGGTGAGTGGGTGGTAGATTTTACACTTCCTCACAACATCTGCACTTCCAACATGAGTATTTATGAAAAGCAAAAACCTTTCATTTTTTTCTGCCTTTAGACACTCGATTTGGATATGTTCTACAACACTCATTTTCCACACCAATGTTGCGGGAAAATCTGTGGAATTCTGCAAAACTATTTCAAAATGTGATACATTGTAGCAGATAGTACTAAGCTTTTATTGAAATATGATCAAATTTGCCAAATGCTTAATAATAAATGAATATACAATCAGCAATCGTTAATAATTTTAACAGAATAAGAAGAATTAAAAAACCCGGGTGTCTAACGTTTTTTTAATTTGATGATTAGGGTAAATTGAATGTATGCTATCTTTAGGAAAACATGTAAGTATCTTATGGCAAGGGCAGTGCTAAATGAAAAAATCGAAAAATTAAACAAAATAAGAAAAAAGTAATTATCATAACCCTATTCAAAAGTTTACACCCCCTAGCTCCTAATACTTCATGTTGCCTTCTTGGGCATCAATAAATGTTTAAGCCTTTTTTATTAGCTGTGTTTATTAACTCAGTTGTCCTCAGTGTGAAAAGATAGATCTCAAAATCACAGTTACTATAGGAAATGGTTACAATATGTAGAAGACAAAAAAAGAAAATCTGGAAAACCAAGAATGAGCAGAACCTGGAAGATTTTTCTAAAAAAGCTCAGGACCAACAAGGGAACAACTAATGAACAACTAATCACAAAGCATAAAAACAGTTGTTGATCACCCAACACACATATTAAGATAAACTTTTGAAATGCTACAATTATGTAAATTCAGTCATTATTTTGTCTTGTGGACCATATGTAAACATCTATTATGTGAGACAGAACAGTATTTAATAAAAAAGAACATGCAATTTTAATGGTCCCTCTTATTTTGTTTCCTATTATGTAAGGAGTATGTAAATTTATGAGCAGAACTGTGTTAATTTTCTTCACAGACTCTGTGTGACCGATAATAGCATACATAGGAAGAGAAACTAGGACTACAGACTGCAATTAACAGCTCTGCTTAGACACCCTTAAACAAACACCTTCCTCATCCTATATACTGTATATTTAGTATAACACTTCAGCTTTTTTATGTGTGACACACAAAGTGGCCCATCTATAGGATGTAAATATAGTCTAGATTGAAAATTAAAAAAGAGCGACTTCAGCACCCGATGAGAGATGGATTGTGAGTCTCAGTGCGGGGCAAACCACACACACAGCTGTGACAGTCTCCTGCGTTTCATAACTCCCACCCACCATTTCAACACGCCCAGCACTGTTTTTTTCTTCTTCTCGATCATCCATCTTTTGACCTGTCACCCAATTAGGCCTATGCCTGTGATGAACTGAGCCAATTAAGTTGTGCATGTTAGCTCGGACAGGAATGCATCTTATAATGGCACACTGCAGTTTTCCCGAGCTAAACACGCTTCGTTTCTCATGCATTCATTACTGCTTGGCGATTAGCCATCACTCACTTGAGACATGCTGCTTACTGCTATACTGCAACATCAGAGTGGTCCTCGTGAAGCATCATAATGTTAGCAAATTGCTAAAATCACTGTTCCATGAGGATGTGTTTTACTGTCACCTGGTTTTACTGTATCCCATGAATTAAACTAAGAATTAGTAGGTCACACAGAGGCTCAGTTTATGTAAAGCTTTAATCTAAATATGACGTAAATTCAGCTTAAGAACTATTGATAGTTGATAATACAGAGAACCAGCACCACCCCCGCAACTGCACCAGGGCATTACAAAAGTCACACAATTTTCTTCAGCAGATGTCGGGAGCAAACAGAATCCACAAGAGACACAAGGCTAGAAGAAACGAGAAGCAAGAAGGCCTAGTTTAGTCACTGCCACATCACACTATCACAGTGAGTTCAAAAGTTTGAGTTCATATTTAATTCAAACCGGATCTTAGAAGAAGAACAGTAAGTTCTTCTAAATGAATGAATGAATGAATGAACAGACTTTAAATGCATTTGAGTGAACCCAGATGCACAAACATATCGTTGATATCACAAAAATGTGATTTAATGTCAAATTTTTAATAGTATGGGAAAAACACGACAGAATTCTTAACTAAGACTTGGAATGCTCCACAGGCACCTTTTCTGCATTCCTAAAAAAATTAAATAGAAAGTGCAGACTTGATGTAATTGACCAATTACAAGGGTTGTTTTTTCAAACCTTAGATTGCATTAACACTCACTCATGTAAATTTATCCTGATGCAGGAAATCAGATCTGAGAGGCAGGCTGATTTTGATTAGCCTTTAAGAGGTTTGATCTTAGTAAAATTCAGGTGCAGCATCTTGTCCTGTTTCTGTGACTCAAATAAGATAAGAAAAAGAAATCATGTGCACTGAGTAGGATTGCATCATAAAAATAGCATCATCTAGGATTCAATGAGTCGCTTATTTTATCAACCAGCAAACAACTGCAATACCGTCAAACGAAAGAGTAGGCCTAACATATTTCACATAATGAACGAAATACACAAATCAAATGTGAATAATTGTAACAAAATAAGAGAAATCATACAAAATACATGTTATTTTATATTTAGTACTGTACTGTTCTTCAGAAAAATTCTCCAGCTTCTGCAGATTCTTCAGTTTTCCAGCATATTTTGAATTTTTGAAACCTTTCCAGCATTGACTGTATGATTTTGAGATGCACCTTTTCACACTGAGGACAATTGAGAAACTCAAACACAACTATTAAAAAAGGTTCAAACATTCACTAATGAACTTTGAATTTGAAGATCAAGGTAAATTGCAGTTAAGTTGTCTTCCAGTTGCTTCTGAAGGGCAGTACTAAATGAAAAGAAAAAAAAAAGATATTTCAAGAAAATAAGAAAAATTTGGACATTTTCATCCTGTTCAAAGGTTTTCACCCCTAGCTCTTAATGCATTGTGTTTCCTTCTGGAGCATCAGTGAATGTTTGAACCTTTTTTTTAATTGTTGTGTTTGAATCCCTCAGTTGTCCTCAGTGTGAAAAGATGGGTCTCAGATGGACCTGGAGGATTATTTTATTTTAATAATTTCAGCTATTTTTTTGTCTTGTGGACTATATGTAAACATTTTATGTAAAATATTGTACTCAGGACAGTACTAAATAAAAAAATAATATGCATTTTGTATGATCACTCTTACTTCGTTGAAATGATTCACATTTTCAAAGATTCTGCAAGAGGTTCCCGAACTTTCACATACCACTGTATTTTAAAGGAGTCATGAACTTAGAAATCCCTCTTTACATATAAGAGGTCATTGTACTATGTAAACATCCTTTAAGTTTCAGAACTCAAAACTTTCTTGTTAGCTTACATACAGCTTATATCGAAGCCA
Organism: Labeo rohita; assembly: GCF_022985175.1. NCBI lineage: Eukaryota > Metazoa > Chordata > Actinopteri > Cypriniformes > Cyprinidae > Labeo > Labeo rohita. The sequence goes on along the minus strand of NC_066882.1, from coordinate 15,745,555 downwards.
GTCTGCCGAAACGACAGGTTGTAGAATGTGCCACTTTATGAAAAGAAGATCAACCCCACTTCAACATTTATGCATTTTTCACCTAAATCACGTTACAGGCCATCTGTGAAGGGTTTATACATATACAAATGCTAGCCAATGATAGCAGTGGGCGTTTACTTCCAAGTCTGCAATCCGCCATGCCTATTCTAACAGAGTGTTCTCACTCTGGGGGGATCAAAACAAGATAGAAAATAGCCTATTACTTCTAAATTATGATGTTTTTTGATGTAAAAATCTTGATAACATTATAAGTGGACCTCAGAGAACAGTACAAGATAAAAACAAAGGCAGTTCATGGCCCCTTTAAGCTTTAGAGTAAACATATTCCTCTAAACAGAGCCACAGGATGATACAGGGATTGAAACTTCCAACAAAAGCGTGAGCGGTAGTAGCATTTAACCGAGATGCATGCTTGTTGCAGAAACAGCAGTGTTTCCACTTCACTGACCCACTGGCTTGTCATTAAGTCATATGCTTTTTTAGATGATTAGCTGACAAGTAAAAGATGATGAGTAGATGAGCAAGCCCTAGCGTAAAGAGCATAAAATAATAAAAGTACATTTGATGTCTCTCTTTGTACTTCAGCATGTCGTTTGTCACTACTTCACATAAGCAGAAGTAAGTCTGCGCACTCGAAAACATGTTTACCATATTTTCGCTGAATATTAATGGGATTTGCACAGAAAAACTCCCAAGTGCATGGTTTACACTTGTGTATAAACAGAGCCCATCAAAGATCTGGCCTATTATGCACAATGCCTCATATAATTTTAATATCACAGTTAAATAAATCAGATATTAACTTTTAATTATGTTTGTAAATATTCCGACACCAACATTTATAGAAGATGCTACTTTTTACTGTCAGTGTTCAGTCTGACCAAAATTGGATTTTCTACAATTTCAAATAATAGCACTGTAAAAATCTACAGCAGCAGGGAAACACCTCACAAACCCGAGGCTCCCTGCGTTGCTCTCCACTAAGGGCTACACTGATTGTTGGTCTGAGATGAAGTGTTTAATCTGTGCTCAGGTTTTGAAGATCATCCACCCCTCTCAGCTTCTCAGTTCTCCCCTTTGAACGCTCTCCTGGGGTCCTGGCTAGCATCAGCCCTCAAAAACTATAGAGCTGCTGAGTCATTTGCCCTCCCCCATGGCATGATGCTTCACTCAGGTTGCATCCTGTTTCTCCACCACAAAATTTGTCACTGTGGCTAACACTTTTCAATAAAAAGTTGAGGGGTATGTCATAGCACTGTAAATAAAGGCAAGTAAGTATTTGCTCTGTTGTTGTTTCGGTTAGTGCTTCAGTGCTCGTCCCTTCCCCCACCAGATGGCAGGTTGGTGACAGATTCTTTAACATACATGTTTGGCTGCTCATCAATCCAGACTGATTGCTTCCATGTTAATGGGCTGTGCGTGGCTTAATTTCTCCCTAATGAGAGTGTCCTTGAGAGGTCTAGCATTAGTGAGAGTTGCTAAGATTGCTCGTTTAGTTGCTAGGATGTTATCCCTGCTACACTCCCTTGAATTCATCAAACTTTTCGTTCTGCAATGTCGTTAAGAAAAAAAAAACAAAAAAAACATGAACCTCAGAAGTGCAGTGCACTTGCGGTTTGAGATAAGCTCTCGATTGAGGGTTTCACACTTGATGAGTGTTCACTTTATCGAAGCTTGACAGGAATGGATGTTTGACTGATTTGTGCTGTGGTCTGGGGGATCTGTGATTTTTCACACAGATCTGGAAAAAAAGTAGTACAGTCACTACGTGTATTTTGCTTATAAACCCAATGGCATGAATGTGCAAGAAAACCATAGATCACTCTGTTAACAATAGGTTTGGGAATAAACATCTATTCTACAAAAATAAATAAATTATAATATTAAGCCAAATATTTAGTGGTCTTTAAGAGTTTTAAATGGCCTTAACCATTCAATCACATATAGCAAGTTAGGAAATGAGCTAGAATTGCAAAAATACTGTAGATAAAGTAACTTAGCATGGAATAGCTTTCCTCTTTGTTTTCTTTAAATTTTGAAGCCGCACACAGCTTTCTAGAGGAAGAACAGTCAACGTTGTTCCACTCAGTGGCTTCAAACTGTTCAAAAGTAGTTGAAAAATGTCTCCCAGTTCATTTGAGTTTAATGTGAGATCAAATATTTACCATAGCAGGGGTTCCCAAACTCAGTCCTGGAGGGCCGGTGTCCTGCAGAGCTTAGCTCCAACCCCAATTAGATACACCTGAACCAGCTAATTAAGCTCTTACTAGGCATACTAGAAACTTCATGGCAGGTGTGTTGAGGCAAGTTGGATCTCTGCAGGACACTGGTCCTCCAGGACCAAGTTTGGGCATCCCTGCACTATCTACAAGTTTCCTACACCGCATGAGGCCCTGCGTCAAAAGTGGGAACATCTTAAACAAGCGGGACGTGACACTCATGGTGATGGGCAAACTAAGCCTCATTTTCAGAGACATTTTCCTCTGACTGTTTCGTGAAAAGATTCAAAGCTTCGAGTGTGTCGAAAACAGTGCAATCTGGTGGTTAGTAAAAAATAAAGCATCCAAAACCCTGTGAAAGAAACACCATCGGATAAAACATTCACCACACATTCCACAGATTTGTTTGCTGAATTTCTGTCTCTGGTAAATTCATTTACCCATTAAACTCTGGCATTACATACTAGTATGAATATCTATATGATGTAATAGAAGAATAATGTACACATGAACTGCATGTGGCAAATATTATATTTTCCTGAAATAATTTGCATTTTTCATAATACTTGTATGACTGGGTATTTAAAAATATAAATGACTAAGTAAGATGTGGAGGTTCGAACCGACACACAAAGTGAATCACGCATGGGACTGGGGAGAAAGTGAGGCTTCGTTTGTCACTGGTTTCATGATTTCTACGTTAACAACACAAGCCTCGAATCGAGGCTTCATCTGGCACACCCCTTAACACAAGCTCCGATGCCTCGGTTCAAATGTCACATCACTAGTTAACAGTCATTCAAGATATAGCGATCCAGACTTGCTAACCATGTGGGAGCACAGCTTCAAACAGCACATGTTGTCCCTGAGCACTATAACGACATCTCTCATAAAGGTTTGCAACTTTACAAATTAAACAATGATCTGTAATTAGCACACAAAATACCATTGGTATACTACTACTGCCGCCTCACCAGAAGTTGCACCCACATTCTTTTGTACAGCAGCGCCCAATGGAAACAGGTGGATAGGGTTTAAAATTGGACTCTGGCCAGGCTAAAACTTGAGTCTGATGGATTTGTTTTCAGCTTTACATATTCTGCCAAATACATCTGCTTTTGGTGTTTTTTTGTGAGTGCATTTTCTTAATTTTTGCTAATTTCCTGACAATAATTTGTGGTTAAGACAATTAAAAGCTTAGTGTTTAGCCATTTTAGGCATAGACAAACTGAATCGGTTTTTAAAAAAGCACTGTAAGAATTGTTTACGGAATCATTAATGAACCAGAATTAAAGGGCTAGTTCACCCAAAAATGTAAATTCTGTCATTAACTACTCACCCTCACTGTCAAAACCTGTATACAACCTCTGTTCATCTTCGGAACAAAAATTAAGGTATTTAAGATGAAACTCTTCTGACCCCGCATAGACAGCAATGCAAATGACATATTCAAGGCTTAGAAAGGCAGTAGCCCCTTACTGCAGAACAGAAGATCCACGGGGTGGAGATGGTAAGTTTAGGGGTGGAGATGGGTGGGTTTAGGGATCAGAGGGTGGAGACAGGTAGGTTTGGGTATATGTAGGAGTAGGAGTTTGTGGGAGGAGTTTGATTTGGATGCAACCTCACCCCCTGGATCTTGTGTTCTGCAGTGAGGACCATTTCTAGAAAGGTAGTAAGGACATCGTTAAAATAGTCCATGTGACATCAGTGATTCAATTGTAATGTTATGAAGCTACGAGAGTTACATGAGAGCTACTAGACTTCTTAACAAAATGTTTCAACCCATTATACTAACAGAATTAAAGCTAACATACAAATCCTTAATTGGTATTCAGAATGTACCAACACAAAGTAAGCCATTACTATCCCTTGCTTTAGATGAATAAATAAATAAATATATGCACATATGGAGGGCATATATAAAATTGCAGGTCAATTACATAGCTTAGCTTATTAGTTTGTGCAGCTGCAAGAGTGACAAACTCGCTCACATTTAACAAGAAAAAGGTCTGTCAGGCAAAACCCCAAGTGGCTGAGTAAATGTTAGCACATCTGTGATTTAACATCTGGAAAACTTCCATTTAAATATGATGAATATGGGAAACGCTTTAATTTCATTCAACAGACACTGGCCATCTAGGAATCCTTCTGTTAATGTCCCCATGAAATCAAAACTGAAGTTTTATGGCTTTTAGTATATAAATATATGCCTTAGGTTATCTATAAGCTAGTGTGCTCCAAAACAATAACAAAATTTGCATCTGCAAGACAGTCTCTTACTTCCGCCAACATGGATCAATGATTTTGACGACATCACCCTGCACTTCAGCTTCTATTCAAACTTTCTGTCCAATCAAATTATCTCTAAAATCCAGAGTCCCGCCCCCTACACTACAAATGTATGTAAGTAGACCACAAAACATATCAGACCTATTTTAATTTTCTACACACAATGGTATATTTTATATCAATATGTTTCAGTTGAAATTACGTAAACAGAGAATAACGCTGTGTGTTTCAAAGCACTTCAGTGGACCGTTAAGAAACATGATCACATGCAACCCAGTGAGCAAAGATGCGCTCTCACTTGCCATGACTATTTTAAGCAAGTGTGTTAGTACACATAAGGTGTTATTATATTTGACTGTATGTTTCATATAATTACATATGGAAATGATGACTCGTTGCTCTTTGGAGCATCACCCATTATACTAAACTACAGCTAGTTTTTTAACTATGCATGTGATTTGATATTGTTAAAGGGAAATTATTTCTATTTCCTCCCAATAACTTAATGGCTCAGAGGCCTGTTTGCAACTTCATCATTTGCAGCATTAAAAGAGAGCTTCACCTTTTGAAATTTTTCCTCATCAGCTATGCAAATACATGCAATTACCACAAATAGTTGGTGACCTGTAACCTTCTATTCTAATTGGAGCTGCTTTGAAGAGAGTTGAGAAAGTGTGCGTGTGTTAAGGGTATTGGGCCTGCCTTTTCTGTCTTTTCTCTTAACACAGAGAAACAGTGAAAGGAGCAGGCTGTTCCTTTCTAAGATCCAAACAGAGTGATGGGCCTTAGAGTTAAGCTTGTTTAACACGGGTTAACAAAGCACCGCTAAGCACTGATCCTCCGCATTTTCTTTAAGGAGCTGTTACTCAGGCTTGCCTCAAGCTACTTAATGAATCAATAAGCTTAGCAACAGCCTTGGTCAGTGTCTGACAATCCAGAGATATATTTAACCACGAGGCTGCTAACACTACCATAGAGGCACAGAGACAGACACTCTGTTCCAAATAATGGTGAGCTGCCCACAGGCAGCGGTTCAAGGCATTATAGCCGTTAAAGAGACACAAGATGTTTTGTTTTTAAAAATCATACACGGTACATTCTTGATTGTAGGAAACATCACAGGAGGGGAGGCAATGCCTCCATCACGATATGATTGGATATGACTGGTTATGTTCAGCTGTGATTGGTTCATGAGATAAATCAGGCCCCTTGTGTTTGTGCATGTTTTGTCTGAATGAACAATATATATGGACTAATATATAGACTAATTTTAAAATGCAAGTATACAACTTACAAATTTAGATATAACCACTTAGTTACATCAAAATGAGACTTAAATTAGCATGAAAACATGATCTGTGTGAGTTTTTAGTGAGTAATCAGCTTGGTGAAATTTAAAGTAAATCTCCATGTCTGTGACCAGTATTTACCAAGCTTTGATGATTGATGACTTGAAAATTCAAAAAAGTTAAAAATTAACTATTAAAAAAGAATAGCTGAACACAAAATTTCAAATAAAATACATTGTTTAAATTGTTATTATTTTGGAATAAATGTAAAAAACTTGATGAGATTCATATTTGGCTTTTAATAAATACAATATTTATTACATTGTTAATCTAAAAATATATATTTTTTTCCCCCTCTTTTTTTTTCTCACAATGTGTTTATTTAACCAAGAAAATGTGACTGGGACATGAATTTACATTTAAAAAAAATAATTTAAAAAATAATAATAATTACTTGGAGGAACACCACTGCACACCACTGATATAATATATATTATATTAATAAGAAAAAAAAAAGTTTACTGAGCACCAAATTAGCATTTTACAATGATTTCTGAAGAATTATTTGACTTTGCCATCACAGCAATAAATTACATTTTAAAAATACATTAATATAGAAAATACAACATAGTTGTTTTAAATTGCAAAAATGTCTCACAATATTAGTTTTTACTGTATTTTTGATCAACTAGATGTAGCCCTGGTGAGTATAAGAGGCTTCTTATACACATTTTTAAAAATCCTACCGACCCTAAACTTTTGAACAGTAGCGTATAAGGTCGCAGTTCTCATTGCCTATTTTTTGCAGCATTCTGGCATTTTGCAGCATTAGCATTTTCTTTCCTTTTTGACAGAATATCAAGTTCTTGGACTCACCCTTATCAAATTTTTCCTCCACCTCCATGGGCGCTTGCTCATCTGATCCATTCCTACCTTGCAATTGGATTAATCCACCTCTTAGAGTTCGGTTTGGCAGTTGCATTCCTCCATTTTGCAATTTGCCTTGTGAAAAGCTCTATATTTTTTCTTTTACCCTGAAGTCCAAAGTTATATTACTGGCTCGCTTTAACATAGTCATCATTTTTGAACAGATGACTCCAGCTCTGTTCCAAAACCCACTGTACTGTAGTGAGTTGCTGCCGGAACTTCATCCTGGAACCTCATATTGACTGATTTGGAACACTTTACATAGGCAACCACTCAGCTGAAATAACCTAGAAAAATAAATAAAATGGACAAATGGTAACACTTTATTTTGATAGTCCACTTTAGACATTCTACTAACAGTAAGTGACGTTGCAACTGCATGTCAACTAGTCATTAGAGTATTAGTAGACTGTCTGCTTAATACACTCTTCTAAACTTTCTCAACTAATTCTACTAACCCTAAACCTAACCTAACAGTCTGCTCTGAGAGTTAGTAGACACGTAGTTGCAAATGAATCAGAATTAGTTGACATGTAGTTGCAAAGTTACTTATAGTCAGTAGAATGTCTAAAGCGGACTATCAAAATGAAGTGTAACCAGACAAATTCATTTCAAGTGCCTCAATCGCAAACAAAAAGGGAACGAATGGTGGATTTTATCTCATTTGCTGTTTTTGCGGTGGCACCATGTCACGCATACAGTGAGTCACTAAAAACATTTCTCCTCAAAGCAGTGAATGACATTTCTAGATCTCCCTAAGAGCAGCTGCTGCAATTACTTTTACATTACCTAAATAATCACGTCGAAAATAATGACATAGACATCCCCCTCCCAGACACGCATTCAAATACATTCATTCCATTTTGGGTTTTCATAATATACCACCATCACACAGCTGTTTACACTTTGTCTTGTTTTCAAAATTAAAGCCCATTGCACATGACCCCAATTTTTCCAGGGCTGCTTCATTATTCTGTTTGATGAGTGGCCTTTTTTTTCTCAGGCGTACACAAATCTAAGCTGGTGGCTTGGATTTAGATACAAAAAGACAGTCCACAAAGATTTTAATGGCTTACTCTCAGCTTAAGCACCAATCCTGAATAAGTTTAAACAAGATTAGGAGTGTAACATTGTGTATATCTACGGAATCCAAGAATGAGCCCTGAACACAACATTAAGGAAAGAAACTGTAAAGCATTTACTCTATATAAAAATGTACATTTACTTCTTAGTAATTCCATAAAACGAGTAATACTACTCCGCTTTCCATTTTCATTCATTTCGCTTTTTCAATCAGTCACATTAAAGAAAACCTCCTGCCTGCTGAGATGATCAGTCAAACCTCTGTCTGCATTGCCATGGCAACACTCAGAAAGTTTGACCATGAAAGTGTTCCAATAGGAGGCATAACAAAGAGACATCACTCAAGGACTTCCAGTGAAGCTGCATTTGCCCAATGGAGTGTGGCTGATGTGTGTTACATGACAAACTTTATCACTTAGAGGCTAAATAGACAACCACATCAAGGGCAGACGCATCTAAATGAAAATGTTTCGAAGAAAGAAAAAAAAAAAAATCTGGCACAAAGTCAAGGATTAATAGTTGGGGGTAATACTAAGCCATAGAGCCTGCTGCTAATCTTTTTGTACAATGGTGCCTATGTGAAGCACTGCAAAAAGTCTAAATCTTCATCTTGTCTTAGTGTTAGCAGTTCTAATTCACTTTCTGCTAGAGTGCACAGAGGTTAAACAGGTCCAGCCCAGCAAATAAATAATGAATGGAAGGACAGTAATTAAGTACACAGATCAGATGAGGCCTAGAGAACCTTGGATGATGACCCCATTCTTCTAATGTTTAAATAAAGCATAAAGCCTGCCTTGCTTTCTGCTCGTTTGCCTCCTTTTCTAAACCTTCATATATAAGCCCAAAGCAAGGACACTAGAACATTCTAGAATGTTCTAGAATGTCTTCACTGTAACCATGGCAATAGTGAAGTAAACATGATTTGCAGTCAGAGTGGGAAAATCATAAATAATAATTGAGGTGATTGATATGGAATGGACGTTCTATCAGGTCTGTGGACAGATCTGAGGAGCTAATTGATCCCAGAGCTTCACCTTGATGCTAACAGAGCACTCGCCCTGAGATTCAGCCTTCAGTAAATAGGATTCGCTTCCACGGTGTTCAATATAAGGCTTTCTTGAAAATACAATATTTACTGATGCTTGCACTCAGCCTGTGTGTTGTCCTCAGAAATAAAGAAGGACGAGGACGTGTGTGAGGTGAAGCTAGAGTGCAGCTGAGGAGACCGACCACTAGGCTAGATATTCTCAAGCGGGTACAAAGCATATTAAGGAGGGATTATTGATTTGGGCAGCCTCTGGAAACATAAAAACTGCACAAACTGTACAGTACATCTGAATGCCATGTAATAAAAGTGAAGAATTGGAAAACTAAAAGAAAGTAGAGAAGAATTAAATGCTATAAGTAATGTTAAACATATTTCAGGATCTGTCCAAGCACAGACACACACACACACACAGACATACTGGAAAGACTTCTGTGAAAGAGCAGAGACAGTAAGGAGATGGAGACAGACCACTTGAAGAAAAATCAATGGAAAAATCAAAACGCTCAATATGGCAGCTGTGAGAAAAGAAGTCCCGCCTTTCCATCAAATACTTTATATTCTAAAATCCTAATGCATAATGTATGCTATATTAAAACGTATCTGAAATAAGAATAATTTAAACAACATTTTTAAATGTTTCTGTCCCTTCATATTATCAGTGTTGGGAAGGTTACTTTGGCAACGTACTAGGTTACATATTACAAGTTACCCTACACCGTAAAAAATGACAGTGATTTTAATGGTATCCCCTACTAAATACAGTGAAAAACTGTACTGGACATTACATATAATTTTACAGTAGTATACAGTTTTTGCAAGTGGTGTGTGTGTATATATATATATATATATATATATATATATATATACACACACAATATATATATATATATATATATATATATATTATTTATTTATTTATATATATCAGTCAAATTATGGCAACCACAGCTGGTTTTTTTTTTTTTTTTTTTTTTTTACCATTTTTTCATTTTTACCATTTTTTACCACATATTACCAGATTTTAAAAAATGTAATAAGTAGTGCCAATATTCCAATTACATTTGATTACTTTTTGATTACTTTTATAAATTATTCTATTTTATTATATATTATATATATTTTTTCTATTCTATTATATAAATAATTATATATATATATATATTTATTTATTTTTTTTTTTTTGTTTAACTGTTAATCATTTTGAAACATTTAAAGCAGGCAGGGTTAACCTTACAGTAGTACTCAACAATGATTACTGTCATACTTTTAAAATCCTTCATTACTTTGATTAAGATTATAATTTAATTTTAAAGCAAAACCACCATAAAGTCAGACTTTTGCACCTCTTTTTACTTTAAGATCGTTCTGAGGTTAAATACAGATTTTAAATCATAACAAGATAGAGTTTAGTACCTATGATACTGTTTTTGAAATCAAATCTTTGCATAGCTATGACAGGAAACACTGGCATCTAACAGTGCTTTGGAAAAAAAATGGTCTTAAAGGAGAAATTCATGTCCAAAACAAAAATTTACAAATAATTTACTCACTCCCTTGAATCCAAGATGTTCATGTCTTTTTTACTTCAGTCATGAAGAAATTGTTTTTTTAAGGAAAACATTTCATGAGTGTTTTCTATATAGTGGACTTTTACGGTTCCTGGGAGTTTAAACTTCCAAAATGCAGTTTAAAGCATTTTAAAATGCAGCTTCGAAGGAAAAATGAATTGACGAGGAAGAAGGGTCTTATCTAGTGAAACGATAAGTTATTTTCTAAAACAACAACAACAACAACATATATATATATATCAATTTTAACCTTGAATGCTTGTCTAGCTCTGCGTGTACTCTGTGCACTCTGGTTCAAGACAGTTAAGGTATGTCAAAAAAACTCCCTTCTCATTTTCTCCCCCAACTTCAAAATCATCCTACATCGCTGCAGAAATACTGACTCAGTGTTCACAAAGTGAATGTGCAAAGAAGATCAATCGCTTTTTACAAAAAAACGGTAAAACAGCAATGTAGGATGATTTTGAAATTGGTGGAGAAAATGAGATGGGAGTTTTTAACCTACCCTAACTGTCATGAACCGGAGTGCAAAGAGTACACGCAGAGCTAGACAAAGACGAGCATTTGAGGTTAAAAATTGTCTAAATTGTAAATATTTTTAGAAAACAACTGAACATTTCGCTAGACAGACCCTTCTTCCTCGGCTGGGATCATTTAGAGCCCTTTGAAGCTGCATTTAAACTGCATTTTGGAAGTTAAAACTCACAGACAACTTAGAAGTCTACTAAATGGAGAACATTCCTAAAATGTTTTCCTCAAAAAACATAATTTCTTTATGACTAAAGAGAGAAAGACATGAACATTTTAAATGACAAGGGGCTGAGACAATCTGTAAATTTTTGTTCTGGAATTAAACTTCTCCTTTAAAAAATAAAGCATATTAATCCAAATATAAAACAGTTATCAAATAAGCATGTGTACTATTCTGTGTCCTAAACTCCTGCAACACTGGCGTCTCATATTTTAGAGCAGTCAATGCAATTTGGGAAAGAAATCAATCAAATCTGAATGTGTGTGAAAATATTCAGATGTAAACCCTCTTTGTAATCGTTAACATTTTTATAAGTGATTGTAATTTAATGACACATTTTTTCAGTTCACATCTGAACCTGCAGGATCACTGTCTTTATGGTACTTCACTGCATAATGCTTCAACATGAATACCTGCCATACCATTATTTTTTACAGAAGTTGGGACATGGCACTTAGCAATGACACTACATAAGCATTAACTTGATGGACAGAGATGTTTTCTGGCATTTTCCCTGTACATTAGGCACAAAAATCTGCACTTGAATTTTTCTGCCAGTGCAGTAAACACTCCACTCATTTGGTGGGCAGATTGTATCACATTAGCGCACTGAAAATCCAGGCAAATTGCTCAGTAAATTTGGCACAGAGTGTTCAGAAGTTAAATGTGGTGCATTGATACTGTTCAATGTCAAAACTCTCTCTCGTCTCGATCACTCTAGCGCACCGATGGATTGTTTCTGCACGGTAGCTTTCATCTCCGATGCTATATATAATTACATAAACAGCAGAGTTAGAGGTGCTTAATTGCTTTTGGTGCCATTAATCTTAAACATAAACTGATTAAATTTGTCATCACACACACAGTCTGTGATCGTGTGATATTTACATTATTCAGTGTCACAATTCTGTCTAATTTCATTATATGAATGTTATTCGGAAAACATGAAGCAACAATGCAGAGCAACTGTTAAACATAATTCTATTATAAGAACATTAAGTTCCACTGTATTAATTTACATTTGCACTAAAGCTGTCACATTTTACTGAACACAATGATTATATATTTATACTAAGTGGCACATATACACTTTTCCACTCAATAATGTCACAATAATGAGTTACACCATTTAAATTATTTATTTTCTCATAATAACAAGATGTTTTGTCATTAAAATTAAATTTTTTAAATCATACACTACCAGTCAAAAGTTTTTGAACAGTAAGATTTTTAATGTTTTTGAAGAATTCTCTTCTGCTCACCAAGCCTGCATTTATTTGATCCAAAATACAGCAAAAGCAGTAATATTGTTAAATATTTGTAATATTTAAAATAACTGCTTTCTATTTGAATATATTTTAAAATGAAATTTATTCATGTGATCAAATTTTAATTTTCAGTATAAGGGGAACAGAAGAGACTTCTTTAAAAAAAACAAAAAAAACAAAAAAAACAAAAAACATTTACCGTTCAAAAACTTTTGACTGGTAGTGTATTTCTATAATATTAAACATAATATCAAGAGCATAAAGACCACAACACTTTTAATATCCATGATCAAATTATTTTTAAATGCATCTATAACACTGCATCTATAATATGTAGTGTCAATTAAAATTTAACTTGCTAATTGTTCTATTTCTTGAAACTGTCTATTTTGTCCAGTCGAGACATAATATCTGACCTTAGTGATTCTGGTGGCTGTAGAAAGAGTAATTGGGGTGTGTGGAGACATTTTCACCTCCAACACAACCTCAGGGGACCTTCAGATTACGCTTTCCCAGGAAGAGACTCTCGGCACGCGGTCCAGAAACTCAGATCTAGTCATGCCTGCCAGACAGTCTCTTGGCAGTCCCGATGCCTTTGTCACAGTCATCTTATTTGAGCCTGTCCATTTTTATAATAAGCCAGACAGTAGGTGCTGCCAGATTGTGCTCTCAATCTATTTTTTGTAATATTTCCCACCTCAGAAAAGGATAAGTGAAGGTCACCCAAAAGTCATGCGATATATTTGTGGGCAACATTTGTGAAAATGACAGACTCGTGTCCTGTGGACTGTGTTTTCCAGCCCCATGCAGTGTAGACTGGCACATTTACATGTTAGAACAGCATTTGAATAATCTGCAACCTTGACCGTCACACATCACTGGGTAAAGCCTAAAATGAGGAGAGAGAAAAAAATAATAATCTGAATTTTACGAGGAAACCAACTTCTTGTTGCCATAAAGAACAAGCACACAGCTCCATCTTGGAAACAAAGGCAGTATCCAGCCTTGCAGGTCTTGCTGGGAGGATGAAATTCCTGCCAGGTTGCATTCTGTTGGGGCCTGTAAAACTGGCTATTTCTGTGGAGCATTAGCACAGCAGGACCAAGCAGTGAAGGGAAGCAGGAATACTAGAAAGTAGAGAGCTGCGGAGAGACAGGTTTATGCGTGGGAGACGAATGGAGTTGCACATGAATCCTTTTTGCAGTCGTTTGCAAAAAGCCCACATTCCTAGGAGGAGCAAAATTAAAATTGAAATACAATCTACTTAAAATCGCTTGGGATGAATTCCCTATGTCAGTTACATGGTACATAGAAAACCCTATTAAAAAATGTGAAGTAGGGGCTTTGATAGAGAATTTTGAAGCATATGCTCGTACAAAAGCGGTCACTGGGGCAATACCTTTTCAAAAGGTACCTGTTTGGAGTCCATTTTGGTATGTTAAAGGTACATATTAATACTTAAAGTGTACATATTAGAACCTAATAGGTACAACAATGTGCCTTTCGAAAAGTACTTGTCATGTACTTTTGTACTGACATGAAACAAATTGTTGAATAAAGTTGTTATTTTTGATTTCTTTGTGCAAAAAAAAAGTATTCTTGTAGCTTCCTAAAATTATTTTAACAATATCCTTACCACCTTTCTGGGCCTAGAACATGGTAGTTGCACTACTGTCTACCCTTATGAAAATTAACCATGGTTTTACTATAGTAAAAGTGTAGTAACCATGTTTTTGGTGCATTGATTACCATTTGTATAACCAGTTTTAGTACTAATACCATAGTTAAACTATGGTTGGTGTAACAAGACCATGGTTAATTTGTGGTTACCATTGTTTAACTATAGTAACCATGGTTTTTTGGCTTTATTTGTAGTAAAACCATGGTTAATTTTCGTAAGTGTTTGAAAAGACATAAGGGTGACCTGGTGAAAAAACCAGCATATGCTGGTAGGCATGTTTTGATGCTGGGATGCTGGTTAGGTATGTTTTGGTGCTGGTTTAAGCTGGTCCTTTGCTGGTTTATGCTGGTCCTTGACCAGCAACATGACCAGCATAAACCAACAAAAGACCAGCAAAAACCAGCTATTTGTGAATCTGTGAATTGTGTTATATATGGTGTTATATATAAGAGAAGAATGGCTTTGCAAAATAAGCGCTTCAAGTTTTTCTGGACCTGAATATGCACAACCACACAAATGTCTGAAAATTAAAAATGAAACAGTCTAGTTAAAAAATGCCTGGGATTAATTCACTAAATCAGTGCCATTGTACTAATATTGCTTGAGTGCTGACTGTAACGAGTTTAACCAAATAAAATATATTGAAAGAAACTGATTTTCTTGCTTGGCTCTTTCCATTTACTGTGTTCCTAGCTGGAGAGGGAATCATAGCAGAAAGAACCAGCTCTCACACTAAGATGTAAGGTGCCCCGGATACCCTCGCCGGCATGTGTGCCATGTGGATAATGAGAGGTGTCAAGCAGCTTACCGAAGCGCTTTAGTTTCTCCATGCAGCTTCTCACGGTTCAGCCTATCTGTATGAGAACCCTGCATACATCCCAGTCTATAAAGCATTGCAAACAGATTTAGCCAGCACATAAATTTGACTTGGTTCCATTTCATATTCATTAGAATTTGTGTGTGTTGCGTCATGTGGATCTGTTGCCTATTTTTTGTTCCCCTCATCTCATTTACTGCCCTTCTGTCACGCTCTCCATTTATTTTTGCCTTTTTTGTCATGCGGGTTGACTGTGATGATCAGAATCCTCAGTTGCTATGCTTGCGTAGGCGCAGTCATTTTACATAAAGTGCCATGAGGACGGGAATGCGAAACGGGCTTTTGTTGCTGGAAGCAAGGCACACATTAAGAGAAATGTCACTAATTTGGAGAGTGAATCACTGCAATCAGAAGGCATTGTGAGGGGCGCTTGCAGCGGTGCACATTGGATGTCGCATCGGCTCCAACGTGATAATGAATGCCTGTGTAACCAGTGCGCACAAAAGCACAGCTTAACTGGGAGTGCTGGGGTTTGGGGGGGCTCATTACAGCAGGATCGCAGCCATCGCTTCATGCCCTGGAGGGGAATTCCAGAGCAGTCCCGTCAGCGCTGATGAATTGTTTTTATGACTTTATAAGTGTTATGTAACAGATGCACTATATAAAATCCCACCGTTATTAATGCTGTTGTTGTCGTCGAAGGCTGTGGAGACAATTGACCCTTCCTCCTCTTGAGACTGGAGTGTTCAATCAATGACAAAAGTAAAGTAAGTATCTCAAAAGTGTTCTCAAGGAGTCTGAGAGGGACATTTTATCAGTCTGGATGACAAGCCAAGTCAGTCACATTGGCTGACTTTGATAGCTCTGTTGCTGTGCTTTTTTCTGATGTGAAAACGGAAATGTCCTTTTACCTTACAGCTTATTTGGATCGATAACTTATTTGACACAAAACGAAAAATTTTAAAGGGGTGGCCAGATGGGGACTGTAATCTTAAAGGGGACATCGGATGACCATTTTTCACAAGTTGGTATGATTCTTTAGGGTCTTCATGAAATGTCAGCAAAATACTAAGGTTAAAATTTCTCAGTGGTTATGTAAAACAACACTTTTTTAATTTTGACAAAAACAGCTCTGTTCATGGTGAATCATTTTGGTGCAATGTCTCTTTAAATGATAATGAGCTGCCATTCACCTGCCCCTCTTCCGTTTTTGTGTGTATTCTGTGTGTATTTTGTGTGTATTTTTACCATCAAAAACAAAAGCAATCCACTGCGTCCTCAGTGGCTCTAATATCAAGAGAAAATGAAGACTTATGTTCACTTTTACATCCAACTACAAAACACCTGCATTGCTTATGAGACACTGTTGTCATTACACCTACTCGAGTGCAGAGAAAATGGCGGACAATGCACAACTGGTTTTGGCCAGAAATATGCTAATACGGGACAGTCCGTCAGCGATTGTGGGAGGGGCTTGAGCAATATGACATCACATTGCTCAAAAAACGGCTTGATAGTTGAGACGGTTTAGGTTTTTTGGGGGGATTTAGAAAAAAACAGTAAAATAATTTTTATAATTGCTAAGACATTTATATGCAAACACTATGTAAAAGTGAACTGTACATCCGA
This sequence comes from Labeo rohita, assembly GCF_022985175.1. Classification (NCBI taxonomy): domain Eukaryota; kingdom Metazoa; phylum Chordata; class Actinopteri; order Cypriniformes; family Cyprinidae; genus Labeo; species Labeo rohita. The sequence continues at coordinate 15,728,944 of NC_066882.1, read as the reverse complement.
TATCCCCCTTTAAAGGAACACGTTCAAAAAGCAAACACCAAACACGGCTATGTATCTCTGATATGTCACATTTAAACTCTTGTACTTGGATTTACCTGGGGAGGCCAGATCTAAATGCATGCCATTCACAAGGGAAATAAAACATGTGTCTAAACATGTTGCATAAATGCTTACATAAACAATGTAATTTTGAAGTCCAAAGTGCTCTTCTCATGAACACTGCAATAGATTCCAGGAAATTCCATTCGACAACATGGATGGGTGCAACAAAATGATGGAATGACAGAATGACCGATCAGCAGAACAACCGACAGACAAAATTAACCCTTAAATGCATAAATGTTTCTCCAATCATTATTACATATTTGGGTCTTAAGCAACCCAGCATGGATGGATCTCTAACTTCTGCAATAGCAAAATCTCTCTTGATATTTTAAGAACTGTTACAGAAGAATAAAATAAAGCATATTTCGTTACCTTTTGAAACTTAGAAAGGTTCAGTCTGAGCAGATGATTTTACCGTCACCGTCATCCTCAGAGCGCACTTCCACAGTACATTCAGCATCTTGCTCATATTTGCCATCTCAAACATATTCTTAATATTTTGTTTTCAATGACTTCAAAGTCAATATTTAATTGCTGCCAGCTTATTCACCACATCCACCATCAAATAACAGTGCCATTTATATTTTATTGCGTACAGTAATTACTCTGCAGTAAAGCTATTCAAACCAATTTAATTTTTGCTGAGTCTTTTATTCTATATTCTTTTGTTTTATGCCTATGATAATTATGAGTGAAACATCATGTCATTATTGACCATCAGACAGTGCCAGCTTAAGGAATACAGGTGAATTGCACATATTGAGTCATCAGATATTTACATATTTTTGCACATTAACAATATACTTACATTACTACACACTTCGATTCTCTAACGATCCTATACGCTTTTCACAAAAAAAAAACAAATACATAAAACAGATATTCTTTTATATTTTGTTATGTTTTTTCTTGTTATATTGTTTATGATAAATGAATTAAGGACTAATGAGAAAGTTAATGTGAAACTAGGGAATGATGTCTCGGGTCGCTAAAGACCCAATGTATGCATTTAAAGGTTAAGACAAAAATGGTTCCCTCCGATGATTACATGCAACCATGAGCCTCCTTCTCTGATGGGAAAATGGACTGTAAATTGTTTGCTTGTAAAGATTCATAGTAGTTGACTGACGCAATGACGGATGTGTGCTTTTAAAAATCCTTACCTGAATTTACAACAGGCCATTCATCATAAGTGGCAAGTGATTAATAGAAACATCACAACATGTATCCCTGTTGTGTTGTAGATTCCAGCTGATACACAAATTTCTTTATGCTGATAAATGATGCATTATGTACAGATGAAAAATGGCTTATTTTGGAACTACTGTGATTTTTGTTTGAAACGTGGCAGTGTAGAGAATGTTCAGAATAATGAAATACGCCTGATCATCTGTTAAAAAGCTGAAAAACATAGAGGCCTTGACCTACATGAATAGGTGAACATAACATTTTAACTTTCAGTACGAATAATGCATTAAATCTCTGAGGGAAATGTTCTTGGAATGCCCTGCACATCCATTGTGCACTATACATGCACTTAAATTCCAAAATAATCATAATAATATGACTGCAATAGTTGGTATGAATATATTTCCTGTCTGGTTGATTATCCTTGAGAAGGTGAGCTTATATGATTATACTCATCTTTTCTTAACTTGCCATTTGCCCTTGATTTAGGCAGGTGATCGTTAATCTTTCTCTCTCTTTTTCCCATTTCTTTCTGTCTTTTAACAGCCGCCTTCATTCCTTCACGTACACTCTTCCAACTCTCAGCCTACGGTCCAAACAAGATGTCTTGGAAGGTCCGTTCAGAGCTATGCTGCTGTGGGCTCCAGCATGAGTGTCTGCTCTGCTTGAGCTGATTCATCTGTATTAACTCAATATCAGATACAACTACAGCAGATTCTATCTGTTTCTATCACACAGGCCGTCTTCAATTATGGACACACCAGACTGCATAAGTTTTCCTAAACACAAGCTCAGTATAATTCGATACAATTTCCCTAGTATTTTAGAGTAAGAGTAAATGTACTTTTATTAATTAGGGGTTCAAGCATGTAATTGTTAGAATGGCCAAGGACAAGCAATCATGCAGACTAAACCGTAAGTCATAGAGACTTGAAACTTGAAGGGATGGTAACACTCACACCACCGACAATGTCACCAAGGCTCGCTCCAATCGGCCTGGTGGGGGCACTACAGCGATCAAAAGTATGAAATTAAAAGTACGCAACCAGTTATCCTATCAACATGAAAATCACTGTCCACAGTCTTGGTCCAAAGTGCCAGAAGTGTCTATAAGGACATTTGCGTATCTCAAAAAAAAAAAAAAAAAACCTTCGCCATTGGCTGATGTAGATTGAGCACCCATTAGACAAGGTAAAGGAGGTTGATCTGAACAAAACTCAGTGGGCCTGTTTGACTCATGGCCGCAAAGGTCTGGGAGAAATTTGAAAGAAACGGCCACTGGGGGCGATATCACATTTTTCAAGGGCGTAAACAATAGTACACTTTTTTGGATCATACACGATATTCGTATCATATGATAGAACTCCTCATTCCGGACAACTTTGCCTCTAGAACCACTGCTGTCTATCAAATCGTTTGTTAAATGATTGAGAAGATGTAAAAAAAATGCTGGTCACTATAGATGAGATGTAATATGCATTGCCCCTTTTGTCTTGCTCTGAATGGTGGTCTTTTTCCCTAGTACTATGAAGATTGGAAAGAGCTGAATTAGAACTAGAGTTGATATAATATTGCAAGGTATTGTATTACTGTACATTAAAAAGTGAGCAGCTCAGAAAGTGACGTTGAATCAGTTAGCAAAAAAATGTACCACTGTGGCTCATGTGTTAAAGATATCAAAGGAAGGCTTCCGATTCATGGACCCCAGTGCAGGTACATTATGGATAGTTATGCCATTGTTTACATTCCTTTTCTGTTGACAAGCACCTGTTGAATTCCTCTGACATCTCAATTTCATTGAAATATGTGACATCAAGGAACTTATCTGTCATAATACAAAGTAATCTTGAGGTGATTTTACAAGGTGCCATTCTTAGTCTTAATGTAAACATACACAGATGTCTGCCTCACCATCTGTTGTTCTTGATGGAAGAGCTGACGATCTGTGATAAATAATAAGGGTATTCTAACAGCTGTATGCAAGTTGTCGATCAAAAAAAAGTAACCCAAAATAACAATAACATTAGGGGGGAAAAAAACTGTCTTGTAGTGGTTGGTGTCAGGGAGAAAAAAAACGTGGAAAAGAGAAATATTTATCCTTCTTTCTTTCCTGTCTCTGCCAGAGCCACCCTGATAACAAGCTGTCAACCAGCAAATATATACATCCTTTTGATTGACATTTTATAGATAAAAATGTTCTTGCAAAAGCGCAAGCCGTGGCAGCACTAAAATATGAGAAATGGTGAACGGCTTTCTGTGACCTCTACCGTTTCTCAATGTGATGGATGGACATCACTTACCCTCTCTCCACCCCTCGACACCGCCCCCCAAAAGGGCAGGACGGAGCGCTGGATTATAAGATTGGTAATAGCGATTGCGGTTAGAATACCCCGTTTCTGTGACTTTGAGTAAACAAAGACCGGTGTGGAAAGGTCTTACAGCCCCTGCACAAACAATTTATGAGAGAAGAAGAAATGAGAAAAGAGAATGTGACAGGAGAAGAAAGACAGGAAGACTCCTGAGGGCCCTGCAGTGGTGTTTACATGGAAATCCTTGACATTTATACCTCTGTGCATCTGGCTGGGCCTGCCTGAAAACTAAGGGTGTTATGTAAAACAGACAATGAAGTCCACGATGAAGTCTCTCTCTCCATTTTATCTCACAGTGAGCTTAGCTGGCTTAATGGAGAAACTATTTAACATTTAAAAATAAATTACATTATCTGTTTAAAACCACAATTTATTGTGGGTTGTTTTCATCGAGGTCCGGATTTGTCAAGCAGTAGAAAGCTGACCTTTCACAAACCAGTGGGGTGCTAAAAAGGGGGTGGAGGGAGAGATAAAGAGAGCACGAGAGAGAGAAAAAATATTTTTGTCAGCACAGCATAGGCTATCTAACCACAATACGGCACAGTGAGAAGTCTAACCAACCACAAAGAGGCAAATATCAGAGATCGAATGGGAGGTCTGTACTGCAGAAACGGAAAAAAAAAACAAAAAAACAAAACACAACAGATGTCATTTAACAGCCACGTCTCAGACTGTGCAACCTTGCTTGAGCCGCTCCCCTTAGTATTCCACTGCAGGCAGGAAATAGCCAGCTAATCCAGCCAAAAATTAACACAGGCAGCAGAGCACATACACCACTGTCCAAGCAAGTCTGTGAACTCACACGCAAACAAATAAAAGCGGGCCGGTTGTAAATTGTGTATGACAACAAATAAATAGACAAATCTATGAGGAAAAGTCTGGTGCTTCAATAAAAAAGGCCAACAACTTCAAACACGAACAGGCTGTGGAAAGAAACTTGTCTTTCCATTATTTGATTTGGCTGTGGGAGGTTTTTCTTTTTCACAACAGTAGTATTTCCATCTTTATATATATATATATATATATATATATATATATATATTTATATTGGAAGAAAGGGAATGTGTAATCAAAATTAAAAAAAAAAAAACTATGAAAAAGAACTTTGAAAACTTTGAAAGAAATCTTTGAGTATACTTTACAATAGTATACCTGTGTAAACAAATGAATTAATACAAAGTTTTACATGTGGAAATGTCTTTACAAAGAGGTTCATTAGTTAACATTAGTTAAAGGGGTTATCGGATGCAAAGTTCACTTTTACATGTAGTTTGAACATAAATGTGTGTTGGCAGTGTGTGCACACAGCCACCCTATAATGATAAAAATCCACCCAGTGGTTTTTATTTAATCTGTAAAAATAGTTTCCCCTTTTTCAAATCAAGCCATTCTCAGCATCTTGTCTGTGTGACAACACACTGACAGAGGCCGCTCTCACGATAGTTGATTGACACGACCGTCTTACATTAGACCCACCTTGAATGAGCAGTAACAGTCCGATCACCATTGTTTCGATGCCGGAACAGAGACGTAGACAAGAATGGCTACTAAGTGATTGAGGAGTTCTGTTGTTGGATGTAATAATGAACATAGTAGTCGTCATTTATTCCCGACATCTGAGCCGCTGAAGATGCGGTGGATTACGTTTGTTTGTGAAGGGAATGCGCCTCCAGATCTACATATATACATATATAGAGGGGTGGGGCGAACAGGGCTCATTAACATTTAAAGCAACATCGACCAGAACAGGATGATTTTTGCAGAACTGATTTTGGCAAGGTAAAAAAGGTGTTTTTTACACTACCACTGAGACATTTTAACCAAAGCATGTCACAGACTTTTCATTAAGACCCTAAAGAATATCAACTTGTGGAAAATGTTAACTACATTAGTTAACATGAACTAAGAATGAACAATACTTCTACAGCATTTATTAACCCATTTCATCCCACCGGTCGCAATAGTGACCGTAAAACAGGTTTTCATTTATAAACCTCTAAAAATCTTACTGACTGATGTTTTAGTGCACTTCTTGCAAATATGGAAAAATAAAGGGTCTCAATTAAATACATGCAGTTTCACATGATTAGTGCAAATTGTCACATGACCAGAGCAGTTTATTTCCTGTTTGCACCTTGAGAAGATATTGACTGCATCAAAGCTCCAAAACGAAAGGCTAGTAAAGTATGTTTAACATTAAGATATGACAAAGATTTTTGGTACACATTATCTTTAAGGTGTCTAGTATTAATATATGAATTCACATATATTTAGTTTTGCTGAGTGTTGTCATAGAATGAGTAAACATGTTGATGGTCACAATAGTGACCGGTGGGATAATAGTGAACTAGTTACAATATAAATCCAATTGCAGTTGTTAGTGAAAATTACACTAAAATGTTGCAATGGCAAAGTATTGCACTAAATTAAAAATTCAAATGTTACAACAAATGTATTGATGTTGTAATACTGGTAGCACTAATATAAATAATTTATATTTTACAAAAAAGTAACAAGTAAGACAAAAAAGTAACTTTTATCTCAATGTTCCCATCAATGTTGTATAAGGTTTTTTTTTTTAAGCATAATAGTAACCCTAGAATGTGATCAAAGAGTTTAAAACAGCTGGGCTAAGATAAATAAATTTTTATGACTGCAGAAATTTGTTAATTCAGTACACCCATTATCCCACCGGTCACAATTGTGACCAACCTTAAAACACAATTTTTGACACACTTTTCCAAAAAAAAAAAAAAAAAAAAAAATTGATTATTTAAAAGGGTTATTAATGACACATCATTTGGATATTTTCATGTCTGGGAAAAATTTGGGATTAAATGGGTTCTTCTTAATGTTAATTTAAGCATTTACTAATGCATTATTAAATTAAATTTGTGTTTGTTAACATTAATGCACTGTGAACTAACATGAACAAACAAAGAACAACTGTACATTAAAAAAGACTAATAAACAGTGTAATAAATGCATTGTTCATGTTAGTTAATACATTAACTAATATTAACAAATGACACCTTATTGTAAAGTGTTACAGAAAATTCTGTGATCATTACTCACTCTCATGTTGTTTAAACAAACCTGTATGACTTACAGAGATACTGTAGTTTTGGACCCCATTCACTTAGTCTAGACTAGAAGTTTTCACAGGTCCACTTTGATCCGAAAACCTGAGGTCCAACCCGAGACCCGAGAGGGTTCGAGTCCAAAACTTATACGAGTGCCTTCGGACATGGTTCAGGTTCAGTATTAGCGACCTTGGGTCTCAGTTAAATAAAGTAAATGTACTTTTTCCAAATAGACCCGATAAGACCAGAATTCTTTTAAACTATGCCGGATGCGTAGCCAACTTGCCCAACAACACATATAAAAAAAAGGGAGCATACGTTTGTAAACTCGTGTTTGTAACCTTGTGATCCATCTTATATATATGAGACATGTAGAAGTCGCCAGAGATGAGGTAAATAACACTGCACACAACACTAGCAAATCTGTGATTTATTGGGCTATCGATTTAATTTTTATGAAACTATCACATTAATTTTTCAAATCCACTGGTCACAACTGAAAGCCAAACTTAGAAATAATATGTACCCATCAGACAGGCAAAAATACAAAGTGATTATAAATAAGTAGCCTAAATAAATAAATAAAAGTAATGGAGCAGCAGCCAAATCAATCTGGTCTATTTTCATTGGGTCTGTCTCGGGTCAGGTTTTCTTTTAAAAAATTAATTTATGCATGTCTGGTTTGAGTAAGAAGTGATTCAGGGCGATTTGGGTCGCCTACAGATTTTAGGACCCGAGAAGACCTCTAGTCAAGACTAGTAAATAAAAGGATTTTCCTCCAGTCTAGCTTAGTTTTCCCACCCAGGTAAGTACAGACACAAAGAGTTGGTCCTGACAGCAAGTAGTCTTGTTGCCATGACGAATAGACTGCCTCCGATTACTTCAGCATTTGGGCCGTTTGGTCATTTTGGGTGAGATTGCTACAGCGGCAGGTTATTGTTCCCTGGCAGCTAACTTTCAAACACAACACACTGTCCTCTCCCTGTATAATCTCAGACGTTCAGCCTTCAACCTCTGGGGAGTGAATCACCATTCACTCTCTGTAATGGACACTACTTCACCAGTCTTTTCTCATTCCCCACTGCTGCCCGTTTTTTTTTACTTAATAGTGTGCGAGAGGTCATTTCTAAGATTAACAGCATTTTGAGCTCTGCTTTTTCCTCTGTACACATGGCGTATTTGGTAAGATCATTCCTACTTGACATTCGAACAGAGTGGTCAAAACATAGTCTGTGTTATGGTACTGCTGGTTTTACTGTATGTGAGTGAAGAAAAAAAAAAATCAGTCACATCTTTTTGGAAAAAAAAAAAATACCTTTGCAAACGGACTTCTTCCCACAGTAAATTCGAGGGAGGCTTTGCAGCTGAGTGACATATAAGCTGACATTAACCCTGCCGGCTGTTATTTGGATGTATCGCTCTGATTTTTTACGAATCCATAGGTGCATTCATCAAGCTAGAATACTTTACGGGAGGACCGGAGTATTCCCTGGCTAGCCATTAATAAAAAATGCATGAATATGTAAGGAATAAATCCAGACAGCTGTTTAGTAGACAAAACGCCCTGTTCCCGAAAGCAATCTCGGCTCAAAGCACCTGCCCTCAATCTTACTTAACAGGCAGTAGCTCTTGCTAAGCTATGGCACCCATGCTCTTATCAGAGCAGAGAGGCCTACTAAATGGATGTTTCCGCATCCAACCCTCAGTTTAGCGAAGGCCAAACTGTGGAAATGCTGTCAGCTAAATCACATTTCTTAAGAACTGTTTTGGATTAATGGGGTGGATACTTCTGAATCAAGACATCTCTGAACATCGGTATGTATATATAATATAATATTTTATATATATATATATATATATATATATATATATATATATATATATATATATATATATATATATATATAAGGCTTGTTCCTAATTGCACTGCTCTTACTTCATATCACAAAAATATCAAATAAAGGCAAAGAAAATCATTTCAAAGCATATTCATTTTATTAAATGTAATATAAATCATCAATATAACCTAATGAATATTCCAACTCATTAGTAGATAATGATGATTTATATCATTACATTTACAAGTTATAGGCCTTTTCTGAAAGAAATTAATATTTTTTATTAAGCACACAAATGTACAACTTTTACAATGTTATAAAAGGCTTCTATTTTAAATAAATGCTGTTCGTGACTTTCTATCCATCAAATAATCATGAAGAGAATTAGGGCTGTCTCTAAAGATTATTTTGGTTATTTTTTTTGGTATTATTTTGGTATTATTTTTCAGCTTTGTTTTTGTTTTTTTCTTTTCTGTTGTTTTTTGTTTAGTGATAGTTATTCATGAGTCCCTTGTTTGTCCTGAACAGTTAAACTGCCTGCTGTTCTTCAGAAAAATCCTTCAGGCCCCACAAATTATTTGGTTTTCCAGCATTTTTTGTGTATTTGAACCCTTTCCAACAATGACTTTCTAATTTTGAGATCCATCTTTTCACAATTGAGGACAATTGAGGGACTCATATGCAATTATTACAGAAGGTTCAAACACTCACTGATGCTCCATAAGGAAACAAGATATATTAAGAGCTGGGGAGTGAAAACTTTTTGAACTTGAATTTAACTTATTTTGTCTTCTGGAAAACATGTACTGTAAGTATCATCTGTAGCCTCTGAAGGGCAGTACTAAACGAACAATAAAATCTGATGTTTAGGCAAAATAAGAAAAATGTACACATCTCCATTCTGTTTAAAAGTTTTCAACCCCTGACTTTTAATGCATGTTTTTTCCTTCTGGACCATCAGTGAGCGTTTGAACCTTCTGTAATAATTGAATCCTTCAGTGTGGAAAGATGGATCTCAAAAGCATATAGTCTTTGTTGGAAAGGGTTCAAATACACAAAAATGCTTTTGAAAAAGAATTTGTGGGACCAGAAGGATTTGTTTTGTTTTGTTTTGTTTTTCTAAAGAACAGCAGGCAGTTTAACTGTTCAAGACAAACAAGGGACTCATGAACAACTATCACTAAACAAAAAACCACAGCTGTGGATCATTCAGGTAACAACACAGTATTAAGAATCAAGTGTACGTAAACTTTTGAACAGGGCTATTATTATTAATTCAACTATTATTTTCTCTACATATTTTCTCTATATGTAAACATCTTTTATGTAAAAGTCAGTACTAAATAAACAACAACATGCATTTTTAATGATCCCTCTTATTTTGGTAAAATAATTAACATTTTTAATGATTCTGAAAGGGGGATGTAAACTTTTGACCTCAACTGTATCCTTAAATTTAAATTACTTTGTCTTTTTGCTATCTCAACCTTAATTCAGAAATTTAAACTGCCATTTAAACAACTTTTTAATTCATTTCTGAATGGTGAACTCGTTTTCCTGAGTACATCTATCAATAACAACTCTTTTATAATCAGACATCAAAATTTGTTTTAAATGTTCATCTCTGCTGTGATCTAACCTTTGCTTCTTTATATTTTCTTGGCTAGAGGGAGTGTGCGTGTACGTTTTAACCACACAGCTAAAAAAAAACATCCCCCACCTTGTGCTAAATCTCAGCTCACACTGATAGATAAGAGCAGAGGATTGAGTTATCAAGCGGGAGGGTTTTAGATATAAGTCCTAACCGAACATAAAAAATAGAGGGTGAAGAGAGGAACAGAAGGTGAATAGTGTTTCATTATTAAAGCAGACTCCCTTTGCTCTCACAGTTTTTCACTAGCAGACACAGAGCCATTAAAACCACTGGTCACAGCAACACCAGTTCAATCGAGCAGCTTAAGAAACTACTTCAGCTTTTAACCAATTACTGCTGATTCAAGTCTGATAACTCTTAGTAAGAGTAATGATTAGGCCAATTTACAAATGTACTTATTTATTTATTTTTACAAGGAATTGGTGCAGGATGTTATTTTATCCACATTTCTTTACTTTTTTTAGAGTGCTAAGCGGGCTATATCTCAACTAAATGGGATACAAAACAATTCCAGCAAAACTCACAAGTAGGTGGAGCTAACCAGCACAGTGAGCAGAAATAGACATTTCAGTCACACATTTCCAAATGTGTGCTTATACGCAAATACAGTGAGAAAAATGTGAGATCAGCATCAAGCTTTTTTTGACAGAAATGTTGATTGTCAGTTATCTGTCAATATGTCCCTGCTGTGTTTTAGGTGTACACATTTACACTTCTAAATATGAAGAAAAATGTGTGCCTTATCAATCAACATGTCTAACAATGTGTTAAAATGCGATGCAAAACCATGCTGCATACTGCATACTGCATACTTTCATACTAGTGAATGTTTATGCATGGGATTGAAACCAAATTTTAATAAATTAATATTTAACTGTTAAACATAGATATGTAAGTTGCGTAAGAGAGAGTGAGAGAATGAGACAGGAAGAGAGAAGTGTTCTCACGGGCCCGGTATTTCCCAGTATGTGATAATGGGGCTTGTAATGCACTGTGTTCCTACTAATGGAAACACAGAGAGCTTGGCGGCACTGAAAAATGAGACACACTAAAAGCAGAGGGCAAAAAAAGAAATATACAATTACCTGTTCAATTCACACTTGTCAAAAAAAAAAAAAAAAAAAAAAAGGCGTGCTGGCATGACAATGTAATTCCATTGTGAATAAGGAAAGAGTGACTTAACAATGAAAAAAAAAAAATACATACATATAAAAAAAGAAATAAAAAAGAAGCTAAAAACAGATTTATTTGGCACCATATTTTATATTATGTTTGTCAATTACCATACAGCAGTCTGAGCATGCCTGATTATAATTTTTAAATTAAAAGGTTCTTCTTTATTTAGTGCCTGTATATTTAATAAAATAAATAAAATAAAATAAAAATAAAACAAATAAAAAATAAATAAAATAATAATAAATAAAATAAATAATGAGTGGGATTTTAGATCAGTGAGATTCACTCCTATGCAATATGCTTGTGGTATTCCATCAAAATTGTACGAAATCCATGAACTAGAAACTGAATACATAAAAACCCATAAACCCTTTTAGCAAACGACCAAATGAGCAGAAAGTGGCACTGATCAATCTGCTGCTGGCATGACAATGTAATTCCATTCTGAATATAAAGGAAAGAGTCCCTTCAAAATGAAACAGAATAATTTGGCACCATATTTTAATAAATAAATATACCTATATTTTAATAAATAAAATAAAATCAAATAAAAGTGAAATGGGATTTTAGACTAGTGAGATTCACTCCTATTAAAAAGCTTGTGGTATTCCATGAAATTGTATTAAATCCATGAAATAGAAGCTGAATAAATAAAAACCCATAAACCCTTTTAGAAAATGACCAAATGAGCAGAAAGTGACACTGATGAATCTACTGCTGGCATGACAATGTAATTCCATTCTGAATATAAAGGAAAGAGTCCCTTCAAAATGAACATAAAAAATACATACATAAAAAAAGAAGGGAAAAAAGAAAAGAAAACCTAAAACAATCATTTGGCACCATATTTTATATTATGTTTGTCAATAAACATACAGCACTCCAATCATGCCAGATTATACATCTGTTCTTTTATTGAAAGGTGCTTCTTTAACTAGTGCCTATATTTTGATAAATAAAATAAAATAAAATAAAATAAAATAAAATAAATTAAATTAAATTAAATTAAATTAAATTAAATTAAATTAAATTAAATTAAATAAACAGGATTTAGACCAGTGAGATTCACTCCTATGAAATACGCTTGTGGTATTCCATGAAATCCATGAACTAGAAGCTGAATACATAAAAACCCATAAACCATTTTAGCAAATGACCAAATGAGCAGAAAGCAACACTGCTGAATCTATCAAATCTATCTAATTACAAATCCCTACTCCTGGCTAGCCTAACTGAGCAAAGTTAAACACTGAAAATCTCAACACTGAGTTAATGTTTTCAGATGTTCATGAGCAAAACAGCCCAGCGGTGCAGCCACTCAGTCACAGCCAGCAACACAAAACAACATTACCGTGTTAATTCTTAAAAAAAAATTTCATCCTAATTACAGGGCCAACAATGAATGATAAACTGTAATTTCTGAGATTCTTTGTCTCTTTTTATTAGTGAGCAGAATTTCCCCATTAGCAAACAGGAATATTAAATATGCATGTCACCGATTAACTGAACCAATTGTGGTTTAATTTGGTGATGTAAGTCCGCCTCTGGTAAACGATGTGACATGACCCCATCAGTCAGCAAGGCGGACGACATCATGAACTTCAGCTCTCGGTGACTCAATGCTTTATGACACACGCCCTCCATGACACTCTGCAACGTCTTTGTCTCTTCATACCAGCATATGAACTGCCTTCAGAGGTGTCATTGACTGCCTGAGCCTTTGTGTAAGCCAATCAGCTATCAGTCAGTTCATCTTTTGTTTGTTTGTTATTTTTCCTTATTCCATATCTGCAGCCATTATGCTGTTTTCATCAGCAGAATGGGGCACTTGGTAGCACAGTGTGCTAGATTATACAAATGAAAAGTGAAATGGTAATTTACTCAGGATGAGGGGTCTCTAGTACTGAGTGGGGACTCATGTGGACATTAACCAGCTCAGTGGGCACAACGTTGCTGTCTTGCAAATGACCCATTCTAATAAATGCATTATCATAAATAGTAAGTGACTCGTGCAACCATGGAAATGGCTAACCTCAGTTTAGGTTGCAAAATAATCGCCCTGTTGGATGATTGTTTCATAGTGGGATGGTGCATTTATAGTCAAGAACGAACTCTTATCCCTAGATTATCTCATCCTCCAGGTCTGTTACATAACAGCTGCTACATAAAACATGCATATGTTGTTTTTTTATTATTATTAATTGAACTTGCCTCTTCATTTGGTACCAAAATAAAATAAAATAAAATAAATAAAATAAAATAAAATAAAATAAAATAAAATAAAATAAAATAAAATAAAATAAAATAAAATAAAATATATTTTCTCACTCAACTTCAAAAATCATTTCAAAATCATCCTACATCGCTGCAGAAGTTCCGACCGAGTCTTTGCAAAGTGAACAAACAAAGAAGATCAAACACCCTTAACAAAAAAGGTAAAACAGCAATGTAGGGCAATTTTAAAGTTGAGGGAGAAAATACGATCTGAGTTTTTTGACATACCCTAACTATCTTGAGCCAAAATAGACAGAGTTCAGGGGGAGCAAAAAATCCTGAACTGTTTTCCTCAAAAAACATAATTTCTTTATGACTGAAGAAAGAAAGACATGAACATCTTGCATGACAAGGGGATGAGTACATTATCTGTAAATTGCTGCTCTGGAAGTGGACTTCTCCTTTAAGCTGGAAGCAGTGGGCATCATGCAACCAACCAGGTCAACTTTTAGTTGGATAACAACTGCCAACAGCACAACAAAAAACATGTTAAGCGCTCATACTGTTTATTAGGTGTAGAGTTCAGGCTATTTTCATGCCCCCCTCTGTAAGGCGCATATGGGTCAGCAAACCAAAGCACAGACAAGTCTAAGTGCCTTTCTCCTCCAAACAACAGGAGCTGTCCAGAGTGCTGAAAACTGAAAATACTTAGCTGGTGACTGACTGCAGGTAGGTCTTTTCAGTTCACAGTTTTGGAGGTTTTTAGTTTAATATCACACATTGTTTGTACGTAACACTGAGATTTAGGACAATCCAAATTTAGAAGTATAGGGTACAATAGGGCTAAAGGCACACCATAAGAAGAAAATGTGCTTTTCACTGCGCCCACAGTGTATGATTGCAGAAAAATATATACGTTTGTACTGAACATTTAAGGAGCAGGATTTTGTGTGAAAATAAATAATACAAGTGATTTATTTTGTTTAAACATGTTATAAATGTATGATGTGGCAAGGGGGGCACACAGTATTGACACAAATACTTTAGCTAATTGTTTTTTTTTTTTTTAAATGATGAAGTCAATACTAAAACAATCACTTTGTTTATAAGTGTGTACTATTTTCTGCTTATTTTGATAAATAAAATTATTTTTGGTTCAATAAATATACCGTCATTAAAATGTTAATAAGACATATATTTTAAAATACAGAAACAAAATCATTTTAAAATGTACAAATTCTGAAAGAGATCCCATAGTACTTTAACATCAATTTACAGTAGCAACAACAAATGATATTTTAATATATGATATGATAAATAGCATGTATTTAAATATGATGGTTTCATTCTAAACACGGTGATTATCTCTAAGATGGACACCCAACATAATATATGATATTTACCATCTGTCATGTCAACAAATGGAAAAGTCAGCTATTAATTACCGTTAATTATTGTGCCTTTAGCCCCAACAGCAGAGGCACTTTTTACCCCCAATACCATACTTTTACATATTCTTTCGTTACTTAAAAACTGTTGTTTTAATAATCTTAAACAAAATTGAAAATCATTAAGAAGAACTTTGTCTTAAGATATATTGAATAATTTTAGCGATTCTCATTTGCTACTTAAATCTACAACATTTTTAAAAACATCAAATATTAGATCAAGTGAGCACAGAATCGACTTTGCGCTGCTGTGCACGATCGCGTCAAGCATCAGCTAAATTTGCACGTGTATCTCAAAAAGCAGATGTTTTGAAAAGTGCTATGCTACATTTTTCTGCCATCTATCTAAATCAAACGTGCCTGCTTACCTTCATGTAAGCATACTTTGTGATACATTACTGTATTTAAACTTTGCCTGTCTGCTGCATTACATAGTACAACAACAAATAATAAAATAAAATAAAATAAAATAAAATAAAATTAAATTAAATTAAATTAAATTAAATTAAATTAAATTAAATTAAATTAAATTAAAAATAAAATAAAATTAAATTAAATTAAATTAAATTAAATAAAATGAATCTATGCTACTATTGATTAGTCAAACACATAATCTCACACCAAAGCTATTGGTTAAACCATTGTTGTAAGAAAGGGCTGGTTGGGAACAGTCACAAAATCTTTAACCTTCTCATGAGTACACCTATACATAACTAAGAAAATGCATTTTGCTTACTTCATTTTAGCCCATTTACTTTGACATTTCATTGTTAACATTAGCTCCATTATCCACTTCGATTTGGCCAAGTCTGAAGATCATAGAACATGAAACCAACACGAAACCAACTGCAACTGAGAATCAATTCAAAGAAATGTAAAGAAAACCAGTGGTGTGGTAACTTATCAGAGCACACACTGTCACACTTCTATTCAGCATTCAGCCAGCACTAATCATTCCTTCATATAACCTTCACATCAGGTAGCTAATAGTGAGGCCACACGTGCCAGCGCTGCTGAGCTGTCCTTTGTGATTTTTTCATCATGCTGTGAAGTTGAGACGGTTTTCAAAGAGCTTCTGACACTGGATGAGATTTCAGCTTCCTTTCTTCACACTGTTTCGCCCTACAAAAACATCTCTGCAGATCTGAAGGACAAAGTTCTTCAATCTAGCCATCAGCTGCTGGTTTCGCAAAGCTGCGACTGCTTGTCAGCCTAGTAGACGGGGCCTTGATTTCAAAGGTATATGATGAGTTTCTCAGCAAGACTCGTCTCTGATCTTCCCCTTTGCCACTTTTAGTGCCCACTACAGTTATCGTGTTTTGACACACACAAACGCCTGTGAATCTTATCTATAATAACATCATCTTTATGATGTTGTGAAGATTCTAAAAGCATTCAAAATCCATGCACCTTGTGAAACGTAAAAATCTGCACAAATATGAGCTATCACGCCACACATGGTGAATAATCACAGCCAAAACGCTCTGCTATCCCAGACACAAGCGTTCTGATTGCGGGATCTGTGCTAAATGGAGTTATAGGCGTGCTGTACTTTGTCTGAAGTGTAAAAGTAGCTTTCAGGTGCACAGGGAGGTGGAGGCGGTCAATCTGAAAGAGTTCACACAGCGACTCTGTTTTCTAGGGCACGCGCAGTACCAGTCGGGCCTTCCCGCTCTCATTCTGTAATCACTCTTATAGACATGACTTAATTAAACCATCAGATCTGCTAGCACAGAATGCAGCCGAGTTCTCTGCAAATTAAAAAGAAATTAGGATGGCAGATGTGTCTTTAATGGCTTAATCATGCCTCTATATTGGATGTATTAAAACATACAGGGTGCAATATTTCCAAATATTCCTTAGCCACTGCTGGGTATGCGTGGGTGAAAAAGTGTTGCGATTTGTGAGAAAAAAAAATGTAAAGAGTAAACAGACATTGTGTCTTGCAAATACAGAATAAGGCCAGTTATTTTAGGACTTGACATCCGTTAAAAGTTTAAAAAGTGAAAAACTGAGAGGGCATTTGGCAGGGGTGATGATGTTGTCTGCTAAATGTGAAAACAAGCAATATCTGTTTCTAACTTTGGTTCTAAATGTCACCTCAGCATTACTGATGAGATCAAATGACTATCAGAGTTGTGCAACATTCAAAATTAATTAATTTCCTGAGGTAGCAAATAGAACTGCAATTCAAAGTTCAGTGCAAGGAAGTAAAATCAAATACATTAGAAGAACTGTAAGTAAATAATTAGAAAAGCTAAAATAATTTAAACAAACCTGCATGTTGGCTTGACAAGGCCTGGTTCAAATTTGCAGTTTAAAAGACTCAGACGTTTTAAAGAATAATATCTAAATCAATACATTTATTTTAACTTAAATTCCAATTCAACTTCTTGTGGGGAGAATCAAGTTCATCATTCATGAATTGGGAGGCAGCAATTTTTAATTCAGATTTTTGCTCAGTACTGAGGACTATAACACTTACTGTTTTCAAACAATTTTCCCAAATACTCCCCCATTTATGAGTGATCAGCCAAAACAGATCTTTGACCCAAACTGATTGAGTAATAATAATAATAATAATAATAATAATAATAATAATGATAATAATCAAAAAGCATGTCTGATTAATTGAAATCATGAACTTACACAATTTAACAGCAATTTAAGTTTGACATAATGTAAAATTTTAAGGCCATATAAAATTAGTTTTATTTATTAATTTATTTATTTTCAAATTTAGTTTTATTTTTACCAAATTCTGTGTTTTCCATTAATTTCCTGGATTTCCTGTAACTCATTTTATTACATTTTAATAATCAAAAGCATGTCTAATTCATTGATTTTATAATTAATTTATTTATTATTATTTTCTTTCTTTCTTTTTTTTTCAGAAATACTGTGTATTGACGTTTTTCTGGTAAATCAATTCTGGTAAATCATTTTTCTGGTAAATATTGCTTCAAAAATAATTTTAATAATAATTTTATTAGTAGTAGTAGTAGTACTATCCTTACATTCAGTAATACATTTCTGTCACAGTTTCTTCAAGTTAAACCATACTTTTATTTTGATGGGTTGCTGTGAAGACCTTTAAGTTACTCTTTGTATATGATATGATGATGACTCTCAGAGCAGTTGTAGAGATTATTTTTATTTGTTCATGTACTTACATGCATGCTTCAGTATGTGTGTAGCAAACTAACCTGTATTTATATACACTAGTCCATATCACGTTTTGGTTTAAGTGTTTGCCCAAATTGGGCAAATTCTGTGAAATTCTACGTTATACAGTACATTCCATTTTTATGACTGGATTCTTCAATTCCGTCCATGTTTTCCGCATCGCAGCAATCATAGATCCCTATTAATGTCTTGTAATTAACGTAATGCAATGTAATTAATTTTACAATGTAATAAATCTAATGCAACCTTACTGAAGTATTAATTCCTTTAAAAAATAGATTAAGAAAATACTAAACCCACACTGTTAAACAGTAGTGTACATGATGTGTATATATTTCTGACGTGACTGAACCTACAAATGCTTACTTATAGTTGTCTCTGGGTATTATACTGGAATCAGGGAGCATTAGCATCAAGAAATTACATACATCACCTTTAATTTGATTTATTCAGAGCGTTTTAGCATTCCCACAGCAGCACTGACACTATAGAAAAGGATACACACATGCACACTTATGCTCAGACTTCCATTCCAGTCATGGTCTTTCCAACTGTTTCGCCTTTGAGACCTGTTCGTAATTGCAGCATGGCTGAATTAGGAGGCAAAATTTAGAGTGCTGGCACTCCTCTGACGAGCCTGTGAGAGAGGAGCGTGAGAGCTCTCAGCGTCTACTACATTAGGAAACAAATGGAAGGATGAAACAGAAGAGAGCGCACAAGCTCAGGAAGGGATCAGATGCTAAAAATACGAGAAAAGAGTGACCAAATCCTTAATTTTGGTACGCCTCGAGGTAATGAGTTTTCCCCTCTTTATTTTTTTTTCACAAACCAAAACAAGCACAAAAAAGGAACCACATGAAAACAACTACTGTCTTTTACCTACATTCTCAATCATTTCAAAGCATATTTCTGCTTCATGTTCCTGAAGCACAAACCAAAAACGTGACAGGAACCGCAAGTGGCCAGAACATTCACTGCGCCATGCACCACTAGCGGACGCTGGCATTTGAAACTGGGCATTTAAACATGTGGAGATGACGTGTTTGACACCTCAGAGTAATTTCATCTCACATGTGCCCTTTGGGGAGAAAATGTCATACTGACACAGCGGATCAGGAGGAAGGAGAACTGAGGAGAAACAAGACTTCATAAGAAGAAGAAGGTTAGGCGAAGACATTTGGTCCAAGTCCCTTTGTCACATTTACAAAAGCATTCACAGATTTATTAGCGGAAAACAATCGTGTCCCACAAAGTAAAAAGTACTTTCAGAACCTAAAAATATTTTTTTTTCCCCCTGCCAGCTCAGTCAAAGCAATTGCTGCCATCACCTTCATTTCAAAAAAGAACATTTTTGTCCTAAATACATTTACACTGCCATTTAAAAGTTTGGGATCAGTAAGATTTTAATGTTTTTTAATGTCTCGTATGCTCATCAAGGCTGTATTTATTTGATCAAAAATACAGAAAAAACAGTAAAATTGTGACCCTGGACCACAAAACCAGTCATAAGGGTCATTTTTTTTTTTTAAACTGAGATTTATGCATCAGCATGAAAGCTGAATAAATAAGCTTTCCATTAATGTATGGTTTGTTAGGACAGGAAATCTGAGGGTGCAGAAAATCTAAATATTGAGAAAATCGCCTTTAAAGTTGTCCAAATATAGTTCTTTGCAATGCATATTACTAATCAACAATTAAGTTTTAATATATTAACAGTAGGAAATGTACAAAATATCTTCATGGAACATGATCTTTACCTAATATCCTAATGATTTTTGGCATAAAAGAAAAATCGATAATTTTGACCTATACAATGTATTTTTGGCTATTGCTACAAATATACTTGTGCTACTTAAGACTGGTTTTGTGGTCTAGGGTCACATATTATTGCAGTTTCTAATATTGGTTTCCTTTTTATTTTTGGGGGGGAAGCTTTTCTTTGATGTTCTTTGATAAATGAAAAGTTAAAAAGAACATTATTTATTCAAAATAGGAATTGTTTCTAACAATACAAGTCTTTGCTTTAATTTGTTATCCATTTAACACATCCTCGCAGATAAAAGTACTAATTGCTTAAAAAAAAAAAAAAAAAAAAAAGATCTGCTGACCCTAAACTTTTGAATAGTATTGTATATTGTAACAAAAAAATATCTATTTTGAATAAAAACTGTTCTTTTTATTTAACTTTTTATCAAAGAGTGAAAAAAGTATCACAGACCCAAAAAATATGAATCAGCATAACTGTTTTCAAAACTACTTATAAATCAGCATATTAGAAGTAATAGTGCTGAAAATTCAGCTTTGCTTCACAGGAATAAATTATATTTTAAAATATATTAAAATAGAAAACTGTTATTTTAAATTGTAATAATATTTCACAATTTTTTTTTTTCTTCCTTGATTAGCATAAAAGCATGAAACTTTCTTAAAAAATATTAACAATCTTACTGATCCCAAACTTTTCAACTGCACTGTAGCTTGGTATCATTACACTGGTAAGAAAATGAATATGAGCTTGCAAGATATAAAAATGAACAAGATAAATCGCCCAAAAAGGGCAAGTTAGAGTTCTGTCAACTGGTCTGAAATGCTCCTTGCCACCAGGTCTTTTTTATTGTTGAGTCTTGAGTTTTACTTATCCACACAACCTCAGTACAATTAAAATGTATCTTACCTGTCAGGCCTTCTCAATACAGATGCCAAAGTGCGGGATGAATTTTTGCTTGCAGAAGACCGCTGCAACAGCAGAATTCACAGCAGGATCTGCAAATGAGACAAACGACAGAAGCTATTTATCTTAGTGTGCTTGAAAATAGCAAGCAGATAAATGTGGTTCATCTAAAATCTGTCTGACGCCCGGTTACACCGACATGAATGAACATATTGTGGTATACGCTGACTTGAGAAGCTCCTGGACAATCGGGAGACATCTGACCATATGTACCGCCTCAAACCCACACTGACTCTGCTGCCTAATGGTTTTCCTGGGCAAACTACACTCTTCTCCTGCTGTTTCATTAAAACGCTGTATCTTCCGGCTCAGCAGCTGAACAGTACTGTTATACCATCTGTAAGAGATGCTGCTTCGGCCTTAGGCTGGGTAGGTTAATAAGCGATCCTAAACCACAACAGACACTTTTATTCAGCATTTATATCTTGTCTACATAAAAGACAAAGTGGCACCTGGCCCGAGAGCATATTTTGACTCTGCGGCCTACAAATGCTTCCTAGAATAAGGTGTTTAATTTAATTGGCCCTGTAATGAGGTGTTTTAAAAGTTTAAAAGATGATGGAGCTGATTATCGGGATATTCAGGCATGTTTTATGGTGGGTCATATAGTGCAGAGATGTTTTTCAGTTTGTGGAAGCCCTGAGGTAAAGCCTGTTTACCACAAATTGGCCTTATAAAGTCAGCAGGTGGAATTCTCCGGAGAAATACAGATAAGGTGTAATGTTTTCCATAAGGTTATCTCCCATGTCAAGAGCTAACTAGCTAGCATTCCCTTCGCCACCGTCAATCTTGTGTGATTATGCTGGGTGGGCTCGGTGCACAGCTTGTCTTATGCATCAGGGGGCAAGGAACTATTTGAGGCAAGAATATGAAATGAGATCATTATGGAGAGAAACAACTCCACGGCAGATATCTATTTCAATCAGCGGCTAGATGCGGAGGTTATCGATCAAAAACCACCATCATGCATACCGCTTACTTCCAATTGAGTGCCATTTTCCAACAGAGGGCTGAAAATGAATATATGTGGCAACGCTTGCTTATGGATTAGAGTATTCCTCAAACTTTAGGATTATGAAGATTAAAGTACATTGCAATGAGAGAGACATTCAATTGCATGCCAGCATTCCCACTCAATACGGAGAATTGATGGTTTTCTCCCGTGCTGGGATTTACATATTCTACTGTTAAGAGTGATCGACTTCCATCGCAACCCGTCGCATTATTATAAGAGTGGAGATGAAAGATGGAGATGAAGCCACAAAGTCAACTTCTGTTCAACGGCCACCCACCCAACTTATTAGGATGAACAAAGAATTAAAAAAATTCAAAACCCCATTTTTCATCATCTTTAGGAAGGAAGGGAAAGAAAAGTCTGAAATTTAATTTAATGAGAAGAGAAGAGAGGATTGTTGGTATTCAGCCCGATCTTATGAGAATTTGTATAGGCAATGCATGCATGTAAACTACAGTTCAATAGTCTGGGGTAAGGGGGCTAAGGTTTGTATAAAATGTGTTATTTTATTTAGCAAGGATGCATTAAATTGGTCAAAAAAGATATATTAAGTATCACAACTACTTTGATGATTCAGTATTGATGATAAGAAATACTGAGCACAAAATCAGCATATTAGCATGATTTCCGAAGAATCATGTGACGAAGAATCAGCTTTGCCATCACAGGCAATAAATATATTTATAAATCATATATAAATATAATTTGAAAAAATCTTAAAAAAAAAAAAAAAACGTATTTTAAATGAAAACAATATTTTAAAATATTAATATATTTACTGTACAGATCAAAATTCTTTTATACACATTAAAAAAATACTTCTAAACGGTTGTGTAAATGTTTGTACATTTGAATACATGCTGAAAAATAACATGAACATACTGACAATGTTTGAGTGTTGTAATCACAATTTTAGAAAAACATATTGCATCATAAAGGTACATTTACCTAAAAGCAATATAAAAAAAAAACATTTAAATTTATAGTGACAATAACTGTAATCACAATATACTGTTATAAACCAATTTTTTTTTTTTTAAATACTGTGGGGATCAAAATTAGAAAACAATCTATAAATACTCTATTTTTTTTATTATTATTATTTTTTTTTTTTTACCTGAAATATTATAATATTTATTCTGAAATCTTCATCACTCAGAATTTGAAGGAATATTAGCTGTAGGTATACCACTGTCCTACTAACATGTCTGACAAAATATCATTTTTTTAGTATTTCAACAAAAACCTTTATGTTGTGGAAAACACAGTGATCAAAATTAGAGAACAGTAACCGCTGTAGCACAAAACAAGATTACAACTAAAAATTTAGAGGGTTACAAATGTCAGAAATTAGTAGGAAGTGTAAAGGCCCTTGTTCTGCATGATTTCAGCACATCTGTGGCTGTAGGCCATCACTATTTTCTCACACTGCGCTTGTGTGATCTTGGTCCACTCTCTTCCATAGTTTGGTAACTGTAGTGGGTTTCTTGAGGCCATAAGTTTGTCGCAAAGGATTTTCCAAAGATTTTCAATTGGGTTTATATCAAGACTCTGGCTCGGCCACTTCATTATTTCAATGTTCTTAGCTTCAAGGAACTGTTTTGCCTGTTTCACAGTCTGACGGGGCATTGTCTTGTATGAAAATTGTTGCAAGACTCCATATTCGCTACTCTACAAACCTAAAAGGATTCATAAAGTTTCTCTAAAGCTGTTCATATATGAGATGATTACTTTCCAGAAGCAGTCAATACATTAAATTATTTACTCTTCTGTGCCTATAAGGCATTTTATATTTATGCGATTTATGTGTATTGCAATCACACCACACCACACCACAAAAATATCTATGAATTCTTATGAGATCGTGTTGAGATACCCAGCAGATAGAGACAGGGCCACAGGAAGTGAGAGTCTCTTTCTGTAGCTGTGGAGTTGATGGTTGCCTCTGGAAGCCGTGAGCAGGTCATCAGTGCAGGGCTCTCAGTGGCTTTAAGGCCTTTAGAGGGCTTTGGAGGCAGACAGGGAATGCCTGAGATTGATTCGGTACAGAAAGACTCCCCACCACTAGAGGATCAGTCATAGAAGAGACCCATAAGCCTACTATGCTCAGGAGAGTATAGCCTACTCACCCCCATCTACTTATAACCGCCCAACCTAAATATACTTGTTTCTTCTCTGGATCAACCATGTGACAGTCACAGAGGTCATAGCCGGTGTGTTTCTCTTGTCTTTTTGTTATACGAACAGATAATGAAAAGGTCTTTTCCTGCGTTACAGTTCCTGAGGTGGGCGTTCGAACTGAAATGTGCTTCTTGTAAATGACTTGTGAACATTCTTTTCTTCTTCCCACCCACGAGCAAGAGTAATCCACCATGTGAGGATTTGCAGGGCTGGTAGAGAGAGTGCAAAAGAGAGAGCAAGCCACATGGAAATCAAGGAGGATTAATTAGAGCACAGACCTAATGAGGATCCTCACAGGAGCGGACATTATCGAAGGAGCAAATGTGTTTAGCTACCTTACAAAAGAATAGATGGAAGGAAGGAAAAGAGAGAAGAAAAAGAAGTGGAAGATGAAGAAAACGAAAAAGAAGAAAGAAATTAATAAAGCAGGGAAAAGGTCTCTTTAGTTTAAAAAAACGCTTCTGAATTTCAAAGGTATTACAAAAGTAAGTTGCAGGCTGCTATGCATTTCACCGTATAATGCCTACACATAAGTTCCTGTGTGTTCTCAATAATAATAATAATAATAATAATAATAATCAAGTTTTTCGGTCTGGTTCTTATCAGAACACCTAGGTTTGGTGCTTACACTGAACATAGTGCAACCCATTAAATATAACTATAAAAAAAAAATAGTAAAGTAATATTAATGCACTTTTATTTAATTAGGTTATTTTTAAAATAAAATAATAAACTAAATAAAAAATGTGATAGTACTATTGCTTTTAAAAATGAGTATTAAATAAAAATGTTTTTATAGAACATTTGAAAAAATGCAATACTAAAATTTACATTTTAATTATTTTCTTTTTGTCTTTTCTTTCTTTCATTAATTTTTTTATTATGAATTTTCAACATTTTCAAACCTAAAACCACCAAACTTTTATTTTGCCAAGTTGCTGGCAAGTAAGTAGGCCTTTTAGCGCTGCCGACTAAAGAGTGTCGGTGAATGTAGTAGTAGTAATAATAATAATAATAATATACTGTTGTATGTTAAATTATTATATAAATTACATAAGCATAAGCACTGTTCCATGAACAGTGTTGCCAATTCCGCAGTTTTCCCGTGGAATTTCGCTACTTTAATACTGTTGCCGCGGGTGAAGCGACCCCAATAACGTAATATTTGGCCCCTGGAATGCTAATTTTACCAGGGGAACCATGCAAAGAACGCAATTTTTATACCGGGGATCCCTATCAAAATGCGATTCAGCTACGTACAACAATATATTAATATTGAATAACTTACTTTTTACACACAATATCGCTGGTTACTTGGTGTACTTTTGTCCCATTACCCGTTGAGCGCCTCCAAGCACTATTCTGCAGTGGTGTTACTGAATGAATCAACATTTTGAACTGATCCGTTATGACTCAAATGACTCGTTCATAAACATTTACTCACTTTCCGCCATCTAGAGGTTATGATATAACTTACAGAAAGAAATATAACTGAAAAAACCTCACTATTAATGCACAGATTTAAAGAAGCTAAAATAAATAGTCAAAATAAATAAATAATTATATAAACAAACAAATACATACATGTTCCTGAATTTGCTTTGTGTATGTGTTTGCTCAGATTCTGTTTTCTGTCAACATGACTCAGCTTCCTCTTGTGGACCATATGTCATTTGATATTTGTCCAACTATCATTCACCAATTAGGAATGAGTGTGTGTTTTTGTGGGTCTGTTTTTTTTTTTTTTTTTTTTTTTACCTCAGCTGTCACTTTCATCTTTTTCCATCTTTTGTTCCTAGCACTAATACAAATTCCCGCTCTTTATCCCATCAAAGCTCAGCCACCTTTGTGTTTCCATTACCGAGCAATAGATGAGTAAGCAAACACTCGCCCCCTCGTCTGCCTGGAGAAATTAAAAACAAAAAAAACAAAAACGCTTAAACACATTTTGCCTGATTTTTGGCACAATTCACTCCTCCATTTGATTTCACACTGTTAGCATTTATTATTGCTTGTGCTTTGCTGTACTATTTCTGAGCGCTTTTGTGTTTTTTGTGTTGTTGGTGAAAGCCTATCCTGCAGTCAGCTGAGAGTTTACAAAGCGTTAATGGAATTGTCTGCAGAACCTTTTTTGTCTTTAAACTGCATTAGTAACTTGAGAGTAACATTGTGGTTGGCTGTAAGTAGAGTCTAACTCCATTTACAGAGCAATGCAAGGTATGTGTTTAGTTGAAGCAAGCAGAATATTACACCTCTGTTTTGTATTTATTTACAGTGTAGCAGTCCTTGCTTGATGTAAATAGTAATGATTTAGTTTTAGCTCAACTGAAAACGTTGCTTTTCACTATGTGGCGCATTAAGAGACAAACTAATTGGACTAAAATCAGTAAAAGGTCCCTTAATAAAAATTGAAGCATTTGCGTTAGAAAGCTTGCCAGGGTAAATTAAGTGATATATGCTTATCTGAAACACGAGTTTGTGTGAATGCATGTTAAGAAAAAAAAGGAAGCTAACGACCCATTTCCTGGTGGTTAAGCCTTGAATGAGATAATATGCTTGCGGTAGATTCTTTATTAAACGTTAATTAACTCAGGCTTAATGTTGTTGTTGTTGTTGTTTTTTTTCCTTCCAAAATGAATGTTTTTGTTCAAATTATAAGTAAACAAGAGAGATAAGCAAAAAAGCTTGTTTGCCTGTAGGCATGTCCATTAGAGCGTGCAAAAAGGAAACAGCAGACCACACTTCATGGACAGTAAAACAAGTGAGATTTAATTGAAACATTAATGAATATCTGAAAGTGCAGATGGGTATGGTACTTTCATAAAACTGTATTTCTAAGATCTATACAGCAAAATAAATAAATAAATAAAAAAACATCCATTTGTATATTCAAAATTGCAGTGTTTTCCCTGTAAAGCTTCAAATGGCAAAATTATGGAAGCCTGTTTCCGCCACTGATTAAAAAAATAAAAAAGATAATTGCGATTTTTTTATCTCACAATTCTGACTTTATTTCTCTCACTTGCGAGTTTACATCTTGCGACTTTTTTTCTCAGAAGTGTGATATAAACTTGCAATTCTGAGAAATTAAGTCAGAACTGTGTGATATAAATGTGCAATTCTGAGAAATACTCTGACTTTTTTCAGAATTGCGAGTTTGTGTTTTACAATTATGACTTCTTTTTCCTCAGAGTTAAGTCAGATTTGCGAAATATAAATTTGCATTTGCAAAAAAACTTCAGAATTGCGATACAAACTTGCATTTGTGAGAAAAGGTTAGAATTGCACGTTTTTATCTCACAATTCTGACTTTATAACTCACAATTATGAGTTTATATCTCGCAATTCCGAGAAAAATGTCAGAATTGCTAGTTTGCATTACGCAATTCTCCGAAAAAAGGCACAACAATCTTTTTTAATTTTTCATTCAGTGAAAAATTGGGCTTTCATACAAAAAATATATATATATGTGTGTGTGTGTGTGTGTGTGTGTGTGCGTGTGCGTTTTGTTCCTGTACTAACATATACATGTTTATTTCACATAATCATTTTCAAGTTCTCTTGCACAAGATAAGTCACTATTTTTCCCCACAACTGAACATTTGCAGTGAATGTGTTAGGATTATAATGTTAAAGGTTTATGTTTATGCTTTGCTGACTCTTTGTCTCAGTGGTCTTGGACTTCACTAAAACCTATTAGCATGGATGCATGAAGTTTGCTCATTAACCGCTGCTGCTTCACACTGGAGTTGATTGTTTATACTCTGTTGTGTTCCTTTTGTTGATTTTCTTTTTCTCTCAAACTACACAACAATAAAATGGACATTCTTGGATTCATCCCAATAAATCTGCATGTTGGTGGTTCATGCTGATGCACTGCTGGCTGCTTCCTTGTGTTGAACTGTTTCTCCCTGACTGCAGCATTGTGGCTTTTGGTGGCGTGGTGCTTCAAGCAGACACTGCTTGTTTGGGCATTGTTTTTCCCCACTAGTGCTTGTTCTATTTGCACTGGTGGATCACACACATATGCTAATCTGCACCAGCACTGTGTCTATGTTGTGTCTTTACCAGCTTGTTCAAACACACAGTCATCATTCACACATTTGCAAACACATGCAACAGCAACAAGTCAACTCAATTTCAAATCAGTCAAACTATTTTTGGGGTGAAGTACAAGTGCAATCAAAAGAAAATACTTTTCATCCACCATTGCCAGTTAACACCACAAAATAACAGTATATTCAAATTCTGCTCAAATGCCGTGCCTGGCTGCTCTTGGTCAGAAAATGTTCTTTGTGATGGTCAGTAAATAGGCAGCAACAGTGTCCTGGGAGACTGTGTGCTCTTTACCACCGAGGTTCAGGAATAAAACTCAGTAAGCCATTTGTCCTGTAGAAAATGCCAGAGCCTTCATAAGCAGTAAAGGCATTTAAAAAATCTACAGAGGAAATATCTTACTACATGGCGTCTGAGCTGCAGCGGCTTATAACGCTCAGAATAATCACTGTGCCAAGACATTTTATTTGAATTATTCAGCATCCATCAGTGTTTGAATGTTATACATGTTGACACATGCTATTACTCTGTTTACTGGCAACAGTTCAACAGTTGTCTTTCCCAGCATCCTTTGAATCCAAATGCCAAGGATGTCTGTATAAACTAGTGCTGTCATTTAATTAAAAAATAAATTAATTAAATAAATTACACAATATGCTGATTAATTACTCTAATTTATTACAACCATAATAATTAACATTAACCAAGTTTAATAAATGTTGTAAAATTATAGTCATTATTTAATTGTTTTACCCGTATTTTAAATTATGCATTGCATCGGTGCATTTTAGAAGTAAAGGAAACGTCTAACAGAAAATGACCTAGCAGAAAATTACCAGTATCTACTCACCCCCATGTGATCCAAGATGTTTCTGTCTTTCTTTCTTCAGTCGAAAATAAATTTCACTGTTTTTGAAGAAAATATTCCAGGATTTTTCTCCATATAGTGGACTTCAATGGTGGCCAACAGGTTGAAGATCCAAATTGCAGTTTCAATGCAGATTCAAAAAGCTCTTCATGATCCCAGCTGAAGAATAAGGGTCTTATCTAATGAGACAATTGGTCATTTTGGGAAAAAAAAAAAATATATATATATATATATTTGTATACTTTAAAACCACAAATGCTCGTCTTGCACTAGCTCTGCAATGCACATGTGTGTCTTCACACATTACGTAATCAAGTTACAAAGGTCAAACATTGTTATTTCTTCGTCTGTGTACTTCGGTTCAAAAAGGTAGGGCGAAAAACTCCATCTCATGTGCACCTCCAACTTCAAAATCATCTGACTTTGTTGTTTTGCCTTTTTCTGTGAAGGTTTTGCTTTGTAAACACTGGGCCAGTACTTCTGCCTATGTCATGTGTGACTTTTCCAACATGACTATGTATTGCGTGAGGTCAGGCTGGTGCAAGATGAGCATTTGTGATTAAAAAGAAAAAAGAATTTGTAGTTTTAAGAAAATGACAGGTCGTTTCAGTAGATAAGACACTTATTCCTTGGCTGGGATTGTGTACAGCCCTTTGAAGCGGTATTGAAACTGCAGTTTGGATCTTCAACCCATTGGCCACCACTGAAGTCCACTATATGGAGAAAAATCCTGGAATGTTTTTCTCAAAAACCTTAATTTCTTTGCGACTGAAGACAGAAAGACATGACATGGGGGTGAGTAAATTATCAGGAATTTTTTTCTTTCTGAAAGTGAATTTATCCTTTAAGTGTTATGCTATAAATTGTTACATTTATAACATTTCATCAACCAAATATCTGACATTAGGAAGTTATGGTAGTAATTAGGTAACTCAGGTAATGACAAAGTTCACACATTCCCAGAAGAGCCAGCCCTGTCGCTGTCAGACAGAGCCGGATCAGACAGGCATTGTGCTGGAACTCTGACGTTTGCATTCAAAATGTCACAAGCCTCTGCGGGGTGTTTGGATTCCCGAATCATGTCTACTCACAGGGTCAGTTGAGGGCCTTCAGAACGCCCGTCCACTTCTGCTTGATTTAACAGAGAGAGCTGAATAGACACATACAAACACTTACTCACACATACACAGTCAGTGCAGATAAAGGTGAGGAAAAACTGTGTTCATATTTATCCATATTTAATTGACGACTATTCTGTAATAAATCCAGATGGACAAAAGCAGAATCCAAATATTAGAGCTTAACTATGAATCTGCAAATACAATCAACTCACAGGAGATGTAAATAAAGCTAAAGGGGGGCTTCTTGAATCTTTAATCCTCTTTCTGTCTGTTTGGG
The DNA here is from genome assembly GCF_022985175.1 of Labeo rohita. Lineage (NCBI taxonomy): Eukaryota > Metazoa > Chordata > Actinopteri > Cypriniformes > Cyprinidae > Labeo > Labeo rohita. Next base: position 15,698,434 of record NC_066882.1, on the reverse strand, counting down.
TTGTAGCCTTTTGCTGCTTAGCAGCTGGCCCAATTAGTTTGAGTATCAGATTTGCACATCATTATGTGTGACATATAATAAACGCTTCCGGATTAATGCAATACAATGGCTGCCAGGTTAGAATTGCAACTTAAATGTAAACAATGCAAATAACAGAGTACAACAGGTCTACTTTGAAACCATCTGTACTTATTTTTACAAGGTCTGCACAGAATTACACTTATTACTCTATGAATATAAAGTGAAGATCAAGACTACAGATGGCTTTTTATAAGTAGGTTATACAATGAGTATTTTATGCAGCAGAATTCAGCACAAACTTCTGCTATGTAATGTCGTTACACTCTTGCAGATCTTTCTAGAAGAAAATTTTACTAAATATTGTCCCCTCAAAGAGGCAGAGACATAAAAAATTTAAGGACTGACATAATCTTTTTATTTATTCAGTGTTCTGTCTTTCTTTTCTTTACATCATCTTGGTGATATATGGAAAGACGCCTGCAGCGCTACATCTCAAATAGCTTTCAAACGCTACATGCAAACTATTTTGCTAAAGCAAAAAAAAAAAAATAAATAAATAAAAAAGTTAGTTGTTCTTTCAGTCTCTCCTAATTTCTGTCCTTCTAAAGCTATAACATTTGAACTTTCTGTCCAATCTGTCTCTCTCTCCCAGATGAAGTTGTAATGTTGTCCCATGTTAAAGAACAGACCTGAGGGAACTCTCTGAATTCATAACAGATTTTTTTTTAAAATCACAGTATAGCACTGAATTGATCCACAGCATTCCCAGTGAGCTGCAAGTGAACTAAATGCCATAGCTTGTAAAATGTCTCATTTTCTTTCAGTATCTTAACTGCACACTTCAAAATAATGAAGATTTGATCATATTTTACTCAACTTCATGCCATTCTAAACCTGTATGTCTTCCTCGACTAAACATAAAGGTGACATTTTGAGGACTTTGTAGTTCCTCACTATTTTTCTGGTCAGAGAAGGAAACACTGCTAAAAGCTGAGGTCTGTAGAGCCGTTTAGGAATACTAACAGCTTGTATCAGTTGTTTGTGGAGACGGTCGCATCAGAACCCCAGAGCCCAAACATTTATCCAGTGGATAGCCATCTCTCTCAAGCTGACAATGGAAGCGCTGCTTTCAGCTTTCGTCTTATTTGAGATTCCTCACTCGGACTCTAATCTAAAACATAATCTTCAACATGCTTTCATTCTCTACCATAATGTGACTTGCCATGCCAGTGATAAAGCTGACAGAGATAAGAACATTGTTTTAAATAATAACAGATTAGAAGATATGTGGAGGAGACGTGTGTACATTTGTGTTTAACATGAGTTGACAATTGTAATGGTTTAATTGAAGGAAATGACTGGAAAATGACTTATTTTCTGTACTTATGTGGTTATACTTTTTGGCTGCGAAGGCATATGGTTTCAAATTTGAATTGAATTGAACTGAATATGGTTTGCAAAAATATAGTCTTGTTTTGTCTGACAGATTTTGAAATGTACAATAACAAAGTACTGACAGCATCTAAAACATTTTAGATATTTAACTTGACAAAATAGTTATCACTAACTCTCCAAGAAATAACCTGTTAAAAAGCAAAGGTATTAATGAAATCCAAATAGGACTAATAAAGATAAAGTAATTATCATAAAAGTATGCAATATAAGTAAAACAGCATCAGCGTTGCAATGTAAAATTAACACATTTCACTCATTTACTGATTCATGTGCGAATGTGCCGTGAACATCTTGTTAGAAATCACACAGAACAGAATGAAACCTTATTAATGCGAAATTATGTAAAAGTGTTAACTGCATTAAATACAGTACATGTAATTGTGTTGAACATATCATTTATTACAAATAAAATCAACCTATGAATTCAGTATTGAATATTCAATATTGTATAAACCATATTTGCAGATATATTTTATATTTTTTTCTTATTATTAATTTAATTTAATTCAAGAATTTCAGAAAATTGTATCCAGAATCTGGATGCTGAGGCTAAAGAACAATGTTCCTCCAGTGGTGAGGCATCTGCATCTGACTGCAGCGATGACACTATGACTGACAGACAGGCACTCTGTGGCTAAACAACTGATTGAATCTTCACCTCTCAACAATGTGTATGGCTAGATCAATGACTGCTGACAGATACGTCCTGACCGAATCATTGATTTCTTTCAAAGGCCGGAGATCCATCTTGAAGTCTCTAAGATCAGTATAAATCTGTGAATCTTTCTAAAGAAGTTGCCTGGCATGAGCATGTAAGCTAACTGAGAATTAATGTATCTATCTAAGAAATCATTAAATCATAGATAGATATATCTATCTAAAAAATGCGCCTATATTACGGCAGTTGTGAATAAAACGAAATGTGAAAATGAATGAAAAGTGTGAATTTGTGGAATTACATTTAGATTTACTCACACTGCATCAGCTTGTATGTGCCGTTTTGTGCAGCATTGAGCCTTATAAGTAATCACACGTGTTTCTGTTGAACCTAGGAATGCACTGGCCAATCAGAGGCGCTTCGATTAGTCAGCGCTGAAAACACCGGAGCTGTGTTGATTGCACAAGCTCATGAATTCCCTCATCATAAACAACACAGTGCAGATACGATGTCAATAAAATATTACTTAGTAGCTTCAGTGATGATAATGAGTTTTCGCATAACTTCTGCTAGAGTAGGCCAACGTCACGGACCGACATGTTTGTCTGTGAAGCTAGAATGTGACATGCTCAAAATGAAACACAAACATTTTATATTGTTTTCCATATTGATAATAATAATCATTATTACAATATAAAGAGCAATAATCTACAATGATTTTTGTCATGATATTGCCACCCTATGAGCTCCTGTTTTTTACATGAAGAATTTAGATATAATTTGAAACAGTACTGTTATTGACAACAGTTGTTATTGAATAAAAGTAATTGGGTAAATTTAAGTATTTGATATTAAAGACAACATAGTATGCCCTCACGAATGTAAAAAAATGCTCCTGAAATCAATTCCATGGGGCAAATATTGTCCCTTAATGGAAAAGTTCACTTCTGACCCTGATAGATACAGAACAAACAAACAAAAATGAACTCTGTGAAGCATCATGATTATTAATATTCCTTACCTAAAGCACTCAAGACAGGCAGACAGTGGACAGTTCAACAGACTCTCTGAGCCAACAGGCATGCACTAACACTTTGGCCTCACTCTCCCTCTGTTTTGTCTCCCATAATTCCACCTTCAGCCTCATGCTACGTCGTCCATCTGACAATTATGCAAATGTTGGGCATAAGCAGACGCAGAGAACTGAGGAATCCATAATCAGAGTGATTTTATCTGACTGTGTGCAGAAATGACCAGGCAGGTGGTAATGATGATTAAGGCTGTGCTTCACTCAGTCCGCAGAACCCGTGGTGGAACTTAATGGGGTGAAAAGCTTACTTTAGGCCCGAAACAAATTATTGGCCCGGCAATCAATAGGGTTAGTGAATGAAACCTAATGGCCTCTGCCTCACTTCTTATAATAAAAGTGAAGAAATGCATCGATTTGCCCCCTCACAGGTGGTTTTTTCCTCCTCTTATTGATTTCAATTAACAGAGCATTTACTGAAACTTGAAAGGGCAAAGCATGTTGTGTACATTCCGATATTGTGCCACTCGAGAGACACTTTTAGCATAGCGGTACTACACTGTTTAGCGAAAGTTCTGCCTTTAACTTGCTGTCACACAAAGTGTGAAGAGTGCTGTTCACATGTGTGTATTTAATTCTTTCACCAGGGTTTTCGCAGTCCAGGTTTATTGTATGCATGCATCATGTCGTGTCTCATTTATCTATTCAGCCTGAGACTGAAAAAAACAGATTTCATGTGACAACCGCAGACATTTTCATATTGACATAATCACCACAAAATGAAGCTAAATAAACAGACAGGGTACAAAACAAGAAGCGACTGTGACTCTTTCTCAAATTCAGTCCATGATCAGAAGTCACTCAGTGCCATACACAGATACACTAAAAAAGAATGAATAGTGCTACTGAGTGACACATTATGGAGTGTTTGGAATCTATTTAGAGCCGGATGCATATTTCTATATGACAGGCCTAGAGAAACAGAGGGAAACAAATTTGCACCGGAGCCAGAGCTGTTAGCACCCGTTAAACGTAATTTTCCTTATTTGCAAATGCAATGGCTCATGCCGTACTTTCAGCACACATTACTGTTTCCTCTTCCCATTGTCTTAATAATGGTTTCTGGACAATTTATGTGAGCATCCCCAGATAGTTTTTCCATTTTTCTCTCCAGAACATTTCGCTGCCCCTATTGTACGACTCCTTTTTAAAATTCTGCTTTTCCCGTCTGCAATATAATTTCAAGGATTTAGACAGAATGGTTTGCTTGGCAATGCCAACAGCCATAACAATAACCCCCTCCTGTGCCAAGCTCTGGGCGACTACAGATAATAGCACCCGATTTCCAAAAACAATGTCTGAGCAGACAACCTGGCATGATAGACCACAACAGCCGACAAATGGTCCAAACTCGACTAAAAACTCTTAATCGCAGAGTGGTAATTAAACTCTATAAACCACGAAGAGGAACAGCAGGAAAACAGTAAGCACAAAATCCACTGAATCTCCTGAGATAGGAGAGGGGGTCATCCTGTTCAGGCCCTGTAGATAACATGGGCATCTAAGGCTTCCCTGCTGTGACCTCACTGCTGAGAAGGACGGACGCCATCAAAAGGCTCAAAAAGAGAGAAAGAGAGAGACTTCACACTTTTCACATTCAGCACAAGGTAAACCACTGCAGTACGCTTGGAAAATCAAGCATTGCATATCTGCAATTAGTGTATCATTATCAATAAACAAATTTATGTGCATATTTGACCTTTTAAATTTCTTCTCCTGCATTTTTACTGTCAATAATGCTCACAAATGTGAAAAAAGATTTCACTCTGCATACCAGTGATCATTAGCAAGACGCCGTGCAAAATACACAGAGAAACCACTGGGTTGCTTATTTAATTTGCACCTCTGACAAATGGAAAACATATCTGTCAAGCACAAGATGACACCAACACATTTATATATATATATATTTGGTGTCCTAATTTGCATGAGTGAGCTTCCTCATTAACCTATCCCGGCTGTTATGTTTTAGTTAAAGTATTAAAAAAGGATAAGTTACTATTTTAGCTCACTGTAGAGCCAAAGGTGAGAAGAACTAATGAATGTTAGTGCATATTTTTTATTAACAGTAAATAAATGTTGATTTAGTAATGCTCGTCATTACTGAAGTATATTAAATTCTGTCTACTTAGAGCTAGTTCACCAAAAAATAAAAACCCTCACCTTCATGTCATTTACTTTGCATCATTTACTCACCCTCAAGTTGTTCCAAACCTGTATGACTTATTTTCTTCTGTGGAACATGAAATACGATCTGAAATTGTGTGAAATGAATGATTAGTCACATGTGAGTCCAAAAATAAGTGTTCATGAGCAAATGTGGCAGCTGTGTACTTCCAGCTGAGCAACTGCCACTAAAATGAAGGGGAATTCTATCAGATATTCCCCTCAAGTAAAAGTAAATACAACAAGCTAGTAGGGGTGTGTGATATATTAAAACGACCTGCAATTTGACATTATCAAGTATCGCAAAAACCAAACAATAACACACACAGAGAGTGCACGTATACACTACATGATGTACTCTGATAGCACACATACATTACGGAGACGTCTGTTTGATGTCTGCATTTACATCTGTAAGATGTGTTTTTTTTAGATTGTTTGCTCTTCTGCAATACGTCTATTGGACATTTCCAATCAGATGTCACATAGACGTCTATTAGATGTCTTAAGATGCTTATGATTTAGAACGTATGTAAAACTGACTTCTTGCAGACATCTGTCTATATGTTTATATACAGCAGATGCTTTCCAGATCAAGTGATCTTTAACAGACATCTTGCAGATGTATGTGTGCTATCTGGGTAGGTTACACTACTGGCATCCACATTTACAGTTCAAGCTTTTCGTCTATTAAAAATACATTTAAAAAAATTTCCCCAAAATTCAAGGGGGCAAAAATGTCACCGTATGACTTTTATATGACTTACCAGAAGGCACACGTGCGTCTGCAAGATGTCTGTTAAAAATCACTTGATCTGGAAAAAATACATCTTTCAGATATAAATGCAGATGTCAAACAGACGTCTCCGTGATGTATGTGTGCTATCAGGGCAGTGTTTCGTTAATCAGCCATTTGAACGAATCATTTAAACGAATGACTTACTCATGCAGCGTTTTGTCGCCACCTACTGGCTATTTTACATTTATATTTACGGGGGAAAACTCTACTTCCAGAACAGCAATTTACAAATAATTTACTCACCCCCTTGTCATCCACGATGTTCATGTCTTTCTTTCTTCAGTCATAAAGAAATTATGTTTTTTGAGGAAAACATTTCAGCATGGACTGATATGGTGCCCCGATTTTGAACTTCCAAAATGCAGTTTAAATGTGGCTTCAAACAATCCTAAATGCAGTTGTAAATGATCCCAGCCGAGAAAGAAGGGTCTTATCTAGCGTAACGATCGGTTATTTTAATAAAAAATAATACAATTTATATTTATACAGAGTTCAGGGAGAGAAAGGCAAGACGAGCATTTGAGTATAAAAAGTATAGATAAGATAAGACCCTTCTTCCTTGGCTGGGCTCTTTTACAACCGCATTTGGGATTGTTTGAAGGTGCATTTAAACTGGCTTTTGGAAGTTCAAAATAGGGGCACCATATCAGTCCATATATGGAGAAAAATGCAGAAATGTTTTCCTCAAAAACATAATTTCTTTTCTGAAGAAAGAAACACATTATCATCTTGAATGACAAGGATGTGAGTACATTATATGTGAATCTTTATTTTGGAATGGACTTCTCCATTAAAGTAGGTATATTTTTTTAAAAAAACATTAAAACATTATTTACGCATTTGTAACTGCAGGTTGAAGGCAATAATGTCCTGCATTAAACAGTCTGTTTAAATGCATCTAATGCTACTTCAGATGCAGATTCTGTGCCACCTCTGCATTGCAAACACAAATGTTGTTGATACTGATTTCATTTGATTGGTAACAGGTAACAATTTAGACTTCCTGAACAAGTTAATTGCTGTTACTCCTGCAAACTAACCACTGAAAAGAATATGAAGAACATCAATAGCTTTGTAAGTCAGATGTCCACAGCAGTCCTAAATCTGTCAAAGTACCAGAACACTAACATGCTCAGTAAAATCATCTTACTGTATTATCGTCATCGACAAAATTCCAGAAAATATTGAAATATCATTTTTTGTCATTATTGCACACCCCTACAAACTAGTCTCTCCAAATTACTGCATTTACTATAATACTGTGAATGTGAAAAGGTCATTGTAGTGTAACTTGGTCTAACAATAAGCAGACTAGCAAAGATGGCTAGCAACAGTATTCTTGCCTCACTATTTCAAGCAAACAAAGGGGTGATCAGAACATAGTCTAACGCTTCCAAGGCCATTCTGTGTGCTTGCAGCGGTGTACAACTGCTCTCTGCTGTGCTTTGACACTCGGAATTGTGGCTTGTCAGAAAACCACCCCCTCTTAGATCTCTACGTTAATGTTTAATATGAGGGTTCCCACTGGGCCTGGAGGTGTCAGGACACGATTTAGACTTAAAGTTGTTGTTTTAACCTCCACAACAACCATTACTGTAGTGTGGCCTTGTGTCTTGTTAAGAAAAGCAGTTATTTACTGAAAATCCCTAGTCTGCAGAGTTCATGACAAAATATAAAGTGTTTGACTTTTGAATTAATCATTTAAGGAGTCAAATCTTTTCAATGACTCGCTGCTCCAGTTCACAAAACCAGTCTGAAAGATTCATCAAATTGATCTGATCTAGAATTCTTTCTTTTCTTCTTTTCTTCTCTGAATCTCATTTCTGCTCTAGCTTGGGGAGTAGTCCATGCTATACTTAAACTTGGCATTGCAAACATTGTGGTAAATGCTGTGATAAAATGCTTACGATGTTCCTCATTTATGAAAATGAGGGTAAAAGTGTCTGCTAAATGTAAATGTAAACTCAGTGATCCGGTTGCAATAGTTATTAGTAATGGGAAGATCAGATCATTTTACTGACTTGATCATTGAATCTCATTCAACAAAATGAACAAGAAGTCATTTCGTTTATTTGAGTGAAATAATAATGATATATTTTCAACATCCAAATTCCCCAAACAAGTTCAAATGTATAATCTTCGATCATATTCCAAATTAGGATTTCATTATAATGAAGCCAAAGATAAATTTTGTTATTTTCATACTCAGTAACAGAAAGTTAGGATTATCACTGAATAATTGATTTAAATTTTGGTCACTTCATTGTATGGACATGATACAGCATTTTTTATTCTTTTGAATTCTTTAAGCTTAGATTTGAGCCAGTTAAATTAAGTTTTGATTCATCTGGAGTGATTTTTTACACTAGAAAAGAATCTGAAACAACATATACAATGAAGAGAAGTGTTTGATGTGTTTATACATGAATCACAATTGTGGGAAACAAAAATAATTTAAAAATAACATCACCATATGTTGATTCTCAAGCATAGGTGGCAGAAAACAAGACATGCACTGACTGACTTAAAACTTTTAAAAGACAAAAATCCATAAAGATGAATATTAAACACTGGTGGAGCACTAAAAAGTAAAATGCCACAGCTCACCACAGTCATTTAAATTGTTCATCCATTAAATCAACAGCCATTGTAAACGAGTAACAGGTAAATGTCTAGCTGACCTGTGCCCTCTAAACCTTTCTTGGCCATAAGAGCTTCATCTCGGATGAAAGAACGCATCCTTGCCCTTGTAAGTGCAGCAAGCACCTTGTCTTGTTGGGCACAAATTGGGCTCTGATGCGACCTGTTTTAGGTTGTAGGTATTCTCTGCTGCCACAACCTTTTGACCTGGCCTTTTGCAGCGATGATGGCTGCCGATGACTCGAGCTGAATCCAAATCAGCTCAGGCTGACAGGGTCTTCAGGGGCCCCATATAGAGTTCAAAACAAGAGCAGCCCAGTTTACAGCATTAGTCCCTTTAAAAGCAATTAGTGTGATTGATCTGGGGAGAGTGAATTTGAAGAGGAGGAGAACTGCAGACACAGTGCACCGAGAAGAGCTAATTATTTCTAAATTATGGACAGAGTCAGCATGGATGAATTGAATGGCACTCTGGTGGAAAAAGGGAAATTTACACCTAGGCTGACCCTGCTGTGACCCTGATATGTTTACTTTTATTGAAAAGAAGTTAGAGAGACGGAGAGAGGCAGGGAGAGACGGAGAGCCTGGCAGGTAATTGCTGGTGGTAATCAGGGATGCGTAAAGAAGAGAGCTGACCTTTGGCATTTCAACTGCGCCAGTCGAGTTCAACAGTCAAACACTCAGTGACCATGAGGACTGAGTCAAACTAATTACTTCAGCATGCTTGTGCTTGCAGATAAATGAACATGCACACACTGAACACACGCATACACATTTCAGTCTTCAATTATGAGACCTTGCTAGATAAGAAATGGGCAATAAGTATATTTTACAAACTTGTGATACACTACATTAGAAAAAGGGGGGGGGGGGGAAGCCATTGAAATATTTACATTTTCTTGTTAGGCCTACATTGTTGTAGGTACTACTGTTCTAAATTATTTCTTTATTTACTTATTTATTTTTAAATTTGTCGTGTTCTACTCCTGTAATCTCCTGAGTACAGAAAAATTATATTTTATTCATGTTATGATAAATGATACATTTATATAAATTAATAAACACACGGGGTAAAAGGCCCACTAGCATGGGGTAAGTGGCAAACAGTGCTGATACAAATACTTTAGCTAAAATAATGTTTTTTTTTTATTATTATCATTTTTCAATAATGTCTGTTAATACTTGTTCAAAACAATCACTTTAGCAATGTTTGTACTATTTTCTGCTAATTTTGATAAATAAAATATTTTTTTTTGTTCAATAAATATACTGTCATTAAAATATGTTGATATAAAACATATGTTATATTTGAAGGAGATCCCATAGTAATTTAATATAGATTTACAGTAGTAGCAACAAACGATACTTTATTATATGATATGATTAATAGCATGTTTTTAAACATGATGGTTTTATTCTAAACTCGAAATTATCTCTAAGATGGACACCCAACATGATATTTAGTTACCATCTGAATCTAACAATGTCATGTCAACAAATGGAAAAGTCAGTCTTCTATTAATTATCATGTTAATTATTGTACATTGTAGCCCTAACAGCAGGGGCGCTTTTACCCCATATACCATACTTTTACATATTCTTTTGTTATTTAAAAAAATGCTGTTTTAATTATCTTTAAAAAAAAAAATATCTTGAAAATCATTAAGAAGACCTTTGCCTCAAGATATATTGAAGAATTTTAACGATTCTCATTTGCTACTTAAATCTATAACATTTTTAAAAAACATCAAATATTAGATCAAGTGTGCACAGAATCAAGGATCAGTCAAATTTGCATGTGTATCTTAAAAAGTGGATGTCTTGGAAAGTGCTACATGCTAGTGCCATCTAGGGTTTAAAGGAAAATAACATCAAAGGCGCCTTTTACCCTGGGCTGCCTTTAGCCCCCTTGTACCTTGTACATTTTTAATCTTCCTCCACAATTGAAATTTGCCGCATTAATCATACATGCCATTTTACACACGCTGACATATGAAGAGAATGAGGGTGGTTTCAACAAGTGAACAAGATTCAAAAAACAGACAAGCCTTCCGATAGCTGATAGTATACACTTTTTTCTGCTATACATTATTATGCCACTAAAACATTAAAGCTCAATTAGAAGCAGCACTGTAGTCGTTTTTAGTCTGTCTATCATATAATCAAGGTTGTGTTTAAAAGCAACAAACTGACAGTTATTTTTCCACTAAACTGAAGACCAGAGTGCTATTTTATGCAGTTACCTAATTACCTTATCAAAACATTGTATGTGTTAAATGTGATGTTTTTCAGTCTAGCTTCGGCAAGACGATGCCTGAAGGCCTAGGGAATTATGGGTAATATGCAGCGCTGAGACAATTTCATTACTGCAGTTCTCTCATCCATAACAGTGGTGGAATAAATGGATCAAACAGATGAACACTGTGATCTTCACTGTCAACTATGGCTAGGCTGCCTTGACAAATTATACGTGTTCCTGATGCATGTTTCACACTTTAAATGTTTCAAAAATCCACATGACCGGAACAGTGGAACAACATGATGTTCTGAACAACTCAACCAGCAAGGAAACAAATAATTGACCAAAAACATAAATAAATTGTTCTCTTTTTACGTGTTATTCTAAAAGACATGGCTCTGTGGTTACAAAGCATGCATCACTAGAGATGCATCCAAACACGTTTGTCATATTTTGACAACCGAACAGCCTAGAACATCAATCTCCAAATTGAAAAATCCAAAGACAAGCATCTGACAAGAAACTCTTCTCATTGCATTCAAAAAAATCACTGAAATTATTCCTTACATATAAAATCTATTTACTTCAATCAATGTCATATTCTGTGTTTGGAATAGGTCACTGGAAGGTGTCTAGATGTCCTGTGGAGGAATCTTTCCCGCATCACACCACCTTACCCTCCCTTCCAGGTTTTCTCTGCTAGACGCATCAATACCGAAGCCAATGAGACATGGAGGAATGGCTGTCTGTTCAGGCAGCCACACAGCTGACTGAGATGACCATATGTCTTGTTTTAAACACTGCGCTCAGTGCCTTCTGAGTTAATCGAAGGTGCTGCCCCTCACTTCCTCTCCTGTCAACAAGTATGTGTGTGTGCGGCCTAGTTGATAGTTACAGATAAATCAGTCTGAAACATTTACAAGTTGAGTCATTTTCGTGAATAGCACACTGCCTGTTGCAGAAAAGCAGCAGTCGCTGGTACCAGGTGTTGGTTAATCTATTTCTAATAGGGCTGTCAAAATTAACACATTAATGCACGTGATTGATTTTTTAATGCTGGTAATGAATTGATTCAATTCGACATCATAACGGTTTAATTCTGCTAAATTCACACCTCAAAAACAATCAGAAAATGCCAAACCAATTAGCTTTTAATTTAATTTAAAGAAAGACGGCACAAAGACACTTTCAAACTTTGCAAAGTTTGTAAATATTACACTATAAAGTGACAGATAAACTTAAATTAGGATGAAAACGTATCTGGACAGTGGGAACCTCTTTATTTTGCACATAACACAGCACGTATATTATAAATATGAACTACACTTATTATAACAATATTTGCTTTGATGTTTTGTCATCTAATGTAATTACATTTGCACATTTTTAAGTCTGTCCAAATACATTTTAGGGTCTTCTCATTCTGCTATGATTGTCTTTCATACACATTTGCAAACTCACAACACAATCAATCAATCAATCAGTAAGATTAATTAATGTTAAATGTCTAAAAGATGTTATTTTATGCATTTATATTTATGTTCAGTACTTTTAGAGATATTGCCTCCAATTAGATTTTTTGGTCACACTTTATATTAGGTGGCCTTAACTACTATGTACTTACATCAAAAACTAAGTACAATGTACTTATTGTTGTCATATTGTATTGCAAAACACTTTTGCTTCTATTGCGGTGGGATACGGGTAAGGTTAGGGACAGATTTGGTGGTATGGGTAGGTTTAAGTGTGGGTTAAGGTGTAAGGGATGGGTCAACAGTGTAATTACAGAAATGAATTACAGATGTAATTACATATAGGTATTTCTAAAAATATAAGTACAATGTAAACACATGTATGTACACAATAAATGCATTGTACCAAATGAGTAATTTAAATGTAAGTACATAGTAGTTAAGGCCACCTAATATAAAGTGGGACTGATTTTTTTCTATGTAGGCAATAATACTAACCACTATTTCCAAAACAGTTTGTTTTATACAGTAAACTAAATTTATAGAAAAGGTGATTGTCTCTTTTAAATGGAAGGGACATCTGGTCAAATGGTCATTTTAAACTTTTGACCTCCTGTCCTTAGCCTTACTGAGTCTTTATTTCTCACCAAAAATCAATCAGTAGATACTTAAGCACAAATTAATTTTATTTTTACTTCATGTTTAACAAGGTGAGTGAAGTACTCATCAATTAATGTCGTGGCTAAAGAGGATGTTTTAAGAGAGCTGACTTTAGTCATTTGAAAATTCTGAGTAAATATATATTAACCTTTTCTAAATTAGTGAAAGACAAAGAACCCCCTTAATGGACTATTCCACTTTGCCTGCAATTAACTCTTACTCAAACACAATTAGGTTTTCAGTTTTTTTCCTACTCTTTATCAGTAATCCAAGACTGTCACCGTGTAGCTATGAAGAGATGAATTAGTGCTTATCATGTTGAATATTCAGATCATTTCCCTGCACTTCCCCTGGAACATTGCCCTGTCAATCAAACACTGAGTGCACAACCTCCACCGTCACATCTCTTTATTGCCTTCCCAACAAACTGATATACAGAAGCGCAAGGGAGTTGAGATGGGAGAGGAAAGGCTGGAGAGAGAGAGAGCGAGGGAGACAAAAATACAGGTTGGGGGTGGGGAATGTCAAAACGAGAGACAAGTTGAATTGTTATGCTACTTGGGGATGAATGCATTTTGATTCATGTTTTACCCAGAAATAAATAAATAAATAAACTTTGGAGAAGCGGTGGATTAGTCTAAATGTGTGTGGGGATGGATACACAAGAAAGTGGGATAAATAAACAGCGAGAGCCAGTGATCACTCACAGATAAAAGTCTCTCATCTTCTTGTATACGGCAGGTCACAATCTAGCCGATCACCATCTATCTACTGAACATCAGACGAATCTGAATCACTTTACTCACCCATGGAAACATATGTTAGAATCTGAGTTGGTCATCAGTACGATGAGAGTGCAGATTTTAGAGAGGAAACACTTCAAATACAAAACAAGGACAATCACACAGCACTATCATCAAACAGAAACAACACAAGTATAAACTTGTTGACTATCATATCCTTTTTTTACGTTAAAAAAAGTATATTATATAAGCGATTAATATTTGTATTTTAATCACAAATTTATCACACATCAATTGTCAAGCGATTTTTTATTTCAATTACAAATTAATCGCACATTAAGTCTGGCTGAGGAATTATACCCAAAAGATCACTTTTGTGTTAGATGAGAAAAGCTTCTTTTTTTTTTTTTTTTTTTTACCAGTATTTGAAATTATTGCATGATCTGCTGCACTTCATTAGGATGTTGTTAGGATGACAAAAATTAAGATATTAATATTTATTATATTTTCAGCCTGGCCTGCCAATCAAATCAAAGTAGGCGGGGTTTTTGTTTACAGAAGCAGAGTGTGAATTCCGGCACATGCGTCAGTTTAATGTTGAAAGAGAGTGAGGTAAGATGGAACTTGCAAATCATTTAATTTTAGTCGTCTGGTTTACAATAAAAAAAAAAGGTCATTTTGAGAGAGAGGGAGGGATGAAAGTTCAGTGTATACATTACCTGTATCTGTTTATCTCTCTCTACAAACAATGAAGCTGTGAATTTAGTTACTTAAAAACAGTGATTTTACCTCCTTGTTACTGAGAAATATAATGTACTGCTTCAGTATCACATTATTTATTATTAAAAGTCTTGGGGAAGCATTGACAATGTTTCTTTGTGCACGCAATGCAATCTCAGATGTGTACATAAGCCTGTTTCTGCCACTGAATAAATAAAAATAAAGGTTATTGCGACTTTCTATCTCACAATTCTGACTTTTTTTTTTTTTCCACAGAATTGTGATACAAACTTGCAATTCTGACTTTTTTCTCAAAATTGTAATATACAATCTCACAATTCTGAGAAACGAAGCCAGAAATCTGAGATATAAACTCTCAATTTGCGAGAAAAAAAGTCTGAAATGCAAGAAACAAACTTGCATTTGTGAGAAGAAGTCAGAATTGCATGTTTTTATCTCGCAATACTGACTTTATTTCTCGCAATTATACATTTATATCACACAATTCTAAGAAAAAATAATTGATGTGTTCTCAGAATTACAAGTTTATATCTCACAATTATGACTTAACTTGCAATTACATTATAAAGTCTGATTTGGAAACTGGTAATTCTGACTTTTTTCTCAAAATTGTGATATACAAACTCGCAATTCTGAGAAATGAAGTCAGACATCTGATATATAGACTTTTTTTCTCAGAATTGCATTATATGAACTTACAATTGTGAGAAATAAATTTAGAATTGTTGTTATCTCTGAGTTATATCTGACTTTTTATCTCTGACTTTTTTTTTTTTTTGCAATTTCAAGATTATATCTCACAGTTCTGACAGTAATGACAATAATGTGTCTATTTAACAAAATATTAACTTCTTGTTCATTGAACTATTGTAAACAAGTATCACATTTGCAATCATATAGATATCTGAGGGGGGGAAACCTCTTGCTTGTGTAATATTGCAAAACTTTATCATATGATTTATATATATGAGCTGCCCACCATGTTTTACTTCTTTTGCTACTTTTTTACAGTAAGTGTGTGAAATATCTGTTTAGGATCATTTAGGATCTTGTAGTTGAAACACATCATCCAAAAATAAAAGAAAATGAAAATAATGTCTATATTTTTTATGATCACACACATCAATAATTATTAATCAATCAAAATGAATCAATCAATATTTTTCACACATTCTCCAGTTCATTCCTATAGGATATATTCCTATGCCGACATTAACTCTGATAGTCAATGAGAAGAACAAACATACAAAGGTTATATATAATAAAAGGCTTTATAAAATAAATCAATACAACACAATATCTAAACTACCTTGTTTTTTTGGCTTTATATCTGCACCATTCTATCAGCTTATCTGTTTGACAACTCACTCACTTTTGATGGATTATACCGCCATGAAGTGACATCGATGGCCTCTACCTTCATCTTTTAATTCTCTAGAGAAAAGTATGCACAGCTCCCGTGATCGCGCTCTCCAACCCTGACCTAACAGGCAAACTCCGTCTTTATGAGAGTGATGTACAGAGAAATAATATTGGAAGGGGATCAGTATGACCCTTAATGATATTTTTCATTCTCTTGAATTACTTGTCCAAGGTCCAGCTCTGTGTCAGGCTCTGGGGAAGAGGAGAGGGATAGGTTTAAGCCCTGATTTGGATGTTGTGCTCCTGTTTATAAATAATGCAGCTCAGGACAGCATCTAAGACTGGGAGAGCTGAGAGGAGTCGTTAAAAATGAACCTCTCTCTCACTCTTTGTCTTTTTGTGCAAGGAGCATACTCTGTGTTATTTATTTATTGATTTTGAGCATTACCATCTCCTCTTATCTCTGAAGCTCAAGAGGATCACTAACAAAAGCCCGGCTTCTTACGCCCTTTATGTATACTTACACAAGGCCTATCAAACTCTCTTCCGCCCTGTTTGACATGATATCCTTAGAGATTACATGGACTCTGGACAATAGATTGAAACCAAAGCATTATCTGTTATGTAGAATGTGCTAGTTCAATTTTTTTCTTTATAATTATAATCTTAAAAATTTACATTTGTAAAAATACAAAAAACACCTGCATCTGTAAAGCTATACATATTTAAGTAGATTTATGCAATATTTCATATGTATGATTATACACTGACTGCCAATTAACTATTCACTGACACATTACACACACAAACACACAAGTATGAATAAATAAATAAATGAATGAATGAATTTAGCAAAATAAATATTATTTCACCTAAGTTGTGAGCCTAAACTGTATGATCAGAAAAGACCGTCCCATAATGTTGTTACATTAACTAACTAACTAACTAACTAACTAATTAAATTAAATTAAATTAAATTAAATTAAATTAAATTAAATTAAATTAAAAAAAAAAAAAAAAAAAATCATTTCTTGGTAACTGAAGAAGCTAAAATAAAATAATAAAAAAATAATACATAATAAAATAAAATAAAATAAAATAAAGAAAAAATAATTAAACAAACTTAAATGAAAATTAGAAATGCTGTCTTGGCAATTCCTGAAATAAATACACTCAAGTTGAAGCACTAAAATGACAAAAACTGAATAATAAAATAAGATAAAATAAAATAAAATAAAATAAAAAATAAAATAAAATAAAATAAAATAAAATAAAATAAAATAATTAAACTAACTGAAATGAAAATTAGAAATGCTGTCTTGGCAATTCCTGAAATAAATACACTGAAATTGAAGCACTACAATGACTGAAACTGAAAAATAAAATAAAATAAAATAAAATAAAATAAAATAAAATAAAATAAAATAAAATAAAATAAAATAAAATAAAAAAAAAAAAAAAAATATTCAAATAAAAAAATACAATACAATAAAATAAGCATTATATGAAATAATTAAACAGAAATTAGAAATGTTGAAATTGCTGAAATAAATACGTTCAACCTGAAGGACTAAAACGACTAAAACTGAAAAATAATATGATACAATAAAATAAAATAAAAAAATATTTATATTTTTAAAACATACACATACCTTAATTCAAAATTTTAATACATAGCATATAAATAATATTAAATAATGCTGATGTGTCACAAAATAATAAAAAGAAAGCAACTTTTTAAAAGAAACAGTAAAACTAGTCTGATTCACAATCAAATGATTCATGTGAGTTGATTCTTTTAACGAATCATCAGAAACACAGTTTGAATCAGTCTTCGAATTCTTCAGTGATTGACTCACTGCACTTCAACATGAGACTTCATGAGAGCCTTTACACTTTCCACTGATGTGATCACATTGCTGTGGGAACCCTCCATTATCCAGCTCAGAAATCACTATGGCCTGTGTTCTTTCACACTATCTATCCATCTGTCTAATCATTGTCTCTTCTTCCCTTCTTTCCACACTGCCTTCCCTAACAGCTAAGTGGCAGAGTTCAGCATTCACGGTCACCATTTTTTGAGAGACACTTAATGCATGTCTTTCTGCTCTAGTGCTGCTGTCATTCTCTCACTGTCAGTTTTCCGGCTGACGTGTGAATGCACTGGTCCCCTGGGGTAAATGCTGAGAGGGCTGACAGGAAGATGTTCACACACATAAAGATGGCAAACACACCCAAACACAGACGCTCACTATGGGGCTTCTGTCAATAACAACTCAGGGCTCATAAAAAATGCTGTTTTTATATCTGTAATGTACAAACCATTCAACTTGTACTTTGTTTTGTAACAAGGGGCCATTGATTTACTTTCTCATGTTAAATTTCCCAAATACTGAAAGTTATTTAATTGAATTCAATGAAGCCAGAAGAAAAAATATGCAGATATTCTGCACATGTGAATCGATTGTGCTTGGTTGAGTGGTTGCAGTAATTGACATGCTTCAATAATTTGTCAAATCACAGAATTAGCGTGAGCCAAATTGGATTGTGAATTCATCTCTGAAGAACCCAGGCATTATCTGCAGTCGTCTCAGACTTTGTCAAAGCAGTTGAAAGCGTGAACCACTGTACTAGGTGATTCTTGCCTTGCTGAACTGCTTCCACTGGAAGGATTTAAAGGGATAGTTCACCCAAAAATTACAATTCTCTCTTTAAAAATCCAACAGATTTCTGACTCTGCATAGACAGTAACGCAACTGACATGTTCAAGGCCCAGAAAGGAAGTAAAGACTTAAAATAGTCCATGTAACATCAGTAGTTCAGCCTTAATTTTATGAAGCCACAAGAATACTTTATGTGCAAAGAAAACAAAACTCTTGGACTGCATAAAATATCAGTAACACTTTACAATACAGGTGCACAAATATGCATTAATTCATGCTTAACTAATGCACAGATAATCATTATAATTTAGTTAACATATAATTCATGAAGGACTTAATCATTTATTAATTATACTACATCAGTAACTAATGAACATTCTATATGATTCACAGATTAAGTAATAAATAAATTATTATTACTTAAATGTGTCGTAATGTATTAGTTCCCTAATGACATATTATATTAACTAATGATGTAAATTCATGCGTTAATTACCACAGTGGTCAAAGCTATGTACTTCAACTTCCAGTTGTCTGCTTTAATTATTCATTAGCTAATGATTTGCAAATGTATCATTATGTTATGACTTTACCTGTTGAGGCACAGAACTATTAACTAATTGTTAAGTAATATGTCATTGTGGTTATGGATTTAGAACTAGTTAGTCATGTAAAGTCATAATCTAACGATAGCTTTGGACATTATTAGCTAGTGATTAATTAAAGCAGACAAATAGAAGTTGCAATGCATGGCTTCAACCCATTGTGGTAATTAACACATGAATTTACACTATTATTTAATATTATATGGTATTAGGGAATTAGTACATTATGACACATTTAACTAATGACAATTTATTAATTACTTAATCTATGAATCATATAATGTTCACTTGTTGCTGATTCAGTAATTATTAATAAATGGTTTAGTTCTTTATGAGTTATATATTAACTCATAATTATCTGTGCATCAGTTAAGCATGAATTAAAGGAGAAGTTCACTTCCAGAACAAATATTTATAGATAATTAACTCACCTTTTTATCATCCAAGATGTTCATGTCTTTCTTTACTCAGTCAATAAGAAATTATGTTTCATGAGGAAAGAAATTCAGGAATTATCTCCATATAATGGACTTCAATGATGCCCCCCAAGTTTGAACTTCCAAAATTGGCTCTAAATGATTCCAGCCGAGGAAGAAGGGTCTTATCTAGCAAAACGATCAGTCATTTTTGAAACAAATTGACAATTTATACTTTTTAACCTCGTCTCTGCAATGCGCAAGCATAGTCTGTGTAATCCAGATCAATACAGTTAGGGTATGTCAAAAAACTCCCATCTCGTTTTCTTCCCCAAACTTCAAAATCATCCTACATCGCTGCAGAAGTACCAACCCAGCGTTTACAAAGTGAACATGCAAAGAAGATCAAACACACTTTACAAAAAAATGGTAAAACAGTGACGTAGGACGATTTTGACGTTGAAGAAGAAGAAAACGAGACGAGAGTTTTTTGACATACCCTAACTGTATTGACCTGGATTACACAGACTATGCTTGCGCAACGCAGAGACGAGACAAGATAAGCATTTGAGGTTAAAAAGTATAGAAACTGTCAATTTGTTTTGAAAATGACAGATTATTTCGCTAGGTAAGACCCCTTGGCTGGGATCGTTTAGAGCCCTTTGAGGCTGCATTTAAACCGCATTTTGGAAGTTCAAACTTGGGGGCACCATTGAAGTCCACTATATGGAGAAAAATCCTGAAATGTTTTCCTCAAAAAAAACATAATTTCTTATTGACTGAGGAAAGAAAGACATGAACATCTTGGATGACAAGGGGGTGAGTAAATTATCTGTAAATTTTTGTTCTGGAAGTGGACTTCTCCTTTAATACACATTTGTGCACCCATATTGTAAAGTGTTACCAAAATATCTTAATTTGTGTTCTGAAGATGACTGAAGGTCTCACGGGTTTGGAACGACATGAGGGTGAGTAGTTAATGACAGAATTTTCAGAATTATCCCTTTAACAGCATCAGTAAGACCATAAAGTGTGGTCAATCCAAATAATCAACAAACCATTAATGGAAAATCTACAAACTAAAAAAAAAAAAAAAAAAAACTCTTAATTTAACCTACTGTTAGCTCACAATATACCTGTCAATTTAAGTAATTTTACTGCACCTGGATTTCTAAGAAAATAAATGTAGAGCAAGAAAACAAGAAAAAGAAAAATCTGAAACATTAAATATCAAGTTGCGTTGCTAAATATTTTTGTGGAAGCCATGACAATTTATTAGGATTCCTCAATAAAAAGAAAGTGAATTCAGAAAGAATTTAATTACGAATGTCCTTACTGTCACTTTTGATCAGCATTCTTGTGGAATAAAAGCATTAATTTCTCAAAAAGTAAACATTTTACTGACCCGAAATTTTTGAACGAACGCGTATTGTATTTCAGCCACCTGTACTTTAGCAATTGCAATGACAAGTTTCTTATTCCATTGTGGCAGGTTTTCAAATTTTCCCATTGAGCTCAGGAAGCACTGTAAATCCACTTTGATGAAAAGCTGTTTTTCTTGCCTCAGATTACAAGTGGAGCCCAGCCTGTCTAAATCTTATTGCTAGCACTTTACCCGGGCCTGGGGCGGCATTAAACCTGTCTCGCACTTAAAATGGAGAGCCTCGCTCTTTATCCTGCAAAAAAAAAAAGAACGAAAAAAAAGAAATCCAACTGCACAAGATGCGCTCTTCACAGAGAAAGAGAATTGAAACTTTTATCTTAGAATAGGTTGGGGCCCAACAGCACGTAATATTTATCCTGACAGATCACAGGGGTGCGAGAGGCAGAAAGAAAGAGAGAAAAAAATAAATCTATCCAGGGTAGAGTGGCTGAATGGGTCCCCAGAAGAGTCCGGCGCTCAATGCTGGAGTCTTCATCAAAGGCCATCTTCAAACAGCACAGCTCAGCTGGAGCATGCCAATTTGATCACTTTAGAACATGCGGCCCACTCACCGCTCTAGTTTTGAAATGCCTTGTCAACATTGATTAGCCCACTGTGAATGCGAGATCTCTGCTCCTGCGAGAAACGCAGCTGCCTGCTCCAAGAACAAATGACATTTCTCTGATGTCACAAAGTGCCGGACAAGTTGTTACACAATGTTCGCTGCCCTTTTCTTCTTCTTGCTCTTTTTTCCCTGGGCTTCTTCTCTGATTATGCATCCCACAGTGTTCTAGATACCGATACAGTGGCGCAAAACCTCAACCTCTGAGCCCTTGCATTTCAACTGGAGGAAGCAAGCCGTGCCCAATTAATGCTGGCAGACACATAACGTGACTGTCGGCAGACGGTGTGCGATTCCATCTGCCCGGTCCGTCTAGCCTGATCCAGGCAGGGAAGGAAGAGGACCATATGGACGGTAGCCCTTCCTAGCCACACAGCTGGAATCGTGCAGTGGCAGATCAACACCATCTCACATCTGGAAAGGCCAGGAGCCAATAATTATCTACTGCCATTCTGTCATGCAGACATCATGTAGGTTGAGAACAGATGATCCTGCATGTCCAGCAAAGAGATAATGAGAGCTAATCAATTTTTCAATTTACAACGGCCTTGTGTTGAAGATTAAAGCTACAGTCTGAACAATATGGTTTTCGACACAGTCATATCAATCATAGGCCATAAAGATCAACAGGTACCTTTCTTTCTTTTTCTTTTTTGGATAGTTCACTTAAGACATTCTGCTGACTATAAGGTCAACACAATAACTAATCAACTACCAGTCATTAGAGTATTAGTAGACTGTCTTCTTAAAGAGACAGTTCACCCAAAAATTAAAATTCTGTAATTAGTTACTCACCATCATGCTGTTCCAAACCCATAAGACCTTCGTTCATCTTCGTAACACAAATTAAGATATTTTTGATGAAATTCAAGAGCTTTCTGACTCTGCATAGACAGCAAAGCAACTACCACGTTTGGGTCATTGTATGGAAATGTCAGTTTTTCTGTCCCAAGCCTTCACAGAAATATTACACTTGAAAAAACACTTTAGGGTTAAAATTTCTTCATGTTTCAAAATGAAACAATATATTATTTGAACCATTTCATCTTCTTGAGCAATCAATGTGGCAATATTTATTTTTTAATTAATTATTTTGAATTCCAGGCACCACAAAACTGCTTGTCCCCACAGCGATGTACAGAGGGAAAGTGCTTTATTTTGAGTTCAAAAGGTTTTTCTACGATTTGAAAATACAATTATATATTCATAACTATCAAATATATTATTGAAATGGCATTAAAAATGCTGAACAAATATTATAAAATATATAATGAAAATAGTGGTCCCCTGGAGTTGTGTCACAAATTGTTTATTTTGAAATAAAAATCACACTGATTACATCGCCTGACTTCCTTCTTCCTATTTCCTAAAGATCTATGAAAAACAGGCTTATGTTAAGTCCACTGTCTCTTTTCAGTTATTAGAAATTTGCTTATTTATCTCATGATTTCATATGAAGCTTTTAGTTGAAGTCACTGGTGTGACCTGCTGTATTGTTAGGGAATTGTAAAAAGCTAGAATACAAATAGATTAAACTACTTAATTTAGTGAGTACACCATGACTGACAACATGTGGTTTGATACCTTGCAGCAGCCATTTTGTAAAATGCATTTTTTCATGAAAACCATCACTGGTGTTACTGTTACTGGTGTTATCTTCCTTTTGGGTAAATAAATGCACAAAAAGCTTTAAAAAACCTTTAAGCTGTCATTTATGTGTATTCATAAAGTCAAAAAGTAATCTAATAATGTGATCTAAGTTTAAACTTTAGAAAAGGAAACACATTTTAAGAAATCTTGCCACACCAAAAGTGGACATTTCTGTAGAATGATCCATTTAAGGCCCAGAAAGGTAGTAAGGAGATTGTTAAAATAGTCCATGTGACATCAGTGGTTGAACTGTAATGTTGTAACTGGTTGTAACTGTAAAGCTACAATAATACGTTTTGAGCACAAAGAAAACAAAAATAAAGATTTTATTCTCTTTTAAACAATTTCTTCTCTTTCGTGTCACTTTGACGCATGTTTACAAGATCGCAGATCCCGGATGAGCTGCGTCTTCTTTAGAAGAAGATGCGTGCTGTACATAAAACAGTCTTTGTAAACATGCCTGAAGATTTCGACAGAGAGGATGGCTTTTTTTTTTGTTTTTACTCATTTGAACCAGAATATACAGATGATTAACTAAAAGTGATTGGCGTTCTATGTCGGAACAGTGGCTTCTGCATTAATGTTGAATAAAGTTGTTATTTTTGTTTTCTTTGCGCTCAAAAAGTATTCTCGTAGTTTCATAACATTACGATTGAACCACTGATGTCAGATGGACTATTTTAATGATGTCCTTACTACCTTTTTGGGCCTTGAATGTGTCAGTTGTGTTGTCTATGGAGGGTCAGAAAGCTCTTGGTTTTCATCAAAAATACCTGGTATTATTTGTAAATACCTGTAAATTGTGTTCTGAAGATGAACAAAGATCTTACGGGCCAGCAACATGAGGGTGAGTAATTAACAACAATTTTAATTTTTTGGGTCAACTATCCCTTTAATATCTGCTAACAGTTACGTCTACTAATACTCTAGTGAGAGTTAGCTGACATGTAGTTACTTATATTTAGTAGAACTTCTAAAGTAGACTACTGAAAGTGTAACACTTAACATTATTATTTGTGAGCTGTGTGGACACAAAGAAAACTGAGAAAAATGCTGGGTCAAGTTTTGAGTAGTTGCTGCAGTGACACTTTGTTCATCATATCACTGGAAAGAAAAAGCCAGCAAGATTTACCGTTCAATTACAATCGTAAAACTTTCAGCCTGTCTTGCCCTCTACCTCACGAGAGAAACCAAAATAATACCTTCGGGGTAGAGATATCCTCACAGCCTTTGACTATAAAAAAGGAAGGGGCTGGAAGGTTATTAAAAATCCAAGTCTTTCTCAAATGGAGTAGGGGGAAAAAATATCTCTGGAGAATACGGAGAGAGCCACTAGCAGCTTTTTATCTTTGCACAGCTGAATTTCAATAACTCAAAGAGGATGTGGGCAGAAGAAGCTGTGGGCAGTTTTCCTGTCACAAACACGTAATAGAGTGGTCAAGTGTGCTGTTAGAATGATGCATTCTGGGACAGTAACAACACAGCAGAGCTGCGTGCTTTGAGATTACTGGGAAATGCAGAGGAACTTTGTTCAGCATCTATATATACAGAAAAATAAATAAATAAATAACAAATGTATACCTACTCTTGCAAATTTGCATATACACAAATAGAAATTGTTGAATTACTGAATTACAATAAAAAAAATTTCAACAGTTATATTTTATTAGTTCAGTAAAATAGCAAATAGACAAAAACAAAAACTTTTTTTTTAAACAGTGTTTAAACAGTAATTGCTACAATGCTGTGCATTATGTGTTAATATAATATACAATGTTTGTTTATTTAATATTTATTTAAAAACAATGAAAAGTGGATTAAAACAAACAAACAAACAAACAAATAAATAAAATACATACATACATACTATTTGCAATACTACATCCTGTTAGCTACGTCTTTTCAAAGTAATTTCAAGAAGCTTTTTCATTTCATTTTTTAGTGGTGCACAAGCCTGATATATAGAGATATTCAGGTTAAACTGCCTATATGATTATTCATCTTATGCCAGAGCACAAAGCAGTTTGTGAGCAGTGATTTGTCTTATCTTTTTTTCTTGGTGTTTATATGTGTGTCTTGATTGATTGCTGCTCAAAATAGAAATGTGAGGGAGTTGCCATGACTTAAGTGAATGTTTTGATTAATTGCGTTGTTTACTGTGTACAGACACTGAACATCAGAACAAAGGAAAAGTGATGGTAATACAAACATATTTACAACAAAAGAATACAAAATGACATGCAAACAGGTCTCTAACTTTTTTTCTCAGAATTGCATAGGGCTGCCCCCTATCAGTCGACTAACCGAAGACAAGAGGCTTGGTCGACTGAAATGAGCCTCAACCGCTGTCCATGGTGCTTAAATACCCAGCTCATGGTTTCTATTGCTCAAACAAGAACTAAAAAAAATGACATGCAGAAAGCTCTTTTCTAAAGTTTAGAAAATCATTACTTTGAAAACACTGCATTCTTCATGGTTTCCTTAGAACAGAGTCAAAAATTGCTGTCCATGGTTCTGAAATAAGCTCTCAACCACTGTCCATGGTGCTTAAATATAAACTTGCAAATGTGATTTTATGCGAATATCCCACAATTTTGACTTTTTTTTTCTCAAAATTGTGGGAAATAAACTTGCAACTCTGACTTTTTTTCTCAGAATTGTGAGTTTACATCTTGCAAATCAGATTTTTTTCTCTCAGAATTGCATAGGGCTGCCCCCTAATATTTGACTAACCGTTAGTCAACGAGAAGAAGCTTGGTCGACCAAAATTTTCTTAGTTGCTTAGTCACAGAAAAAATAAATAAATATATAAACAATCCACAGGTGATGTCACGCAGTTCGTCCGTGACAGACAGATCATAACAGGTGGTCTGTGTGGTAATACAGTACATCGGGCAGGACATCCAAACACTCACTTATCTTTCATCAACCTCAAATATTATTATCTGAAATATGTACGTAATAGCAACTTTACATAGCCGCTCAATCTAATGTTAACCTAGAAAAATGTGTCTAAAAGTGTCTGTGCAGAGTGTGGAAGCTGAATAGTAGCGCGCTTACTGCATGACAGATGGAGGCGCCGGTGCGGTCACTTACTCTTAAAATCGCTCCTTATTTTCATCATACAGATAAGAGGTAACATCGCTCCATGTTAAACATAACACATGCTGCATTATTTCAGGGTTTCCTTACAGAGTGAAGACGCTGTCCATGGTTCTGAAACAAGCTCTCAACCGCTGTCCATGGTGCTTAAATAGCCAAACAGCTCATGGTTTCTATTGCTCATTGCTGTATTATGTGACATAATGCACTTTGGACAATGTTGTGTCAGGGTAGGGTGTCAGCTACTTCTGCCTGTTTCTAAAATATATGGTATGGAGGTACATTAGGTCTTAATTACCACCGGTAAAAAGGCTCACGTGTCCCTTGTTGCTTCCTCTTCCAAGGCATGCATGTTCAGTGGCGTGATACAAACTGGCATGCATAGAATCACGCACACGCAAACACACACCACTCCATTATTCAACCCAAACTCCTCAGAGGCCATCACTGCTTTCTCAAACATGCATGCAGAAAGCACTGCAGGTAATGCACTCTAATTGTGTGAAGTGAAATGGCTCAAATGCACTGGCGGAGTGAGAGACAACCTGGGAGAGAGTTAATAGGTGCTAGAGTGCTGACAGAAGGCGAAAGAGAGAGATTGAAAGGAAAGGAATGCAATGGAGAGAGCGAGAAAGATGAGTAGTGAGGATGCTAGCTAGCTAGACAGATAAATTAAATAACTAAATTATATTATTATAATTTAGTTATATATTATTATATTATATTATATTATATTATAATAAATTATATCAGGGTTTCCACAAACATATTTTAACCTAAAAAAATTAACTTTCTTTCATAGTCGAGTGACCCACAAAAGATTATTTACATTCAGTACTTACACTGAATTTGACATGAATTTTCATATGCACCGCTGTGTCACCATAATTAGCTCACCGTTGCTTTAATAACAGTGTGATAGAGAGAGAGAAATAACCATCCTGTTCATTTTGAGTCTCTACACTCAGATTATCGCTCATTCAAATGACTTAGGGTTAAATGTTAAGGAAGCAACAGGGAGGACAGACAACCTGCACTTCATACTGAGATGAACAGATAACACATGCACAGACATGCATGCAGATTTGTATTGTGGAATCAAGTCTTCCACTCCAACTACTACCAATTTCCAAAAGCATTTTCATCATGCTTCCAAACATTCACTGAAAAGCAAATGCAAAAAGACTGTGACAGGAAGCCTCCCTTAAGCATCATTGAAATCATCCAAAGACCACCTGCATGTTCCTCACGCACTTCACATCTCCAACCCCTCCAGTCAAGTGTGCCGAAATCATGACACATTCTTTCACAGACCGCTGGCTTGCCCAGGGAAGGAACATGTTTACACGTATCTGTGCATCTAGCTGATTATTTCTAGAGAAGAGTGTCCCCCACATCAGCTGCCTGCTCCCAAAACAACAAAGTCATTCAAGTGAGGGCATATCGTCATCCTGTAGCTACAGGCAGACATAATCCTTATCTTCAGTGTCACTGCTCAATAGTTTCTGATAGCCTGTTTCAGTCGGGTTCTCTACTAGAAACCTGAAAAATAAAACTCTTTAACAAAGTGGTTTCTTGGAAATGGTGATTGTGCTGTTCTGCGTCAGAAGTATTTTCTATATTTATTTTTTATTTAAATTAATAATGATTCACCCCTACTGTGTTTTTCTGCACGTAGCTAATATGCTGTACAGAAATGACTAACAATGGGTGGTTGTGATCCAAAAATTAGTCGGTTGAGATCATGCAAAGCAAAGGCAAACAAAGCTAATATCAAACATTGTGCACTCAGTGAAACTGTACAGTATTTTGGAACAAATTCACCAGTCACTGGGCAGAAGCAGCCAAATTAGCAAGATGCCAACATACAAACATACTGGTTTACCCTCATTGTAAATCCATAAAATAACATAAGGTAAAGAAAGAAAAAGAAAAGAAAAGAAAAGAAAAGAAAAGAAAAGAAAAGAAAAGAAAAGAAAAGAAAAGAAAAGAAAAGAAAAAAAAAAAAAAAAAGAAAAGAAACAAGAAAAGAAACAAAACTGGTACAAAACTTTATGGAAGACCATTTCTGCCGCTGAATGAAAAAATAAAAATGATAATTGCGACTTTCTATCTCACAATTCTGACTTTATCTTGCAATTGTGAGTTTATATCTTGCAACTGACTTTTTTTTTCTCAGAATTT
Organism: Labeo rohita; assembly: GCF_022985175.1. Taxonomy (NCBI): domain Eukaryota; kingdom Metazoa; phylum Chordata; class Actinopteri; order Cypriniformes; family Cyprinidae; genus Labeo; species Labeo rohita. Next base: position 15,669,726 of record NC_066882.1, on the reverse strand, counting down.
GATGCTATAAACTCACCATTCAGAGTTTGTTTTTCATAATTTGTGAGATATAAACTCACAATTGTGAGTTATAAAGTCAGAATTGTGAGATATAAACTCGCAAATGCAATTTTTATGCAAATATCTCACAATTCAGACTTTTTTCTCGCAATTGTGAATTTCCATTTGCAATTCTGACTTTTTTCCCCCCAAACTTGCATGATATAAACTTGCAATTCTGACTTTTTTTTGTCAGAATCATGTGATATAAACTCACAATTCTTTTTTTCTTAGAATTGTGATATAAAATCACAATTGCGAGTTATAACGTCAGAATTGCAAGATATAAACTCACAAATGTGATTTTATATGAATATCTTACAATTTTGACTTTTTTTCTCAGAACTGCATGATATAAACAATTCAGAATTTTTTTCTCAAAATTACATGACTAACTCACATTTGTGAGTTATAAAGTCAGAATTGCAAGATATAAACTCACAACTGCGAGTTATAAAGTCAACTGTGATATATAAACTCACAAATGCGATTTTATGTGAATCTCACAATTTTGACTTTTTTTTTCCTCAGAATTGCATGATATAAACTTACAATTCTGACTTTTTTTCTCAAAATTGCATGACAAACTCACAAATATGAGTTATAAAGTCAACTGTGAGATATAAACTCACAAATGTGATTTTAATGCGAATATCTCACAATTTTGACTTTTTTTTCTCAGAGTTAAATGATATAAACTCACAATTCTGACTTGTTTTCAGAATTGTGGGAAATAAACTTGCAATTCTGACTTTTTCTTGCAATTTTGGGTTTATATCTTGCAACTGATGTAATCTCGCAATTGTGAGAAAAAAGTCAGAATTGTGAGATAAAGTGGCAATTACCTTTGTTTTTTTTTATTCAGTGGCAGAAACAGTCTTGCATAAAACTTAGATAACATTAAATGAAATAATACAAGCATGAAAAGCATAAAATGAAAAACAAGCATAAAATAAAATAAATATAATCAAGCAGAACCAGTTGAGAAGCACAGTATACTATATGTATTATCTATTATCTAAATGTAACATAAGATTAGCCATTTAAGCAACTTAATGCCTTCTCACTAAGTTAAATGTGTTATGAAGCCTTCTACTTGCTCACGATAATTTAAGTGCTTTTTAGAGGCGATGTGTTATGCTCTGTTAAAGGAGCAGGACATTCAACCAATAGACTCAGTCCTTAACATGCTTGATAATAAAGTGCAAGACAAAGTAAAATCATTAATGCTATTTCATTAACGCAGACACAATTATAGTAGTGTATTTGTTTTGCTTGCAATAGAAATGGCTGTCCTAACTGTCCAAAAGTTATGAAATTATTTGTTTGCTCAGACATATGATCTAAGTGTCAGCACAATTCAGTGTGGAATGAATTAAAAGAGCAAATTCCATCCGTTCATGTCTAGCAATGAGATCTTGTGGTGCATGAGAAAACATAAAAAGAGGGGGTAAAAAACTACTGACATGTATATGAGGAAAGACTGAAAAAAAGACAGTTCCTGCCTGTCTTATTAAAGTTTTGGTGTTTAATTCTCATCAAAATTCTAATTGCATTTGAAAAGTGAGAACTCCAAACACTGACAGACATCACTTCACAGCAACTTAAAAATGGGTTCCATGTGGCACTGATGGCTGATAAGATAAAAATAACATTTGGCGGTACAGATGGCTTTGCTGGGGAGAGTTCCAGCAGATTTGTTTGAAGAGACTTTTCATCATCTACGTGTACATTGGTAAAGCATGCGAAATACCACTGAAACAAACTTAAATCCTGTTAACGCCAAGTGTGTTTGCAATATGGATGAGTTAGAACTATAAAAAGACGCAAACTACGCTCACAGTAGGACAAAAACAAGAACTGTACACAGTAGCCAGTCTTCACACAGTGGCATCTAATGAGTGTCTGCAGAATAAATGCTATACATTTAATGCAATCTGCCTGTAATCATATACAGTGTGCCTGTAAATCTGGCTGGTAATAATATACAGTGTGGAGAAATGTGTAAAAACCACCAAACAGAAAATTAACCCTTCTGTTGCCTTCATTGTGTTCCATTTGATTTTACTTTGTAATTCTTAACAACATCAAAATAAATGTATATTGATGCCTTGCAGAAACTGTTAAGCAAATACACTTTAATACCATAATAAAAAAAGTTTTTAGGGACAACAGAAGCATTACTTAAAAACAATATATATTTTTAACAGTTTACCTCTAAACAGCTGTGGTACATTTGATATCTTTCGAAGACAACCACAATAGTTTGTAAACGCTGTTCTTTTAATCAAGAGCCGTCTATGTATCCCGGACAATGCCGCCGTTTTCTCACCATGAAAAAATGGCATGAAGAGTTGAGTAGACAGACAGTAGAATGAAATAATAAATAAGCGCCAGGACCTTTTGTCACTTCTTTTGAAAAAGACACATTATCTGTCTGGGTTTGTGTGGATCTGTGAAAAGCTAAGAGGCTTTCCTCCAGCTCTCCCGCCCTGTCAGCACAAAGGAAAGATGCTTGCAGAGAATTACAGAAAACGCCGGGGGGATATTTTCACTGTGACATGCCACTGACCTCATGGCATCTGATCAGAGCCTGATCCTTCCCCTTTAAGATGCCTCAGAGCATTGTGGGTAACCTGACGGACCAGAGTTTGCTGTGGCAGTGGCGCAGTAGGGCAGAGAACATAATATAATAGGTAAATCCATGTATTCCCCTGTGAAATGGATGCTGGTACAAGGAGCGAAAAATAAAACCCTATTTGATTAGGGAGGCTGAACTACCTGATTAGTGTCTCATTGTAAGAGGGATTATCTCAGCATGAATTTATTATCTATGATGAAATTTACAATAATAACAGTCAATTTGAGAACAAACCAGCATATGGGATTAAGAGCTTTTAACACAAACAAAGTAACACTTGAGTGTTAGTAATGGTCTGCGTCCCTTGGTTAATAAGAGGATAAAATTCTTGTTTAACACAATGTTCCAGCCCTGAATACATTTAGAGCAGACCAAAATACAGGTGCTGCCACTGACATTAAAGCAATGAAATTATAAGGTGAAAGGGTTGAACCCATTTATAACAATTACTACATAAAATGGAGCCACATTGTATAATCTGCATAAACAAATGCAATGCTAACAACAAACAGTTGACAAATTCCAGCCAATATCATGTATTTTTTGGCATTTAAGGAGCAGTTTTACTAAACATGGCAAATTAGCGCGAAAGCGCCGATGGGAGGGGAAATTTCCGCAGGTGATGTACAATGCACAAATTAAAGAACACAGACACAACATCTCATTTACATTTACCAACACAATATACCAAGTGCAGCATAAATTAGCATAGTCGCAAATAAAGAATAACAAAATAAATTAGCCACAGTACCTTGAAAAGAACCGGAGGCCTAAAAATGAAAGTTTGCTAGAAGTTTTGATAGACCTGGTATTGTGTGACTCCTAGTTGAGGGTTCCAAGTCATCTTTTATTTCCGGAAGCAAATTAAAAATAACATGGCTTGGCAAATGATATGTTTGGATAATGCTTTCTTCTGGCATTCCAAATAAATTAATACCTGTGAAAAAAAAAAACTCTATCCCTTCTACCATGCGGTCACTGTTATCTAGAGTGCCTTCTCCTAGCAACAATAACTGCAGCCATTTCAAGCGCAAAATAGTTTAAGACATGGACGTTTTTTGGACGTTAAATAATGGCGTTAAATAAAGCGTTAGTAACAATGAATGTTAGTAAAACACGTTGTCTGATTCATTTGACTAGTCTCCTCCCATAAATTTTGCGTCTGAAAGGGAAACTCCTACAAATGCATATTCAATAAGGTCAGGTGCAAAAAAATTGTGTCCACACCTTTTCAGCACTAACTCATCACTGTACATCTTTAGTCCAACCTGACAGTACAAGTTTAATGCCAAAAGACTCTTGGCATTCTCTTTACATTTAAATGTGCTCACTATAGTATTATTTAAAGGATGTCTTTAGTGACAAAGCATTTTTCAATGGACTGATCCAATAACATGAGATTTTTATAAAAGATGACCACTAGTGACTCACTTTATTATGGCTCTGGCAGTAAATCTAACTGGAATCAACAGACCATGATAATCAAGGGGCTTACATGTTACAGTATTTACAATGAGTAGTGTGTTTACTGTTGTTGTTGCAGTCTTGCTCACATACTGTAAGCAGCCCAAATGCTTTCACAAGTGCTCATCCACATTAGCCTAAATGCATCTTTATGCTATGTTCCCATCAGGGACATTTCCTCCGAGGAGGCAAGGGAGGCAGTGAAGGCAGAGAAAAAAAATCTGTAGTACAAAAATAAAACAATGCAATTATTGCAAAAGTTAACAATAAAGTGTATAAATCACTTTTTTTTTTGTTTGTTTGTTTGTTTTTTTTTAAAGAAACCCTGTTCAACAGCATCAAGTTTAGTCAACTTAAAATGTTAAGTTGTACTAAGCGACAACTTAGATATTTGTGTTTGTTAAACTTAAAAGCTGAGTAAGTAACCCAGCAGCCTTAAAATTTTAAGTTGAATCAATTCAAATATCTAAGTTGTCACTTAGTACAATTTAAGTTAAAAAAAATTTACTTTTTTAGTTGACTGAACTTAAAATTTTAAGGCAGCCGGGTAACAAATTATTTTAAGTTGACTCAACAAATTGTGTTTTACAGTGTATAGAGTTCGGTGAATTGGGTGGGGGGTAATTGAGAACGAACTGGGGGGGGATGACTGGATATGACTGGTTATGTTCGGCTGTAATTGGTTCATGCGATAAATCCCGCCTCATGTTTGCGTTCCACATTTGCAAATCAGTCTGAATTAACAATATAATGGTGTTAATGGAAAGACTAATTTAAAAAGTAAGTAAACAACTCATAACAGATATGCGTTGAGATATAACCACTTTGTTATGTCAAAATAAGACTTAAAATGGCCTGAAAACATGATCTGTGGGAGTTTTTAATGAGCAATCAGCTTGGTGAAATTTAAAGTAAATCTCTCTGTGATGAGCATTGATGACTGATGATCCGAAAAATTCTAAAAAAAAGTTAACTATTAAAAAGAAAAGCTGAACATAAAATCACTAAATATATTGTTTAAATTGTTACTGACTTGAGTTATTAGTTTGGAATAAATGTAAAATGCTTAAAAACTTGAGATTCATACATGGCTTTAATAAAAAATTATATGGTTTCACTTTATTTTGATGGTCCCTTTAACACATTCTGTTGACTATACATAAGGTTGCACCTACATGTCTACTAACGCTCAATAAAGTGTTAGTAGAGGATTAGTAGACTGGTAGGGTTAGGTTTGGAATAAGCTGACATGTACTTGTAAAGTTACTTATAGTCAGTAGAATGCCTGTTGGAAGACTATCCAAAAAAAAAAGATAGCATATATTAAGCAGTCAGTCTACTGATACTCTAATAAGAGTTAGTTGACATGTAGGTGCAACATTACTTAGTGTCAGCAGACACAGTTCAAAAGACACCATCAAAATGAAAGTGTTACCAAATATATATAGTAGCTGATATCCCAGGATCCTCTCCAACAGAGCGACTGGAGGCGTTTCCTTTATTTATTCCTTATCTACATATGCACAATGGCTTGGATTATTCTCAGGGTTGACTTTCTCCAATGTCTATCAGCCATCAGCTTCAGGTTTTTCCTATCAATCGTACTAGCCCCGCATGTCAGAACTTGATGTAACATGCTCAGTGAAGCAAAACACAGCTCAGGTGGCAGGCAGGAGATGTTTCTTGTGAGGTGGGGCATGGAAATATTAAGTGTCAGTATGAAATGATAACATAGATTCTGTGGATAATCATCGCCTCGGCGTAATGTATTACAAACATGTGCGTTCTTGTCTCATTGTATCATTTTATGACCCCTTGTGTTTGCGAACATGAGAGAGCCCAAGGCCGATGAGAACAGAGAATGTGATTTGGAGTTGCTGTGAATGCGCATTTGCTTTATTGCGCTTAAATAAATAACCTTTGGCCCAGTGGCATAATTCATCTTCATTTTCTGACGTAAATAAGGAGCGAGATGGTGGTGGGAGAGAAATTCATTTGTGTTTTTGCCTTTGAGCAAACGCCTGTGCATTTTTCATCTGATCTCTTATTGAAGTCTAATTGTGTGTGTCTGCGCCAAAGTGTGTATGTGTGCCCATGAAGTCACATCTGCTCGTCTTTTTCACAAAGACTCAGAGACAACATGTCACACTGGCAAACAACACACTGTTTAAAAATTGTCAGAAGGCAAAAAAAAGAATGTTTGAAGAATTTCTTACTCTGTCATTAAGTCCAATATGTGAGCTAACACAGGGAATAAATGACATATCTAAACAGACCTGCACACTCTTTTTGTCAGCTTGTCAGAGACTTCATAGCACAGCAGAAGCATGCTCCAGATCTCTGTACTATAAAATACTGTTGGATTGCTCAACACAAAGAAATATGCAACCTAATTATATAACCCACTGTCCTCTGTTTATACTGGCACATGGGGAATATCTTCAAATCGAGTAAATTCTTACAATAGACTGAATCTAAAAAGCTGAGGATGACAACAGCCAGAATTCAAGAAGCTTTGAAGTCATATTTCAGTGCAACACACAAAAGTCAAGAAAAATAAATGTTTTTATCAATCAGAAATGATTTAAATACTAGTAGTTTACCTCCAGAACAAAAAGTTACAGGTAATGTACTCACCCTGTTGTTATCCAAGAAGTTCATGCCAAGAAATTATGTTTTTTGAGGAAAACATTTCAGGAATCACTATCTCCATATAGTGAACTTCAATGGTGCACACAAGTTTGAACATCCAAAATGCAGTTTCAGCTTTAAAGGGCTCCAAATGTGACCCTGGACCACAAAACCAGTTTTAAGTCACTGGGGTATATTTGTAGCAATAGCCAAAAATACATTGTATGTATTTTTTTCATGACAAAAATCATTAGGAAATTAAGTTAAGATCATGTTCCATGAAGATATTTAGTAAAATTCCTACTGTAAATATATTAAAACTTAATTTTTGATTACTAATATGCATTGCTAAGAATATTTTGATTTTTTTGAACCCTCAGATTCCATATATTTAATTTATCCAATTATTGTCATATCCTTACAAACCAAACATCAATTGAAAGCTTATTTATTCAGACGATGTACAAATCTCAATTTCGAAAAATTGACCCTTATGACTGGTTTTGTGGTCCAGGGTCACAAATGATCCCAGCCAAAAAATAAGCGTCTTATCTAGCAAAACGATCGGTCATTTTCTAAAAAATAAGTAAATAAAAAAATAAAAATGATATACTTTTTAACCTCAAATGCTCCTCTTGTCTAGCTCTGCCATACGCATGCGTACTCTGTGCAATCCGGGTCAGTACAGTTAGGGTATGTCAAAAAACTCCCATCTAATTTTCTCCTTCAACTTTAAAATCGTCCTACATCACTGTAGAAGTACCGAGGCACTGTTTACAAAGTGAACATGCAAAGAGGGTCAAATGCCCTTTACCAAAAAAAAAAAAAAGGTAAAACAATGATGTAGGACGATTTTGAAGTTGGAGGAGAAAATGAGATTGAAGTTTTTTCGACATACCCTAACTGTTCACGCAGAGCTAGACAAGATAAGCATTTGAGGTTAAAAAGTATATATATATATATATATATATATATATATATATATATTTTTTTTTTTTTTTTTTTTTTTAGAAAATGACCAATCGTTATACTAGATAAGACCCTTATTCCTCGACTGGGATTGTTTAGAGCCCTTTGAAGCTGCATTGAAACCACATTTCGGACATTCAAACTCGTCAGCACCATTGAAGTCCACTAATTCTGCCTAAGAAAACATAATTTCTTTACAACTGAAGAAAGAAAGACATGAACATCTTCGATGACAACGGGGTAAGTACATTTATCTGTACATTTTTGTTCTGGAAGTGAACTAATCCTTTAAAAACAATTGTTACATATAAGAATGGAGCCAGACTGAAGGTAAGTTTGTAATCTGGCTATTGGTTAACACTTCTACAAATCTGCACAACCAAAGAGGTATCTTTTTTTTTCTTTGAAATAATGCAAACTGATGAATCACAAACAATAATACCAAGAGTGTACATTAAGAAAATAGTTATTTTAGTTAGTTATTTAGCTGTTTTAAATATTGACTTTGTCTTAATTTAATAAGACAAAGCATGAGAAATATTTAGAAAAAGTGCACAATCTCAGGCCCTCCTACTACTTACTTTGAATCTTTATTTTTTTCTGGATAGCTGGATAGAAGCAGCTATCAAAATTTCTTTAAAAAAAGTAATAAGAAAGTCCAGCATATGTATTCCACCTCAAGTCCCCACAGGCCATATCAGCCTTAGTTCCCACAGACATAATGGGGTAACTTACCACATAAAAACAGAACAGTTTGTCATGGTCAGCCCAGAGGCAGGAGAAGAGGCAATGTCCATGGCCTACAAGGGAAACAGAAAAAAAAAAAATGATTAAGAACGACACGCTGAGTTGAGCTATATCTGAATTCACTTCATTAGCACTAGAAAGTCAGGGAAATACATTGTTAGCGATCTTGTCATTTCACTGAGGTGAAGTCAAAGATGATGTGTAAAGGTTGGTGAGCTGTGCTTCACTCATTAGATGAGAGAGAAAATGATGTGAAATGCTTTCAGTATAAAACTAAAAAGCAAGAACTATGGAGAGTAAAGTGCAAATACTTCTGCACAAGTTACAAACTGACAAAAACACAACGTGGGAGGGAAAAAAATGTTCTGTGTTCTTACTTGGAATTGATAAAACTAAACAATGGAACTGAATCTTACAATCACTGCACTCCAAGTTAGCCAAAGGTAAACTAGCTTTAAGATGTTTTAGATAAATCTGTGAAGGTTTTTGAAATGAACTAATAAAATCTTTTATAAAGTAATGAAAACATTTTTTTTTTTTTTTTTTTTTATCAAATGTTCTGTTCAATAGTGATCCGAAATGAATAAAATGTACTCAAGGAACACACTGTTGCTATGGTGACCTTCTCAGGTGAGCGATTTTCTGTTCATGAGCGTCTATTTACCATTAGTAGACACATCTTATAGGTGAAATCATAGAATAGTGCAGAAAAGACTTGCCGCCATGTTCCGTTCAGAAAAAAATTGAGCCATTTATCTATTCAAATATGCATAACGCCATGCATACGCTATGCATAATAGCAACTTCAGGTCATGTATATATGTATTTTGTAAAGCCTCAGTAATAATGTCTCAAATTTATTTGCTATACTGGCTGATATCTAACAGTCAACCACCACAACCCATTTCACATGAAAAAAACTGAATCTCCACACTGCTGTTTATGCCCTTCTTTTACATTGTCAACATCGCTATGCTCTTCAGGCATTTATCAAAAACGAAATCTCCATCTCTCATTAAAGGTAAACCGTTTTAAGCTTCTGACAGATCCAGCCTTTTGAGCTACTTTCCAATGATAGCAGATGGCAGCCTTGTTCTTAATATGCATTTCCTAGAAATGTCTCTTCAATCTCATTGTTTTATGTGAAATATACCAATAAAGTAAGCTGTAAAAAGGATGTATGATGATGGTAGAGCTGCTTAAACAGATTGAAGTGATGCTTTGTGATGCCTCACATTTCATTCAGGAGGAGTCTATTTGACACTGAGAACAGGTTTTAACTTTGAATCTTTCAAAGAAAGAGGCTGGCAGTGAGTGGCTGCAATATAGGAAAGATTTGGGTATTAGAACACATGGAATTGGTGAGTAGATTCCTCAGTTTGTTAAAAAGGGAGAGGGCAAAGTAAGTTGAAGGACAATGAGAGGGAAAGACAGATGAGACTGGGTTGCGCAATAGTCTGGTACTGCAGCACTACGGATTTTAAAAAGCTGTGCAGCTGATAAAAGAAAGTGCACTTTATATAAAGAATGTTTAAGCGCAAGTGTGTTTTGACTCTTTTAGCAAATTACATTGATACACCAGTATGTGGCGATAAGTGTCTTCATTTTACTCATTTATTTAACTGAATCATTCAAAAACACTGATTTATTCACTGAACGATTCAATGACTCACTTCCACAGGACAGATTTTTAATGATCTTTATGAGTGAGTCACTGAATCATTCACTGAATCAATTAGTTTTTTCCTAATTCTAAATAGGTATTTAAAATATAAGTTATTTAATATTAACTTATAGTTTATCCTTTACTTGAAAATAAACACATTTTTCTTGTTCAATCACGATAATATTTATGTCCTGGTGTAGTCCTGGACGAGATTTGCAAAAAAAAAAAAAAAAAAAAAAAAAAAAATGTAGGTGCATTTTGAACTTTATAAAGTTAAACTTCCATTTTAATGAATTATATGCAGTAATAAACAACATTTAAACAAAAGCTTCACAATCCTGCATAAATTGAGAATCCCAGTTGTTTTTAATAAATTGGAGACCATGATTCTCTCACGATTGTGGAGAAAAAAAGATTAGAAAACTAAACAACATAAGGTAATTTACTAGTGGTTCTGACAAACTGTTAAAACTTAAGTATTTTAAAAACATATATTCAACTTCAAAAAAAAAAAAAAAAACAACTACATATACTTATATATATATATATATATATATATAAAAAATGTAAACACTGCAAAATGTTTTGGGAGGATATCGTCATGAGATCTCGCGAGATATGACACATCCCTGTAAGTTATTAATTCTATGACCCAGCATCCCACACATATTCAGTAGTTTATTTACAGTACCATCTGTTCGGTATCACAATATTAATAGTGAGGTATTATGGTGGTTACTGTACCGAAGCCGAAATCTCTGGTACCAAGCCAACCCTAAATTAGCCTAATGAACTGTATCTGTGTTTGTATGTGTATGTAGCTGTTCTACTATCAGTTAACAGGACCGAAAAGTTTGCCATTATGTAACATTAGTTGCCATGTCCTCCTTTCATTTCCACAACCTGTAAAGAGTTGCATGTCATTAATGGCTTGTCTTGATTCGTCTCATTTACCTACTCATCTGTCCTTTCCTTATTTTCTTTCTCTTTTCCTCCCACACACACATACAGAGCCCACAAGAAACCACTACATCTTAGTTAAGTGGCACAAAAATAGGTTATTCGCACTCAAGGAAATAAAATCTGACTCACCCTTTCTCCATACTTCCATACAACCCATGTGTTGGGGACTTTGACTATTTATCACATTGTTGGACTTGCTATAAACAACTGTGCAAGTCCTAGTATGTATTTACAGGGATTTGTCTGCTAGGTATGTTGCATGTGTACAGGGTCATGCTCTTAAACCAGGCTTTTTCAAAGCATATAAATGAACTGGGGATTTTCTCCAGTGTCCTGGAAGCCCATAGACTGCAGCTGAAGCTGTCAAATTTATGTGCTTTTGCTGCTCTCCTCTAGTAACCCACTTGAACTTTTACCAGAGTATACACCCTGAAGCCTACATGAACTTTATGACTGGACTGAACTCTTTTGCTTTGCAAATTTTATGTGCTCTTCAATTACACTCACTCAGTTTCTCATTGCTTCTATCCTTGTGAATCTAGGCACCAGAGTTCACTAGGTCACTGTGCATTCATTCTTTATTACTTGTATACAACCATTTTAAGATGAGAGATATTTCTATCGCCCCTGTCTAGTATTGCAATACTAGATATTTTGAGATAAAAACAAATCTGGTTCTTTTATGCACACCATAAGACATTATGTCACATTAGATAACATAAATGGTAGTTATTAAAGTATTTCTATTTCATTCTGAAGATGAGAAATGAGAAATATTAATTTTGATTCAATCAGTGTGTTACTGAAACTCTTCTAGCCCCCCTGCTGCATGTGCGGCACATCTAAATATTATGATTGATATTTATGATACAGCCAAATATTATTGATATATGATTGATAATGGATATGGATCTCCTCCTTTCTGGTGGATACCTGTTAATTTTCTGTCTGTATGTCCGTGTCCTCTCTCTTCCACTAATTTCTCTCCCTAAATTCTTTCTGTTTCAAAAACAAAGTATCACATTTTATACTTATTTTCATGGCACTTTATAACAGTACAAGCTTTCTGCAAAAACAAACTGTTTAATTAATATAATTATTGCATTTAATATAATTATTACACACAAAAAAAAAGGATAAAAAGTAGTTAAACAACTCATATTTAATTATTTTAATGCTTTTTAAAGAGACCTTGTCCTCTGGTGTGACATCTTTGTCCTATGGTGTGACAGTACAGGTGTCACACCGGAGGACATTTTCTGTCACACCCTAGGATGTTTCATCCTTTTGTGCCAATTAATGACCTTGCTATTCCAAGCTAACAGTTTGCAACATTATGCAGTTTAACATACAGTTTTTAATTAAAAAAAAAATAAAAAATTATATATATATATATATATATATATATATATATATATATATTGTTTAGGTGTGTCACACCCAAAGACAACAAAACGTAACACTTTTGTAGTGGTTCCAAAAAAGTTAAATATTTCAACAATTCTGAGACAAAAATTGACCATGTGCACATGTTATGGGCTTGACAGGGTGCTTCAGTAACACGACCATGAACGAGGTCCTTCAACTAATAATTTTATTTTTTTTTCTGGAATTGGCTGATTTAAAATCAGGATATGGTGTCACACCACAGAACATGGTTTTCAGAGACAAAATGTATCAAGTCCCTACACTTTCAGAAATATATGGATGAAAAAAAAATGATTGCCACTTACTAAAGTAGACACTTATACAATTATGCCGGAGGTATTTATTAACATTTTTATGATTTGATTTTTTGCCATAAACCATGCAACACTGCAACTTTTATAACAACAGTTCCATGTAAGACAAAGAAATGTTTAATGATTTACAGCATTTTAAACAACGTCAATATTAATTATATTCATTTTTATCAGTGAAAATGTCATGTCACATCAACAACCCATATTCAGCCTTTTAAATAGTTAAAAATGTACTTGTTTCAAATAAATGCTGTTCTTTTAACTTTTTACACACACACACACACACACACACACACAACAAATAAAATAAAATGCTGGGTTTAAAACAACCTTCTGGGTAGTTTTATTTACCTCAGCTATTGCTTAAAATGGCTATATTTCTTGCTTAAAATGAACCCCAAATGGGTTAGAAATTAACAACTTAAAATTAAGTTGAATAAATAATAATTAAATAATAAACATTATTTAAATTGCTTATTAATAAATGTTCACCTTTTGATCATTTCTGATGCCTCTGTGAGTTCATTTTAAGCCAGCCATAAAGTAGTTTTTAAACAACAGTTGAGTTAAATAAAACTACCCAGAAGGTGGGTTAACACAGGGTTAAAACAACCCAGTTGCTGGGTTTGTCCATATTTCACCCAGCGCTTGGTCGTATTTAAACCAGCATTTTTCAGTGTATTTATCAAACAATCCTAAGTAATAATAATAATAGTTTCTACAAAAAATATTAAGCAGCAATGAAATGTTTTAAGAATTAGAATTTCTGAAAGTTCATGTGAAAATTCAGCTTTATCATCACAAGAATAAATTATAAATATAATTAAAAAGAAACCTTTTTAAAGTCTGATACTTTTTTTTGTATGTAAATATAAAGTAGGTTACTGTCTGTGCGTAATTTGGAAATTTTCCTTTACCAAGCTATTAAAGTCTTGCAAAGCCTAAAGGAAACTTGCAGCTCGAATTTGCCTCTTACTGCCAGAGATAGTCATGTTTCACAGTCTCACTCTGAAGCCAGACTTCACGTCTCCAAAACAGAATTATGTATCCCCGGGGTCCAAAAATAAACCTGATGCTCTGTTTGGCTTTTGTCACCCTGCTCACATCCCTTTCGTTGCTAATCAGAAAAAGTCAATACTCTATCAAGCTCTGCCTGAGAAATCTGAGATGGACACAGTGGCAGCGCTCCTGCATGCTTCTCACCTCCGGTCTCAGGAGCTATAAAGCAGAATGATTTATGATATTTATTCTCATAAAAGTCCCGCACGCCGTCTAGAAGCCCCGGATCAGCTCGCTAGAGAACGCCGCTGACGGTGAAGCGGCAGTAAGTAAACTCGAGGCACCACGAGGCGACATCTAGCATTAGCATTAAGCGCTACCAAGCGCCATCGATCAGTTCCGGAGACGCAAATCAGGATGCAAATTTCCAGTTAAACCTCAGGAGCAGTCGACATCAAAGCAGCACTCAAATGCACCATGCGTGCCAGACTGCTGATGAAGATAACGTGTGATTGAGCGTCATTGGCTTAGGCTGGAAAACAACAGGAGCCATCAACTCAGCATTAATACCGATCCACTTCAGCTTGCCTTCTTTTCCCACTTGTGGTTCAGTGAGCACCTGAACATGCTGTGGTTTCAAATACAGAACACTGCCAATCAAAACAGGAGCTTTGGCAGAACAACATTTTAATACATCACACTCATCTCCGATGACATTTGCGCAAGTCTCAGATGTGATGTAGATTACTGTACTGCTTGCAATTAAAAGACTCCTATAAGTGATAATGGAGAGGACGGTTGTTTACAGACGCATTAGTACTCTGGAACTTATTCTCAAATCAGCAAATGTATCCACAAAAGCTATCAACTGAAAACAGAAAAGCTTTCTTTTCTGCTGAAACCCAGACAACATCCATTTCAAATACGCAGTGGCGAAACCACTAAACAGTTATTATACTGCAAAAACCTGCATCTAATTCAGTTCTCAACATTGTTCAAAGCTGTTAATAGAGTGTTAATAGAGTCAAATAATTAATTGCAATCAAAGTTTATCTCTATTTATTTTTTTCAAACAAGTAGCTATACGAGACAGAAAATGCAGACAAATAACCCCCATAAGAAACACCTCATAGTGACCCTTATTTTAATACAATCTATTTAAATTACTTTTAGTCATCTTGTGGTCCCCTTAGATGTTTGCTGAGGTCCCCTTGTTGATTTGCATAATTCTTTTAGTGACTCAGGTGCTGAAGCAACAGCGTGAGCAAATAAACAATACTATCAGTGGACATAATTCATTCTCTGTGAATTCCCTCCTCAATGTTTGCTGGAATTATTTCAGAATAAACCTTTAAACCAGAGGCCTCAATTCACATGGTAAGAGGGGAACTTTAATTGAGTTGTCTGCTAGTTCCTAATAAACCATCTTGTGTGCTTTAGTAAACAGTGTCATATTTTCCCAGCGGATGTAGCTGACACATATTAGCTCATGTGAAATATAGGCCACTGAATGCAAATCACAACCGACTTTCCCACCACTTAAAAATACCTAATCTACTTTTTGCTTTCCCCCCTTCTATGTGTAGATAAGAACACTGCAAACAGCAGTAAGAGACATGTTGCTTAAGAAATACACAATACTTTTACAGGCAGACTTTGTACAATGTAAAATAAAGAACTACATACATACATACATACATACATAAATAAATAAATAAATAAAGAGTGTAAGTTAGCTTGACATTAAAGGAGATGTTCACTTCCAGAACAGAAATTTACAGATAATTTACTCACCCCCTTGTCATCCAAGATGTTTGTGTCTTTCTTTCTTCAGTTATAAAGAAATTATGCTTCTTGAGGAAAACATTTCTGGAATTTTCTCCATATAGTGGACTTCAATGGTGCCCCCAAGTTTAAACAAGCTTCAAAGGGCTTTAAACGATCCCATATATACATTTTAAACTCAAGCGCTCATCTTGTCTATTCTCTGCGATGCGCTTGCGTAGTCCGTGTAATTTGGGTCAACACAGTTAGGGTATGTCGAAAAACTCCCATCTTGTTTTCTTCTCCAACTTCAAAATCTTCCTACACCGCTGTTTTACCCGTTTTTGTAAAGGCCGTTAGATCTTCTGCAGTGATGTAGGATGATTTTGAAGTTGGAGGAGAAAATGAGTCGACCCTAACTGTATTGACCCAGATTACACAGAGTTTGTATGTGCATCGCAGAGGAGCGTTTGACGTTAAAAAGTATATAAATTGTCAATTTGTTTAGAAAATGACAGATTGTTTCGCTAGATAAGACCCTTCTTCCTCGTCTGGGATCATTTAGAGCCCTTTGAAGCTTGTTTAAACTGCATTTTGGAAGTTCAAACTTGGGGGCACCATTGAAGTCCACTATATGGAGAAAAATTCAGGAATGTTTTCCTCAAAAACAATTTCTTATCAACTGAAGAAAGAAAGACAAGAGGGTAAGTAAATTTTCTGTAAATTTTAGCTCTGGAAGAGAACTTCTCCTTAAAAAGGCAATCGTGTCCGAATCCAAAAGGAAATGACATGTACTACGGAATCCCTGAAGGGAATAAATACGAGATGGGAGGAAAAATATATTTCAATGGTTTCTCTCGCAATTATATCATTGGGTCATTATACTGTCTAGAAACTTCGTGCATCAGGGAGCCACTATTAATATGCAGTGCACTGAAATCCCTTTTGAATGCGCTTGCTTTTTACTTTCACTTTCGAGATTCACGATAACACATTCTCTGTGTATACTACAGAGTAGCAGTATTTACCACATATTTTATGAGATAAGATGTTTGTCTGTGGTGTTTAAGATTTGCAAACATTCACCATCGTCCTATCAGTCATCTCTTCTTACTCTGTTTATGTGCTAAGTGAAGTTTTATGTACTGTAATGTAACAGGCAATTGCTAGCAAGCAGCTAAACATGTTCCTTTAGTGACTCCGTAGAATGTGTTATTCGATTTCCGTGCCTTTCCAAATACAGATTCACTATTCGGAACATCCTAGAGGGCAGTTTAGAAAAAGACATGTTTCATAGTGTGTTTGAGAACATTAAAGTTGACCCCAAAATTCAATGCCTGTCATCATTCACTCCAAAACTGTGTGAGTCACTTTCGTCTATAGAACACAAAAGGTGAATTTTAGAAAAAGGCTACCAAATAACACCACAAAAACTATCATAAAATTGGTCCAAGTCTTCTGAAGCCACAGCTTTATAGAGACTGAAATAAAGAGAGCTATTGTTTGAAAAAAATGTCATGGTCAGTTCTTTTCAAAGAATCAGTTGATCTAGTTCACAAAACCAATTGTACTGATCAACTATCTAACTGAACAGTCACAATGGATACAAGGCCATGTGGAGATTTAAATTTCGGTCTGATCATATGACTTATATAGTATATGACCTGCATGGATTATTTCTAATAGGTCTACTTTTATGGTATTTTGGATTCGTTTAGAAAGCTGCAGAGTGGATTCTTTATAACTGAACAGAAAAAGACAAATCAGCACATTATTCACAGAGAAAGTCATATGGTTTGAAACAAAATGAGTGATTAAGACTGCTAAAACATTTGGAAAGTTGCTAATCAACTAAACAGAGAATTTAAAACCTCCATTATGAGTTGTCTTTGTTTCATGAAAAAAAGCCTGAAGATTTCACTGTAACAAAAGAAGACTAAGTAGATCCGGTGGAATCAGTGATGTTCCATAATTCATACCAGCAAACATCATTAGTAATTTATGGTGAGGCAATATTGTGGATGTAGCTGTTAGCAAGAAGAATGCACAAACTCATTGGTCATATTTGCACATATTTCACAGTTTGGCAGGGGAAAAGCTACAGAATTGAATACTTTCAAACCTATGAATGTTTAAGTGACAAGAGAGTGTAAAAATACTTTTTAACTAGAGATTTAGAAAACAGATTTATTTAAACTTCTTGTAAGCAACATCTTAAGTTCTAAAGGACTCCTACTTTTTTGTGCAAACAAGAGCATCAGTTACATAAAATCATAGCACTCTAACGTGTTACAGTCTGCTTAAGTGTGCCATTATTAAAAGCGTGCTCCGTTCCAGAGTAACACAGTGTCATTTAAATCAATCTTAATCAGTTTTGCGTCAGCATCAGAGTTGCTGTGTTTGAGACTTTGGTGTCAAACATCTAATTTAATGTGACATTATCACACTAAACCTGTAAAGTGATTCGAAACCTGCGGTACAACCCATTCTGGTATCCTCTCAAGAGGAGGAAAAGAGAAACCGTGATCACTGTCAGAAAAATAATAACGCTGATAATAATAGCATTGACGCAATTAAAGTGGGTATGATTGAGACGGGCTGGGGGAGGAGACTCCAATTCAGACGGGACTCATCTGCTTTTCACTTTACATGCTAATGCAGCAAGCGCTAGACCGGCAACGGAAACCATTTGTATTTTTTGCAATTAAAATGATTCTCCCAATTCTCTTTCAATCCTGCCTAGTCTTTTATTCGCTTCTCTCTCTCTTCTCTCTGGCAGTGGTTGAGAGTCTGGGGTGGCACTCAAAGAGAGAGAAATCTCCAGGCAAATGAACAGAAACATTGTCATCAAGCAAAAAAGAGAACAGAAATTAATGTATGCCAGATGCTTTCATCCAAGTCCAATCAGCACTTTTCTAAAACAGAAGTTTGGAAAGGTACATGGCAGTTTTCTTTGTAGAATAAAGTACGGTCGTTCTAATTAAGTACATCCTCACTTATGAAGGAATATGACAACATAAAACTAATGCATAATTCTCTTCATCTAGCTATGTCTTTCTTACTTTATATTCTCTTCAAACGCTGTCTTTCCCAGTGGAGTGGAATAAGTGAGCGCTCAAGTGTGGAAGCAGATTTCAGATTCCTCCCATACCGCTTTATCACAAGTATAACACATCAGCTTGTAACGCAATGCACATTAGCAAGAATTCACAACATGTTAAATACAGTGTTAATCGACTATTAGCACTCCAAACTCCAAATGAAACAAAGTTGGAATGTAATGAAATGTTTCCAGAAAGTCCACAATTTAGACATACATTTCTAAAACATGAAAAACAAAAATCAAAACACAGTAAAAACAGTAATTTTGTGAAATACTATGGCAAAGCTGACATTTCAGCAGTCATTACTCCAGTCTTCAGTGTTACATGACTCTTCAGAAATCATTCAAATGTTGGTGCTGAAGAGACATTTCTTATTATTATAAATTTTGAAAACATGCTTAATATTTCTGCACAAACAGTGATACTTTTTTCACTATAAAATAACACCATAAAAAGTGTTTTTTGTGTTTTTTTGAACCCTTTCCAACAATGACTGTATGATTTTGAGATCCATCTTTTCACACTGATGACAACTGAGGGACTCGTATGCAACTATTACAGAATGTTCAAATGCTCACTGATGCTCCAGAAGGAAAAACAATGCATTAAGAGCCAGGGGTGTAAACTTTTGAACAAAATGAAGATGTGTACATTTTTCTTATTTTGCCTAAATATATAAATATTTTTTTAATTTAGTACTGCCCTTCAGAAGCTACAGATGATACTTACATCTTTCCCAGAATACAAAATAAGTTAAATTTACCCTAATTTTCAAATTCAAAAAAGTTTTCACCCCAAGGCTCTTAATGCATCGTGTTTCCTTCTGGAGCATCAGTGAGCGCTCGAACCTTCTGTAATAGTTGCATATGAGTCCCTCAGTTGTCCTCAGTGTGAAAAGATGGATCTCAAAACCATACAATTATTGTTGGAAAGGATTCAAATGCATAAAAATGCTGAAAAACCAAAGAATTTGTGGGACCTGAGAGATTTTTCTTAAGAAAAGCACACATTTTAACTGTTCAGGACAAACAAGGGACTCATGAAAAACTGTCACTTAAACAAAAAAGTAAAACACAGCTCTGGATCATCTGGTAACAACACAGTATTAAGAATCAAGCGTATTGTATGTAAACTTTTGAACGGGGTCATTTTTCTAAATTCAACTTTTATTTTCTCTTGTGGACTATATGTAAACATCTTATATGTGAAACATCTTATTCAGGTCAGTACTAAATAATATTAAAAAAATGCATTTTGTATGATCCCTCTTATTTTGGTAAAAAAAAAAAAACAACAACAACATTTTGCAGATTCTGCAAGGTGTACGTAAACTTTTTATTTCAACTGTATATTAAAAAAGAAGTGATTACAGTGGGAAGTGGAAGTCTTTGTCGCTTCATTTCACTCACATACTCTGCAATCAAGTTGCTGTCTAACTAAAGCTTGACAGACAAGATCGTAATGAGATATGCAATATAGTGTCACTGGTGAGTGCTAATAAGAAAATAAGACTACGTTCTATTAATTCTCCTGTTGCGCTGTGGATGTTTGCCGGATCACTTCTAAGCTTAGTCACTGAGATCATTTTTGTGATGACCGAAGTGTCACTAATGATGTGCATTACACAAACAGTAGATGATGAAAAATGCTAGGGACACTCTTGTCATAACACACTGTTCAAGCGTCAGTGTGTCATGGAAGTAAATAAAGGACAATGAACACTTCATAAGTGAAACTGAAAAGTAGCAGTAGCATTTTCCCAAGACCTTGGAAAACACTACAGCCAGTTTTCAGATTCACTCACAATCTCCGATCTAAGGGTAACCATAAAAAGTACGGGGAAAGGAGACTAATATGCTAATATCTTATGCAAATGAGAGCACACAAGATTTGAAACACTTGTGTGCTTCACAATAACGTCTCTAAATTTTAGATTAACATATTACCTAAACATATTAATCTTGCTTTGTTATATTATAACAAAGACAACCTCAGTGATCTCGCACTTTGCCAATAAATTTCTATTATTTGTCTATTACAAGTTGTGCGTGAAGACTAGGTTATTTCATGGAGATCACAGTTATAAAAAGTAATTTCCAGCTGAATGAAAAACAAAAACTTTCCAAAACTTATAAACCCATTTTTCTAAAACAGGAAATTACATTTTGAAATTGCCTGGTATATCCAGAAATGTGAAATCAATGGAACCTGATATGTTACTTTTAAAATAAAGTTTAGGTCCCACTTTATATTAAGAGGCCTTAACTGCTATGTACTTACACTGAAATTAATCATTTGATACAATGCATTTATTGTGTACATACATGTATTTACATTGTACTTAGATTAAAAAAAAATACCTGCATGGAATTACATCTGTAATTAATTTCTGCAATTACATTTATAATTGCACTGTTGACTCATCCCTTACACCTTAACCCACCCTTAAACCTACCCCTACCACCAAACCTCTCCTTACCCATATTCCACCTCAACAGCAGCAAAAGTGTTTTGCAATAAAATATGACCACATTAAGTACATTGTACTTATTTTTTGATGTAAGTACATAGTAGTTAAGG
Organism: Labeo rohita; assembly: GCF_022985175.1. Classification (NCBI taxonomy): domain Eukaryota; kingdom Metazoa; phylum Chordata; class Actinopteri; order Cypriniformes; family Cyprinidae; genus Labeo; species Labeo rohita. The sequence goes on along the minus strand of NC_066882.1, from coordinate 15,648,417 downwards.
CCACTTAATATAAAATGGGACCAATCAGACCAGCCTGACAAGGCTGGGAGACCAGAAAACCATGGTTTAAGCCATTTGTGCATTCTTAACTGCACAGTCAACACAAAACCAACTATAGTCGAATTAACTATTCAATTAGCACCAGACTAATAATTACAAATAAGTATTTGTAAAGGCAAGAGATTAGCTGCTAAACAATGAACAAAAGTCCATTGCAAACACTCATTAAAGCTCAGTATTTTCGCCTGCAGTAGCACGATAAGCATTTCATTTCTGAGCTTCCGAAGGACCAACGCGCGTCATGTGTGTCTGCGAGCGCGGTTGTCACAGACATAATCTGTCAAGCAGAGGACGAAGCTGTGTCTCGATATGGCATCGCAAGATATGGGGTTTTAAACAGGCAATAAATCACTGCAACAGCAACAAAATACAAGAAACAACATCATGAATCATTCTGAAGACCCTGCGCTGATCTTTTTTGAGCACAGACACCACATGTTAGCATATCGCTAGTCCATATTTACACACAGCCAGCCTATACGTGGTATGCATTCATCTAAAGTATCCGGAGATCTGAAACAATTTCTATTTCCTCATTTTTCTTGTCTTATAATACGTGTTTGATGTTGTCAAGCCAATGATTAATTCTCGCTAATAATATCCAATCCTTTGTCTTTACTTTGCCTGTGTTTGTGTGAGTTTGATGAGGCATTTTTTACCGGATAAGCAATAATTAATTATTAAAGAAGCTGAGGCCTTTTTTTCTGTGGAGGAAGTGCAGCCAGAAAGGAAGCTTATGGGCTGTTTCCTGGAATGAAATGCACCCACAGCAACCAGACAATCTGCCTGCATAAGCACATTAATGTACAGTCACTGTCAACACCATTGAATTTGCACTGCTTTTGTTTTTTGATTTGTGCAATAAAATCGACTTTCCTAACAGATACACACAAATGCATATACCCTCCCACGTTCTGCGAACGCTAAGTGCTTTTACTGTAGTCTCAGATAGCTCATTTCGACAAATTATAGCTTCAAGTTTCACATTTTCTGTTCATCACCTTTTTTTTTGCATGGTTTCAATTACTTTGGTTAACTACTTCTGCTCCCGTACTTCAGTTTGTCCTCTGGAAACCACAGGCTAGAAATGTGATACAAGAAAATTGCGTTAGTGTTAACACAAGAGTGTCGAGAGCAACGATCCTCTCTATTCAGTGTGACAGATACACATTTACAGTTTTTCCTCAAGTGATTTTGCACATTTCTCCAATTCAAGGTCAGCAAACTTTTCCAGGCTTAACGGAAAATTCTGCAATCATTAATTTGCCTGTGTGATTTTCTTTTTTCCGTGAAACACAAAAGATAATATTTGGAAGAATGTTTTTATAACCAAAAATTCAATATATTGACAAAACCACTTCCGTCTAAAGTATCTTTGTGTTCTGCAGAAAAAAATCACATGCCATTCAAAAGTCTGGGGTTTTTTTTCTTTTTTTTTTAATAGAAATTACAATTTAACAATTACAAAACAACAATTTAAAGCACTTCTGAACAGTACCGTAGGTTTGGATTGACGTGGGTGTGTAAATTATAGCAAAATTATTATTTCCAGGACTATCCCATTAACACTGACAACAAAAAATAAAGCCATTTTTTTTAAACGCACATTGCATGTTGTCAAATGTCATCAACTTTACATCTGCAGCGTCAGTTTGACTCACAAAAACAAAAGTGGAATTTACCCAAAAAGTTCACTCAACTGTCATGACTTTGCCATGTATAAAATGTGAGAAAACTTTGAGCAAAGAAATAATGAGGACCCTGGAGAAAGAGTGAGGAGAAAAAGAAGAGGTGTAGGACTGAGAAGAGGTGGAGTGGGTAGAGAGAGAGAGAGGAGAGTGAACAGGAAGAAGGACTTAAAAAAAGGCGGGGAAGGGCGGAGGATGTAGAAAAAGATGATAGGAGAAAAACAGAGGATGTGAGAAGAGGAGGACAAGGCATTTAAAGAGTTGATGAAAGAGCAAGAGGAGATGTTTTACGAGAAGAAATGAGCTGTAGGAAGAAGAGAAGAGCCTCAAAGAAATGAGAGTCACTCTAATTGACTATGTAATGAGTTATGGTTTCTAAATGAGAGTGGCTAAACATGGTCAACAAGGATCCAACATCACCATCTGTGCTGTCATGAAGCCGTACAATATAGCAAGACTAATTTCTTTTACAGTTCTCATCCTATTTCCACAGGAACAAGCTGAAGCTAAGGGTTTCTTGCGGTTTAGAACAATGTCCAATCACCATGCAGTCATGGTGTGAGAGTGGTTTATTGTATAATCACTTTCCACCACACTCTCCATTTCTGAATCCATTTCTTCTCCTCTTAGAGATGGAAAGTGTTCGACCGTTACCTCTATGACAAAGTAACTCTACTCCAAACAGTCAAAGAGGTTCTCAGGCATGTGTGTGCAAAATCTAAAGAATATGATCATTTTAAAGTGCCACTATTATGCCATTTCAAATATTGCCTTCCATGCAGTGTGTATAGCTGTGTAATGTAGCTGTATGCGAATGTAAACGATCTGCAAAGTTCTAAAGCTGAAAATTATTGTCTCTCAAAAGAAAAAAAAAATAGACTCTGAACACCCTGAACAAGTTGTTAGAAATTCGAATCCCACAAACACATTTGCATAATGCCCACCTATGTTCTTGGCCAGCCGCGAGTAACTTGAGTCATTTTACTGACGACTGCTTTTGCAGGATTCACAAAACGCTTGCTCTTGAAAGATGTCTCAGTACTCAGTTTGTTTGGACCAGCTGACTCCATTGAATCACAACCTGCAAGAATTAGATGTTTATATTTTCTATCAAGCGTTAAAAATACAGAACTATGACAATGGGTGTATCATTTGTGACCCGCTGTATGAGGTAGACCAATTACAACAGACTGGGCCATCTGACCAATCAGAGCAGAGTAGGCTTACAGAAAGGAGGGGCTTAGAAAAACTGAGTCTTTGAACTGTTTCGAACCAATCATTTGAGAATCGCTGAAAAACGAGGTGATATTTAATGCATATTTTGAGAAAACTAAAGCGAAAGGCAACCTATTGTAGGAGACTCCCAAAACAATATTATGCTCGTTTTTTGGGGGTTTTTTTGCTGGGTTCAGCCCGGTCATTTTAGAGAGTTATTTTTAATATTTTTTACCCAGGTGCTGGGTAGTTTTTCTGTAACTCAGCTGCTGGGTCATTTAACACAGGGTTATTTTTTTTCTACCCAACCACTGGGTTGAGCCCGTCTCTGACGAAACAACCCAGCTGCTGAGTTCCAGTCAGAGTGTGGGCTTTTTGAGTCCTCTAGTACAGTAGAGAGTGGTTCTCAGCTCCGCCGAATTGGTGCACTTCTTCAGCAAAATAAAGGTTTGTGTACATTTTATGTAATTTGTAAAGTTTTTACTGTGCTGTAAATTGTATTAATTTTACACAACGCAAGTCAACGCATGTCAGTCAGCTGCGTCAGCAGCAGTTGTTTCGCAGGATGGAAACTCCTTTTGCCTTGCATAAAATAAATGGATTTTATTCATTATTGTTTTGAGTTTAATTTAGTTTCATATTAAAATATGTTCTCTAATCTCAGTACTGTTTGTTTATGGGCAGGTTTTGGAGTTAATAACAGCATCTTTCAGCTACGAGTAAAATGTGAGGCCATGGTCTGAAGTTTGCAGTTACCCCGCCGGCCTGAAGTTTGCAGCAGCCCTTTACCGGCTCAGATTTCGACAACACACCGGCAGAAGATTAGCACTATTTCGGTAAAAAGAGAATGGTTTACAGAGAACAGTTGAATACACTAAAATTAAAATGCTACTTTTAAATGCTACATTTTTTATGTTATAAATGCTTGTTAAACGAGTTTAAATCTAAGTAATATTGTAAACTATGCTGTATTCATCCAAATAAATTCAATTTGTCTTGTATTTTGTCCATGTGTTCTTGCTTAATAAATGTTCATCTTTTGATAATTGCTGTTGGGTCTAGTAATTCTGTGTGTGTTTTATAAGTTCCAGTCCATTTTGAGCCGGCAATATAATAATTTTTTTAACAATAGTTGACTTAAATAAAATAACCAAACATGTTTTGATAAAATTTTTAACCCAACCAACTGCGTCAAAATAACCCAGCATGTGTTCTGTCCAGTTATGTCCAGTTGGGTTGCCAAATAACGTGTTGGAACCTTGAAAAAATGAAATAAAAGGGGCACTTAAAATAATCCAATCCTGAAGTCAAGGACTAAGCCACTTGAGCTAAAGCTGAACAGTAAATAAACACTGGTAAACAGAAGCGCTTTGCTAGCAGTTTAATTAATTTGCTCGCATCTGAGATCTAATTAATTATATATATATGAAAGTAATCAGATACTGTATATACACATCATCAATATCACTACTCACTGTTTTTACGCTGATTGTGTTGGTAACTATTGAATATAATATGTAAAATTTACTGAATTTTAAAATATAAAAAACATTTAAAATGTTTTGTTTTATATTCCATCCAATTGACTAAAAAATATGAACAGAAAATATTATTAAAACATTTGGTTTAATTTAGCTCTTTCTTATTAACTACATTGCTATTTTACTTACTAAAATGCCATTTTATTTAAACTGTAAAAATGAAATGAATATGTGAGGAAATATTTTCTAAATTTAACGAATGTTTGGTCTAAACTATGACTAAAACAAACAAACAAACAAACAAACAAAAAACTTAAAAATGAACAATTCATACAGAAAAAAATAAATTTTATGGATTGTCACTGTGGAACATTTACATGATACATGTTTGTCTAAAAGCAAAACGTTCAGTGAATTAACAACAGCTTGATTAGCTTTAATGTTCTTATTTTGTTTATCTAAAAACAGTTGCTTGGGAAAAAAAAAAAAAAAAACATATTATGCAAACAATTCTGCTAAATTACGAGTCTGTTGGACGCCATCGAGTTTGCCAAAATATGTAAAATCAGTTGAGAAAACCTGTATCTGTAATCACAACATGGCACAGTCTCATGATGACACATGCTCATTTACTCTAGGCTCATTCTGTTTCAAAGGATAAGATATTTGCGTGCTAATTCTTCGAGAAATTAGGAATGAAGCATATCCTGATAGTTTTGGCTCTCAGTTATAGGTTAATCTGTTCTACCCAGAGGCATTCACGTTTCAGGATTACACATTCCCAGACCCAATCCAGGCAGAGGAAGACAGGCAACATGAATGCCAATCACGTCTGGGAAAGTGGAAAGATGTGATTCGCCTCACAACGAGATCTGCATGAAATGCGGGAAGCTGTAAAAGGGGCGCTGATAAGACACAGGTGAGCTGATAAGCTGTCGGCTCTCTCTTTTCCTTCCCATCATCCTTATTTCCGATCTTCATTCAACGTCAAAAGGGCCGATTGGAAATCACCAGAGCCATAAGGCGCTCAACTTGAGGCGCAACTGTGACTCATACCTACATTTATGTATTATACAAAAAACATTACCGCCCGTCCCATAGGAAAAATACCGTTTTTGGTTAGGCACCTGCAATCATCGCATACTACAATAACGCACTCCTGCCCCCGCTATCATGTTTAGACTTATTCTAGTCAGTGACCCAAAAATAAACAGAGCATATGCAACAAAATGGAAGTGAATGGAAGTGTACTTAGGCCCTTCTGTGCACCCTTATAGGGGTTCCTGAATTAAACATGAGCTTGAGCCCAGTGTTGCAATGCAGCGGCTGTGCAGCTGCTTACCTGCTGTTCCTCATAAGCTTGTGCGCACCACTCCATGTGTACATTCATGCTCCTCTGATTCTGCAACGTGCCACTGCAATTCCTGCCAGATAAAAGCCACTTCCTCTGCAGGGACATGATGGGGTCTAATGAAGCTTTCTGAGAGCGGGGACAAAACGCAGAAAGCTTTCTGCCATTTTGACTAAGGTTCAGACCACTAGCACACATGCATCTGTGCTAAAATATTAGCTTTGATTACGGTGTAAACGTTTAAACATGATGGCTATGTGTAGATAATGCATGTCATTTTAAGAACTTTTTTTAAAGGGACAGTTCACACAAAAGCCCATGAAGATATTTTGAAGTAATACTGGCTAGAGTTAACGAATATGTGAGGAAATACTGTCTGGATATAAAGAATAGTCAAGTTGAAAGACAAAAAATATGACTAAAAAAAGGATGATATTTGTCTAAAACTAAAATGTCCGTAATCAGTGAATCCACATTGCTGAACAGCTTTGCTGTTCATATAATGTTGGGTTCAAACAGTGACTTTCATTATATTTTATAAGTATAGTTCACCCCAAAATGAAAATTCTGTCACATAATGTTGGGTTCAAACAGTGACCTTCATTATATTATAGGTATAGTTCACCAAAAAATGAAAATTCTGTCATTGATTACTCACCCTCATGTCATTCCAAACCCATGAGACCTTTGTTCATCTTCAGAGCACAAATTAATATATTTTTGATCAAATCCAAGAGCTTTCTGACCCTGTATAGACAGCAACGCAACTACCCATTTCATCAAAAATATCTTAATTAGTTTTCTGAAGATAAACAAAGGTCTTACGGTTTGGAACAACATGAGGGTGAGTAAATAATGGCAGAATTTTCATTTTTGGATGAACTATATCTTTAACAAAAACACATTTTTCAAAATATCTTCTTTTTTCCCACAGAAGAAAGTATTCATTATATGAGACTTACTGGAACGCTAAGTTCCAGCTATATCAATGCTAACAGCTTCTTGTCAACAAGGGGTTTGATGGAAAATTAAATAGATAAAAGAAAGATGAAATGCTTATGCTCCTGTAGACAAATCATCTCAGTGAAAATAATATGCCTTAATGGATGTTTGCAGTGGACTTTTGTTCATTGTTATTGGCTAATCTCTTGCATTTACAAATACTGTAATTATTTGCCTGGTGCTAATTGAAGAGTGGAGCTGGCTCTAGTTGGTTTTGTGTGAATTGTACTGATAAATACCAAAGTACAGTATATAAATGCTAACAGCTTCCCTTCAACAACGAGTTTAACAGGATGCTTATGTAAGAGCTGATTAATCGCTAGTTACAGTAAAAGCAGAGATGTATAATTAAGTGAGTTCCTGACAGAAACCAGACAACAAAGAGACTAGTGTTTAAATTCCACCAACAATTTTGCTTAAAAGTAACGAAATGTTTGGCCTGCTAGTCCCAGCCCAACGTCAAAGGCAAACCCCTTGTCGATGACACTGGTTTAAAAGGACATTTCACCCAAAAATGAACATTTTTACCTGTCAAAATATCTTCTTTTGTGTTCTGCAGAGTAAAGAAAGTCCTGCAGGTTTGGAACGACACAAGGGTGAGTAAATGATCACAAAATTTTCATTTTTGGGTGAACTCTCTCTTTAATATAGCACATCTATCATGCAAAACAAATAAATAACCAACATCTTTTGATCCTTTGGATATCTTTCAAGGATGTTTCAAGTTTAGATTCTTGTAAACACATCAAACAAAATAGGAGTCTGTTCATCCGAGCCAGCAAGCTTTCCCTAGTTTCTTGAAATGATTGTGCTTCGCATTCTCATTTATAATCAATGTTTATTCATTCGCAGTCAAAGGTCTATTTCAATTACTGCTTGCTTGAGCATTCCCATGAATCATTCGGGTGAAGCTTATGCGAGAATTATGTGGCTGAGTCAGTTAGAAAGAAAAGGTTCGCAACAGACTCATTTCAAAGCATAGCAGATCCCCAAGAACGTGTCTCAGCTACTGTCTAACACACCTGGTTGGATCTTTTGAATTATCCAGAGACCTCTAGTGAGCTGAATCAGAGGTCTTTGTGTAAGGGCAGGACAAAACATACTAATTCAATTCTCCCCACAGGGAGGACAGGCCACCCTTGCACCATTCCTCTTCCCTGAGTGAGACAACTGAGCATAAAAAAAGTTTGAGGGTTTGAGAAGAGCGGGTTTGTCTTATTTCCTCAAGAAAACAGAGAATGTATTATTGGGTTACCACAGAGAAAGAAGGATGATAAATGTTGGGAAGACAAAGCAAAGAGAAGGTTCAACCTTTCAGGTTATCAGAACAACTAACTTGAGTAATGTTTTAGTGCCGAGTTTGCTCATTTCATTGCTCATCAGTGGCTGCTCATTTACGTAGAACTCAGTCAAAGTTTCACAGAAATAGCATGGGGGTAATAGGGAACACATTTCCCTAAGCTACTTTCCCTTAGAGGAAAAAAAAGCATCTAATTTTTAAAATTATTTTCTTTCACACCTTTTCCACGGTTGCAGCTTATCTCCTTTCTGCAGTATTTGCCTTTTTTGTTCTCCCAATGTCATGCTACAATTCTTCCACAATCCCCCCCTCTGTTCTCTAACAACAAATGGCCGCTCGCCTCTTTTTGTCTTAGCGACAGCAAAACTGTCTTTTTCTTATTGAAGCTCTCAGCCTCTTCCCCAACCCATTGTCTCCAGTTTCCCATTGTCCGATGGCCGTCTGCTGCCCGTTATTTACGGTTCTGCAGAACTGCAGGGGCAGAGCCCAATAACCCGCTGCTAAAACACATGGGCCATTCCTGCCACTCTTGCCAAGAAAACATTATGTTCTAAACTTACATAACTTAGTCAGCAACACCCATACATGCACAAAGTAAATATGTTAAGACAGCATTTCTCTACAGTAACGGTTTACCATTAACACTTGCCAAATGCAAAATGTGGTGCTGGGAAGTAAATAAATGGAATTACACACCACTGGTGACTTTATTAGGAAATTATTAGGAATATTTAGGCTTCCATACAAGAGTATTTGTGGCATAATGTTGATTACTCAAACAACTGTTACAGTGAGACACTTGCTGTGGAAGGGAATGAGATTAATCCGTAAACTTTAAAATACTCAAAGTAAAAAAAAAAAAAAAAAAAAAAAATGTGCAACACCATCCAAATTTTACAGCTCAAATAATATAAATATTTATATCTGCAAAATGTTAATTATTTTGCCAAAATGAGAAGAATCATACAAAGTAAATGTTATTTACTTAGTACTGACCTGAATAAGATATTTCACATTAAAGATATTTACATACAGTCCACAAGAGAAAATAATAGCTGAATTTATAAAAATGACCCCATTCAAAAGTTTACATACGCTTGATTTTTACGTTGTTGTTGCTTGAATGATTCTCTTGTTGCCTCACGAGTCTCTTGTTTCCAAAACTGTATGATTGTATGATTTTGAGATCTACCTTTTCACACTGAGGACAAATAGTCACTGATGCTCCAGAAGGAAAAACGTTGTATTAAAAGCTAGGGGTTAAAACTTTTGAATAGAATAAAAATGTGTACATTTTCTTATTGTGCCTAATTATCATATTTTTTTCATTTAGTACTGCCCTTCAGAAGCTACAGACGCTACTAGCTACACTAGAAGGACTACAGCTACTTACATATTTCCCAGAAAACAAAATAAGTTAAATTTACCACTTATCTTCAAATTCAAACGTTTTCACCCCCCGGCTCTTAATGCATCGTTTTTTCTTTTTCTGGAGCATCAGTGAGTGTTTGAACCTTCTGTAATAGTTGCATATGAGTTCCTCAGTTGTCCTCAGTGTGAAAAGACGGATCTTAAAATCATACAGTCATTGTTGGAAATGACACAAAAATGCTGAAATTTTTTTCTGAAGAACAGCAGGCAGTTTAACTGTTCAGGACAAACATGAACAACTATTACTAAACAAAAAAACACAGCTGTGGATCATTCAGGTAACAACACTGTATTGAGAATCAAGCGTATGTAAACTTTTGAACAGTGTCATTTTTTTTAAATACAACTATTATTTTTTCTATTGGGCTATATGTAAACGTCTTATGTAAAATATCTTATTCAGGTCAGCACTAAATAAAAAATAACATGGATTTTGTATGATCCCTCTTATTTTAGTAAAATAATTAACATTTTGCAGATTCTGCAAGGTGTATGTAAACTTTTGACCTCAAATGTATACGTAAAATGGATTTTATATCTAAATGTACATATTTAATAGATACATTAAACATTTTATTATACATAATGAAAAAAGAGCGATAATGGAAATCTAATTTAACACGTGTTGCATCCATATGCATAACACAAGCGTACTTGTAACAGGAACTGCTTTAGTGTGGTTTGATTGTTATTCTGGATCTACCTTAGTGATTAAATAACCATTAAGGAATTAAGTTAAAAGATTAGCCTCTACTAAGGGGTTCTGGTTCTCATTATTTTCAAATTCCCCTAACAATTTCAACACGAATCAGGAACGCTAGGTTTCTAGACCAACCACAGTGTCTCACATTGGCTGCTACGGTACTAGAAGCAACTGTTACTTTTTCAGGCGTATATGACGACTTCGCACTTTCAGATAATCATAAACAAAACCCAAGAAAAAGCCAAATTGGAGTCCAGACAGAATGCAAATAACTGTCAAACTGTCAGTTTCTTAGTATGTAACTCGCACATATACCGGCAGTACAGCCGGAGAGAGCTGATGTTAGAGTTTATCCTTGCCAGCTGCTGTCTATTGATTCCCTCCAGGTGTAGAATGACCAGGCCATGAAAGTGAAGAGTACTCTGCTACCTCTCCATCCTCTCAAGGTCAGGGGCCTGAAGAGGATACCAGAGCCCTATGAAAGAATATCTCAGCTATTCTCATCTGCTATCCCTTCCACAGGGACCTCCAGCTCATAATATTTAACAAAGAGAGAGCAGTACAGCTTGTTAATATCAGTTTCTATAAATACATATGAGAAGAGAGATAATAAAAGAGAGAGCTATAAAATATTAGAATACTCTTTAGAAATTATGTTTGGCCCGATAATCAAACAAAGTTGAGGTTTACGGTCTTTCTCAGCCAATTTTAAGCTTTTGCTCTCAAAACGATACTACTGTGTGTTCAACAGTGATTACAAAACATAACAAAAGGAACACAAACATGCATATATTCATCAAGCCTTTCATTTCTGTCTGCCTGAAGAATGTTCTTCACATCATACAATATGTTCCAGAGTGAACAGACAGTGTGAATGTAAAATCCACACTTGGCACACATATAGTACAGCCCCTAGACAAAACAGAAAACAGCACAGTTCAGCAACGACATTGACCGTGGCACACTGACCAATGACATTGCCTCTTTTCCTTTTTTTAAAGACTGAAGTCACTGTAGATCAGCTCACATTAGGCTAAACTCTCTGTCCAGCCTCTCTCAAGTACAGACCGTGATTCATAACACTGCCAGTTAGAGTTCTCACCTCTTATTATATCATCTCCCCTGGCTTTTTCCTCATCTCTTTCAGTGCCTTATACTTTGGCTTCCTCCCTCACTTCTTCCGACATATCATATCTCTCCCTTCATCTTTCTACCTCCTCCACTCTCCTTTTCACCTCTCTCTCTATCCACACCACCTCTTCTCAGTCCCACACCTCAACTTCATCTTTTCCTATAGCAAAGTCATGATAACGATGTGAGTTATGGCATTTTCAACACTGTGTGAATTACTAGCCAATGTCAATTTGATCGCCATGTGCATCTACATTTAACATTTATTAATTTAGCAGATACTCACAGTGGATTATTATTTAAGTCAAAGTTGGATTTAAGATTAAAGGACAAAAAAAGTGTTTAGTTTGTGTTTATTTATTTATTTTTTGCACAGTGTATCCAGTGTGATTTTTTCCCTGACTAGAATACATATTACCAGATGGGATAAAAAGGAAACCAGTATTAGCTAGCCGCCTGGGCTGCCAGCATTGGCTCCCTCCTGCAACTCTGGGCCCTGTTCCCGAATCACCTCTAAAAGACCGCAGATGTTGATTGGCTAGGGCATTACCAACCACTCTCTCATTTCTTCCTGGCCTCTATGACCGCCCTTATTCTCTCTCAGCCCCTCATTGCATTTCCTCTCAGAGAGGCCTGAGTGTCTGTGAGTCAGCTTTAGGATGCTTTACACCTGCAAATCTGGTGCTGTGTTCTGTTTTTGTCTTGTTTTTTCCATCTCCTTACACTGTCCTGAGAGAGATTAGCTAGGCATACCTGGTGATATAAATAAACTCTCTGTCCAGAGAAGCTATAGAGGCCAAGCAGGAAAAGCTGCGAACAAGTTGGAAAACTCAGGGCAGTTTAATATTCATTCCGGGAGGGGATGAGAGGAAGGAGGAATGGATGGTCTCTCTCTAATCTATAAAAAGGGCTCTGTAGGGCCCCACCTGCCAAAGATGAGGCATCAAGTGATCAGTCATTCTCAATGACCCATTAGGGTGACTCTGTGTTACAGCCTCGCAATCCTACACAAAGCCCCTTATTGAGCTGCTGCCCTGATTTCTAGCTAATTGGATCGCCGCTGTTGTTCCTCCTCGCTGCTTTGGAGTAGGTGGTTTATAAGATTGAGCACATTCCCTATTCTTCCTTTTACAAGGTTGATGTCTTTGCACCCACTCTCAGCCCCAGGATCTGTCAGTAACTTTCATAAAATTAGGCTGTAGATTGCCTGATTAGTAGGGGTGTAACAGTACACAGATGTCACGGTTCAGTACGCACCTTGGTTCGAGGGTCATGGTTTGATACAATTACGGTACAACATGAAAAAAAATACTATGCTAGATTTCTTTTCATTTATTTTAAACAGACAGTAGTACAAATTACAATTTTGTCCACCTACATGTGAAAATACTAAATATTATATCAAATTAATGTCATATATAGGCTATCAAATCTGCAGTACATGTATACATACAAGGAATAAAGCCTATATAGCCTATATTTGCTGAGTTTCAGTTGAGTTTTGTGACAGAAAGGAAACTCAAATGCTAGAAAGCGACATTCTATTTGGTTTTTGTTTAAGTTGATTTTGCTGGTATGAGGAAAGTTGAAGTAATCGCACTGGCACACACAAACACAAAACATAACAGTTTAAGCCTTCTAGCATTGCTAACTTGACAGGGCAGTTGGTACTTTATCAAAATAAAACACAGTGAACCAAATATCAGCGCGCCCGCTTCCCTGTGTCATCGTTAGAACGTGGCTGAAGCGCAAAGTTTATAATTTACATAATAAATAATAGTTTAACATTTGGATGCATTGCAAATATGGAAATATTATGGAATAGTTGGACTTGTGCAGAATGAGAGAGGTAGGATACAAGAGCACAAAGCTCCATTTCGCAGACAGTTGAGTGCGCAAGCCTTTAAAGTAACGTTATACTCCTTTGTCAGTGAGAGACGCGTTCAGAATCAGCACATGGTCACTGTCTAATGGGCTTTGTTTTCAAGTGCACAACACCTGGCATTTGCTGTCTTCTGCCGGCGGTTATCAAACAGAGCTGCATTACTGCGGGCGCCCCCTTTTGGATTGAGAGTGAATTGCCTGTATTCGTTGTGAGGTCTCATGCACCGAACCGAGATGCCCGTATCGTGACATTTCGGTACGAATACATGTATCGTTACATCCCTACTGATTAGGCATCACTGTAAAGTGTTAAAAGGACAGGACCATTAGTTACTAAAGTAACTAAAATTAATATACAATATACAATATGTGACCCTAGACCACGAAACCAGTCGTAAGTAGCACAGATATATTTGTAGCAATAGCCACTAATACAGTGTATGGGTTTTTCAGGCCAAAAATCATTAGGATCATGTTCCATGAAGATATTTTGTAAATTTCCTACCGTATATATGTATTAAAACTTTTTGTTTAGTAATATGCATTGCTAAGAACTTAATTTGGACAATTTTAAAATTGTAACATTTTCTTCAGTATTTAGATTTTTTTTGCACCCACAGATTCCAGATTTTCAAATAGTTGTATCTCAAATACATCTCAATAACACAAAAATTGACTCTTACGGCTGGTTTTGTGGTTCAGGGTCACATATGCTATAGTACTGGCAGAACACACTGCCAGATTCAAATGCGCAGTATGATGTCACAATGACAGAGTCATTAACATAAATAGAATGTTCAGAATCTTTGATCTTCAGTTGAACTTTGTGAATGACTCTTGCTGCAGATTTGAATATTTTCTCTCCACTTATGAGCAAGCGCTAGGAACTGGAAGTAAATTCTAGGGCCCCCCTGCAGGGCTATGGTGGCTGGGTGCAGGGGGGGCACTATAGTGCCCTAAATGCTGGGTGTGGTGTAGTGTGTTGTGTTTGGTGGGGGGTGTGACACAGTCATTGGCAAAAGAGGTGCGGGGTTGTATTCTCTCCGGTCAAATGAGCATTAATGGTTTATAGCAAACCCACCCGACCCCGCCCTTCAGATTAATAGTTGTCAATCACTGTTTACACCTGCTATAAACCTTATTTATAACATATATAGTTGATCTATTTGTTAAAAAGCAAACACATGAACAAATAAAATGATAAAGAGCTACATTTCCTTCAAATTATGACAGTTTATTGGTTTAAAGCACATTAATATTAAACAAAATAATAAACTGAAGAACTGAAGCTAAATGATCCTTGTTTTTTTCCATTCATTTAAATACCTAAACTAAGTCTTTTCATAAACTTAAACCTACACTTGAATGTTTTTATAAACTGGTCATGATTTTAGTGCTATTACAAATATTTTAAGATGTGTGTGTTTAAAGGAGAAGTTCACCTCTAGAACAAAAATTTACAGATAATTTATTTACCCCCTTGACATCCAAGATGTTCATGTCTTTCTTTCTTCAGTTGTAAAGAAATTTTGTTTTTTGAGGAAAACATTTGAGGAATGTTCTCCATATAGTGGACTTCTGTGGTTTGCCTGCGAGTTTGAACTTCCAAAATGCAGTTTAAATGCGGCTTCAAAGGGCTCTCAATCCCAGCCGAGGATCTTATCTAGCAAAACAATTGGTTATTTTCTAAAAATAAATACAATTTATATACTTTTTAATCTCAAATGCTTGTCTTGTCTAGCTCTGCGTGTACTCTGGACTGTACTGCAGTCTGGTTCAAGACAGTTAGAGTAGGTCAAAAACTCCCATCTCATTTTCTCCTACATTTTTATAATCGTTCTACAGTTTTTACAAAGTGAACATGCAAGGAAGGTCAAACTCACTTTACAAAAAAAGTAAAACAGCGATGTAGGGTGATTTTAAAGTTGGTGGAGAAAATGAGATGGGAGTTTTTTGACCTATCCTAACTGTCTTGAACTTGCATTTAATCTGCATTTTGGAAGTTCAAACTCGTGGGCACCAGAGAAGTCCATTATATGGAGAACATTCCTAAAATGTTTTCCTAAAAAAACATAATTTCTTTACAACTGAAGAAAGACAGACATAAACATCTTGGATGACAAGGGAGTCAGTAAATTATGTGTCATTTTTTCCTCTAAAAGTAAATTTCTGCTTTAATAGAGGTATGTTTGTTACCACCAGTCGTTGCACAAGTTAACATCCCCATTATATCAAAATTGATTTTTTTTTTGCTTTTGGTATGAATATTTTAGGCTTGAATGTATCCATATACTACCTGTCTCCCGTTGTCCCCATATCTCCATCTTTGGTTTTCAATCACTAGCTGTCCTTGTGTTATCCTCTCTGTGTTTTTTTTTTTTTTTTTTGTTTTTTTCTCAGCATCAGCCCAGATCTTCTGGTTTCTGTTTCCATCTACCCACAGTGTATATTTTCAATCAATGTTTGCCAGTTTATGGATTATGTCTGTCTCTCATACAATATCATCAATTTTGTTGTGGTTCATTTATAATTAATCTCAGATTTTATATGTTTGGCTATCTTTGGGACAACCAACAATTAGCAGTTAGATTTATTCAGTGTCTGTTTGTTTTAGTATCTTTAGTGTTGGCTTTTGACTTGTGACTTTGCGTATATACAAACACTTAGCTGCTAATTTATATATGAAAAACTTTTGTCCACACAATTAAAGACATGTGGTCCAACCAACAAACAGATTCGCACACACATAACACATAACACATAAACTAGTCCTGTAAAAGGCGCCATTAATTATCTTATTTTTGAAGAGCAGGTGTTGTTGCCAACCACAGGAACCAAAATGTCCCTGTAGTCTCTGTAATGCAAGTTCTGGCTCTTGGGGCTCCAACACACTGCAGCAGTGTTCACAGCACATATGCCAGCGACGCTCTACATGCCACAGCACAAAGGCAGTATTGAGGAGACCTTTGTCGGCATGAAACCTCAGGGACGCACATCTGATGTGGTACAGCACAAAAGATGTCCTTGTAGGAGATCACCAGGGAAACTGCAAGCCCGAGAGATAGAAGCGCTGTGCAGGGCGGCAAATAACCTCTAAATCGGGTGTTAAAAGGGGGACCGATCCACATATGCACGTGCGCTAGATTTCCATATGTCATTGGTCTCATGAATACAGCATTAGGACAAGGTATGATGAATTATTGTCATCGGCGGATGGTAGGGTGCATCATAAACCTTTCAATGGGCATGTGACATGACACTGAGATTAGATATCCAAGGCAGCGAGGGGGTAATCTTGCACGAGCGATTGCATTATTTGAGCTGCTGAGAGAAACTAATCAGGTTTGAGGGCTCCACTCATCTCCAAGCCAGACGCTCATTAGAAAGGCCGTGTACCGCTGCCGAGACACACACTAACTGAAAACGGCGTCATCGAAAGCACTGCTCCTTGCCTTTTGCCATTTGGACCATGCTGGTGATTTTTAATAAAATTTCCGGAAGCGCTCATGCCAAGATCACTGAGCTGAGGCACTGAATCATCAAAAACTTGCATCTATACACACATTTATCCATAATTAGGCCTTTACAGGACTCCTAAGAACAAAATTCCCTGTCTCCTTCAACTTGCGCACTACATTTCTAACCAGGTGTGGTTGGACAGCCATATGGTGAGATTTTTTTTCTTGATTTGTAAAGTCATTTTCACTGAGAGCATGTGCGTAAATTTGCGTAGTATGAGTAGCAGGGAGAGGGAGAGAACTTGAAAACCAGACCATCTGCTACATGCATCATTAAGTTCATTCTCAATATTAAAATGAGAGGGGTTTATCATGGGAAAATCACTACCATCATACTTGTAATTAGAGCGGTTGTAGCAGCAGAATGTCTATATGTCTATAGACATGATAGATTTGAACTGTACTTGTTGCCATAGTGCAAATTTTATGAAGTTCCTTCATGTAGTTAAGACCTAAAAAAGATGCATATTGCTAAACTTTTTTAAATGCAAGAATGTTTGACCACAAAAAACAAAAACCTGTCATTATATACTCACCCATGTTTTTTCAAGCCCACATTACTTTAGTTTCATTACTTTAGTTTTTTTTTTTTGTTTGTTTGTTTTTTTTAAAAACATATAGGCGCATTTCAACGCAACTAAAATAGATGAAGGCTGAGGCCTTTAAAGGATTTCAGAATAAAAGTTTCCCGATAATTTACTCACCCCATATTATTTAAGATCTTTCTTCAATCAAAAAGAAATGAAGCTCCAGGATGTTTCTCCATATAGTGGATTTAAATGTGGATCAGTGGCTTGAAGGTACAACTGCAGGTTTAATGCAGCTTCAAAGGGCTCTACACGATCCCAGATGAGGAATAAAAGTCTTATCTAATGAAAAGATCAGTCATTTTCTAAAAAAAATAAATAAAATGAGATATATTTTTAACCACAAATGCTCATCTCGCACTAGCTCGACCTCATACATTATATAATCGCACACGAGACGTAGACTAAAGTGCCGACCCAGTATATACAAAGAGAACGTGCAAGGAAACTTTACAAAAAAATTTAAAACAACGATGCTGGACAATTTTGAAGTCGGAGGAGAAAATGACATGGAGTTTTTCTACTCTAAGTCACTGAAGTACACAGACGAAGATATAACTGCACGTGACCTTTCCAACATGATGCGTGAAGTCAAGCTAGTGAAAGGCAAACATTTGTGGTTAAAAAGTATATACATTTGTATTTTTTAAGAAAATGACTAATCGTTTCACTAGATAAGACCCTTATTTCTCAGCTGGGATTGTGTAGAGTCCTTTAAATCGGCATTGAAATTGCAATTTGGACCTTCAACCTGTTGGCCAACATTGGCGTTTACTAAGGAGAAAATCCCAGAATGTTTTCCTCAAAAACCTTAATTTCTTTCTGACTGAAGAAAGACATGAACACCTTGGATGACATGGAGGTAAGTAAATTCTAAGGATTTTTTTTTTTTTTTTTTTTTTTTTGGAAGTGAACTAGTCCTTTAACATTCCAATGCTGTGAGATAATTTAAAAAGTAGTTCATATTACTCATTATTCAAAGTCTTCTGAAGCTATACAATAGCACTGAATGAGGATCTTGCAGCCCTCGCTCCTTGACATATTCATGAAAGCAATCAGTTGATCTGATTCACAAAATCAGTCTGAATGATTTGTTCAAGTGAAAATATACTCAATAGTGAATATCAACATAAATATTAAATGAAAATAAATATATAAAAAAAAAACATTTGTTTTTCATCCAATATTATCAAGGCATATGTACTACTTTACTAGTGCATTGGGATCCTTTTTAGAGCTTGAAAGCTCCAGTCCTCTATTCCATAACTTTACTGGAAAAGAGCAACCAGTCTACATTTCTTAACTTCTGCTGAAAAGTTTAAATGACATGACAGTGGACAAATTATAACAGAATTTGAATTTTCTAATGAACTATTCCATCAAAACTTAAACACTGCAATGATATCTTCTTGGCTTCAAGGAAATTCATTAGCACCCATCAAGCATATTAACACTCAACAAGAAGACGAGACCTGCAGAAAACTATAATATTATGATATATTATGTAGCGTACCTCCACAGATTGGACGAGATATGGGCGGAACATTTCCATCTGAAAAATAATGAGAAATGGTTATACATGACTCTGCTGGGTCAATTCTGTCTTTTAAATTCATGAGATTTAGAGTACTTCTTAATGCAACATTTGAGAGGCAGGCCAAAAAAAGAAAAGGAAATTAAAGAAGTAGAAATCACAGTGTTTCACTGCACCCATGTTTTATGAGAGAGGTCAGGCATATTCTTATACAGAAATTTGCTCCGAAACATATCCTGCTGTGATTGATTTTGTTGGCCTATTTAAAGTTAAATTTTAATATAAATTCAGGCTTCAGGAACAGAAGAGACAAGTCAGGTCCACAAAAAAATAATAATTGCAAAAAGGCAGATAGAAAAAGAAAACCCGCTCTCAAAGATATTCACTATAGGGCGCAATAATGGCTATCCACTCTTTTAAATGATCTGGAATACAAAAAGGCCTCATTTATCTTTTCTGGCCCCTGGTACTTAAAGCCCTCATTATGATAGGCTAATTATTTAGCACTCTCCATAACAGGTTCCGTGCCTGCTTGGATTGGGCCACTCATCAAGACACACGGTTGGCCCATTTTTCCAAACCTAGGACAGAAATAATGTCTTAAAGGGATTTTCCCCCTCTCTGTTTCTGTGTGTGGATGCTGTCAACATCCAAGAGTTGAAAAATAACCCAATTTTCACATTCTTTAAACATGTAGGCCTGTGGCACGGCTACAAATGAGGAAGCTATGTTGAGCTCAGTCATATCCTGATGAGATTATATTCACACACCATTTAAAAACACTATCTTCCCCTCATGAAAGACAAAATAAGCCAGAAAGAGGAAAGCAAGAGCAGCTGTCCTCCACCTCCTCCCCTCAGAGCTATTTTAATATTTGATGAGGTTTCCGCTTCAATTTTAAGGTGCCCCATTTAGTTTGCAAACCATAATGCTTTTATTACATAGTCAGACTCACAAACTTACTTAATCTCCACTGGTTAAGTGTCAACATAAACGCCAGGTATCTCACTGCCCGATCATGTTGCGACTGATTTAGTTCTGCTTTGCACATTAAGTCAGAGAATCCGGTTGGCTTATGCCAAGGCGCTCTTGAAAAGGAGCTATCATGCCACTTATGCTCCTGCTGAAGACATTTCATAACAGAACCCACCTGCCTTAAAATACAGTACGAGTAAACAGACGGAAACTTCAGCAGATTAAAAATTTTGTAGGAAATCTGATGCAATGTCTGACAGACAAAAACTGTCAAGCAGACACTGTTGTGGAGGATCGTATATATAGCACAGAAGCCTTTGCTCAGATGTGATTATGTTATTCCTGTCTAGCATCTAGCACAGCACCTGGTATGTCTAATTAGCTCAGGTGGAGAGTAACTTGCTCAGGTGAAAAGGATTATGGGATATTGCATCACATACAAAGACCTTTCGACCTCACAGGACGGTCAGTATTTTCACGTCACAATGCAGCCATAAGTGCACAATTAAAACGGCTGCATCCTCACATCTAAATAGGTTCTGAGTTTTGCCAGTCAGGCTTATTTGCATGTAATGAGGGTAATTAGTTGTATATCTCGGAGGGATTAGGAGGATACTTAGGTGCTGTGTTCCTTTGAGACAGCACAAATCTCCAGACACTTCTGATGTTTTACAAGCAAATGCAAATGCACTGATGCATCAACCGACTGTGTAAAAAATAAAGCGCAGAAGAAAATAACTCTAGATAAAAATACGATTGAACCACAGCCTTGCATGTGCACATTTCAGTGCTGTTGTTTTGACATTTTGGGGCCCAGATGCACCCTGAAGCCTCATACATCAAAAACTCTCCTGGTGGAACTATGAGTCATAAATACACAAAATAAACCTTATAAGCAAAGAGCGAGCTCATTTTTTAAACATTGCTTTATATACATACATTATATACATAAAATGTCAACTGACTGAAAATAAGTTTAAGCTGAAGTACCATTACTAAAAATGTAATCAAAATTAAACAGAAAACTGGCAAAGCGAATGGTATTATTATAATAATTAAACCTCTGATGCTTTACTGTAAGAAAGTAAGAAACTGTAAGAAAGTCCTACTAGGGTCTTCCAATAAAATACACAGGCCAGTACTAACACATGTGACAGCAAACACAACACTATACGTTATAAATAGACTACAGGATTTATACGAGCAAAATGTACAAAACTGGAGACTGGAGATTGGAGATTACAGTATCATTTGCCCCAGTGAGTCATAAAACTTACAAGTACACGCCTACACAATCCTGCTCTCGTGTTCTGACTGCAAGTGCTTTGTACTGTCTTAAAAATACTGAATCTCTGTGTGTGTTTGTGTGTGTCTGTGTATTTGCATGCATTTATATACACATCACTTTAACCTTTGCTGTGCTGTTATGTGCGGGAGGCCTCCTGTCTGGCTGAGCCTGTAATTCTTGCTGTAATGAGCCCATGTGGTTAACAGATTTGCTGAATGTCCACCGGTCTGGGCAAAAACCTGTTCCAAACAGTTGGCTCGGATGCTGCAAGAGGCAGCTGCCCACTTTAGCGCAGCTCTTTCTGTTCACTTAGTGACCTAGCACTGTCAGATGACTGTGTGATGGCTGATATGTTGTTCCTGTACTGAGAGTCTATTTGTCTTCCTGTGACAGGCGAGGTGCCAGAGTTCTCCTCAAACATGGGGAAGAGGTGCTGGCACAGTTATTTTTTCAACGGTGAATGAGGCCATTAGCATTTAATGTGGACTTGCCACTTTTTTCCCCAATCCATCCACAAGAATATGATTTTTTTTTTATAACAGATAACACTATACATTTTATTGCTACAGTGTGTCTGACAGCCATTTGCATCTGTGCTTCTGGCTTTTAAAGTACATAGTCTATCAAAAATAACAGGGTAACAGTTGTGTGCCATTCAAAGCTGAACTGACAATCCCTTTAGAATTAAAATGTATTTTTTCCTGAATTGGAATTAAGGCTTTAACCAGGATGTGGAATTACATAAAATTAATTTGAATTTAATAAATTAAAATAGAATGAATTATAATAAATTAAACAGATAGAGAAACTTGTAGACAGACAGAGCAACATATAAAGATAGAGTAGACAGAGTATCCAATAGACAGACAGAGCAACATGTAGACAGATAAAGCAGCATGTAAACAGACAGAGCAACATAAAAAGATAGAGTGACAATAGACAGATAGAGCGACATGTAGACAGAGCATCCAATAAACAGATAGAACAACATGTATGCATATAGAGCAACATATAGATAGAGTGACATGTAGACAGAGCATCCAATAGACAGAGCGACATGTAGACAGATCATCCAATAAACCGATAGAACAACATGTATGCAGATTGAACAACATTTAAAGATAGAGTGACATGTAGACAGATAGAGCATCCAATAGACAGAGCGACATGTAGACAGACAGAGCAATATATAAAGATAGATAGATGACAGACATAAAGCAACATGTAGACAGACAGAGCAACATATAAAGATAGAGCGATGGTAGACAGAGTGGCATATAGGCAGAGCATCCAATAGACAGACAGAGCAACATGTAGACAGAACAACATACAAAGAGTGACATGTAGATGAACAGAGCAACATATAAAGATAGAGTGATGATAGACAGAGAAACATGTAGACAGACAGAGCAACATATAAAGATAGAGCGACGGTAGACAGAGTGGCATATAGGCAGAGCATCCAACAGACAGACAGAGCAACATGTAGACAGAACAACATACAAAGAGTGACATGTAGATGAACAGAGCAACATATAAAGATGGAGTGATGATAGACAGAGAAACATGTAGACAGACAGAGCAACATATAAAGACAGAGCAACGATAGACAGAGTGGCATTCAGACAGAGCATCCAATGGGCAGACAGAGTGACATGTAAAAAGATTAAACATAAACATAACATAAAGATTGAGCGACAATAGACAGATATAGTGATATACAGACAGACAGAGCAACACAAAGATAGACTGACAATCGACAAAGTGACATGTAGACAGATAGAGCATCCAATAGGCATATAGAGAGAAATAGACAGAGCAACATATAACGATTGCACAATGATAGACCGCCAGTGACATGTAGACAGATAGAGCCTCTAACAGACAGACAGAGTGACATGTGGACAAAAGAGCAACATGCAGACGGACAGAGCAACATGCAGATAAACAGAGCTGCAGGTAGACAGACAGAGTGAGAAAAATAGATAGCGTGGCAGATATTATAGACAGGCAGCGACAGACAGTCTGAAAGAAATATAGGACAGATGGACAGACAGACAGACAGACAGACAGACAGACAATCTCCTCTGGGTATTTTCAAACTCAAACAAACTGAAAGGGAGCCAATTTTTCATTTCTGAATTTTGCACAACCCTGCGATCCGGTTTTAATCATGTTTGCCAGTTGCAACATTCTGCCCTTGAGCAAGGCACTTAACCCCAAATCCTCCCAGAGAAGCTGAAGTGACTTACCGCAGGATGCTACAGTACCAATTTTCTTTGTAAATATGTGCAGTTTCACTAAAATTTGCTTTGTGAAAAGGCTATTATAGTGTTTTGGCTGATCTATTGCTACACACAGCAACTACTACACACTGTTAAAACACAACTGTGCCCTGAAAACATAGTAACAACAATGTTGTTGTAGTTGACATCACTTTTGTGCGACTTTGCACACAACAAGAGGGTCACCCATCCGACGGCACACTCCAGTAGGCTTGTTACATTCCTATTGTGCACGGAAGTGGAGATGCAAAACAAAAGAGTATCAGCGGGACAGAGATAGCCTGAAAAATGCGATTTAGGCTCCTCTTTTGTAACGAATGTCTTTGTTCAATAAAAGCTCCATCTAAGAAATAAATACCTGTGAGAGAGCCAAGGTAACCGTAAGTCTTATCAGCACAAGGAGAGATAAGGAGTGGGATTCTGTGGACAGCATGGTCTGTCGTCTTAGGTGTGTGCCTCAGCCACCGATAAAGCTACGCATCGAACATCCACTCCTGACGGCTTCCACTATATCTGTGAGTCAAGGTTACTCTCCAATTTAAGCTGCAGAGTTTGCAGATCAAGTATATCATAAAAGGTTTGGTGATTATGGATCACCTTTCCTATATCTCATACACAAAAAGGAATGACAAACTACTTCTGTTTATAACCACACACTACCAGACTGTGTATTGCACCAAAGTAACTCAATAGTACGCACTGCCTAAAACACATTTCCAAATATAACGGCTGCTTAGAACGCAAAGAAGTGCAATACAAACAATGTAAAAGTGGCATCATTTTAAATGAATAAATTATTCATTTAAAATAATAAACCATTTAACTACAATGAATTATTTTATGAATATTAATAATGAATTAATTAATAACAACATTTTATTAACCTACTGAAACATGATGCTTAATGCAACCTAATCTGACCATTTTAAATGAATCTTGGATTACATATTTGCTGAGTAGTCTATGACATTTGCTATGTAGTAAAGAGCAAATGAGGTAATATGTCATTGGTTTTGGAAACAGTATATGCATGAATGGGTAAAACACCTCAGTCTGACACATTCTCTCATGTGCCTTGAAAGTTTAGAATATCAATGAGTTGATAGAAATAAGCAATGGAAAAATTTCCACACTGACAGTTCTCAATTGTTATATCAGAAAGTCTCTTGCTGACACTTACATCATTATTATAGCAACAGATGTAGATGCAGCAGATATTGACTACATAAGCTGTCTGAACAAACAGATCTGATTTCATCTCTTGCAAAATGACAGTGCAGGCAGTCAGTAGTACAGATCTGATTTGAAAACCAAATTGAATTTGTGTGCAGTGTGAACTAAGGCTTCAAGCTCAGACATGTTATCCATAACTCTATTTGATTTCAGCCATTGTGTTTCAAGATAAATTTGCTTTGAGAGATTTACTCAAAGTTGTGTTTTTAAAGTCTAAGCAAACTGTTAAATCAGTGAGTTTTAAGGAAGTACCAAACACACATCTTTGTTAATTAAAGGGATAGTTTACCCATAAATGAAATTTCGGTCATATACTCAACCCTCATGTTGTTGCAAACCTGTATGGCTTACTTTCTTCTATGGAACACAAAAGAAGAAGAAGAAGAAGAAAAAAAAAAAACGAAGGTCATTACGATGCTGTTTTTGCACTGAGAGAATTTCCTCTCTTCTTCCAGCCATATCTTCCCCTCCATCTCTGTTCGGCTCTCAATGTGACCTAGTTTGCAGCTAATGAAAGCATTTTTTCCCCTTTCCTCTTCCATCACATGGGTACGTGCAAGGTTACCTGACCTTAGCATATGTTGGTGGTGCTTGGGCCTCTGCCAACCAAGGAGAACACATTTCAAACAAGAAACAAAAAACCTGGGGCCAGGGCTGTTGAAATTTAGGCCGGCCTAAAACATAGGCATTCGTTCACAGTACTGCAGGGAAAAAAATGAAGCTTCTGTCATCAATCGTTCCCGTCATGACAGAGGAGGTGATTCCTCTTGGCCTGTCTAAAGTCTAAAAGTCTGCCAGAATCTCTCAATGAAAGCTCATTCAATAACACTAGGGGTTTTTTATCCTCATTCTGCTGAATGACAGACGGGGGGGAGACACGTGCCAAGAGCTTGATGCTTCAATTAACCATGGCGAACACCCCATCCCTTCCCCTCCTAATGAGGCAGCAAATTTAGTCTTTTTTTGCCTCCTAATTCACCTCCCTGGGTGACTGCTCACTTGGCCTAGCCAATACTAATCTGAAAGATCTAGCCTCAATCAGCTGTGCATTCATAGATCTTGTGCATAAAAACTTCTTAAAACTATTGATCGGTGTGTGTGTGTGTGCGAGAGAGCGAGCGAGAAAATAATACAAATATTATATATATATATATATATATATGTATATATATATATATGTATATATATATTCGGAAACAGGTGTACATCTATCTGCAAATCATATATACCATTTATTTATTTATTTTTGCCAGGTGGCACTTGTCTTGAGACAATACAAATAAAAACGCATGTTGAATAATTATCACATTTAGCAGCTTGATCTCATTATTATTCATAGGTACTCTGAAATAGTGTTTACATGTATAGTTTCATTCAGTTTTTATTTGTATATGTAGATCTAAAATGTGCAATATGGATGTACTAGCCACATCTGTATGTTCCAGAACCAAAGTTTATGGAAGTCTATGGCAATCTGTCTTCCAATCTGGAAGCTATGGGAGTCTATGGCAATCTGTGGAAGCCATGGAATAAACAAATAAAAAAATTGAGTTTATATTTCATTCTGACTGTATTCTCACAATTCTGTGATTATGTCTCACAATTCGGATATGAGAAATCAATTTGTCATTCTCTCTTTTCCCCTCCGCTCAGTTAATAGCCCAACACTTCTGGCTTTTTTGTTGAGTTAAATCGAGTTATAAAGTCCGAACTCAGATATAAACTTGAATTTGCAAGAAAAAAAAATCAGAATTGTGAGATAAAATAGGTATGTTATGTAAAATGCTATAGGTTTAAATAGTATTTCATGTTGTAATTGTAGGACTAATTCAGTATGTCCCCTATGAACAGCATATGTGAATATTATGTGGACCTATTGTTTAAATCAAATTTAAGCTTTAAGCTTTAAAAGTAGGGTAATAATAGCAGGTTTTATCCATAATCTGTCCATTTAAATGTCTGTGTTTAGCTTCAAATTGCATCTTTGATGAGAGTATTCTATAAAAATTATTTGCATTCTGATTCTGACATTCAAAGGCACAACAATACATTTTTTCTCTTATTCCATGGATTTTGTTACAAGTGTTTTCCTGCCACCACAATGCTTACGCAGCTGTAAATGCTGCAACTGTGACGTCCAATCAAAATTGGTGTATACTTACATTCATTTAACAATCAGATCACATTGTATTCATTGCATCAATGAAAATAATCAGCGCAGTCTTTTTTTTCTGACACATTATTATTATTATTATTATTATTACTATTTTTCACTTTACTTTAACATTTATGCCACCTTGACTTATAGGAACCAGACAAATCAAAAGGATTGGAAAATGGTACGAGCCAGACTTGCATCAACCACCTAAGCACCACAGCTCAATATATGTGCCAACCACTAAGCCCCAGCTCAGGCCATTGAAGCTTTGTTGGCGAAATTTCTCAAGTGTCATTTTCAAACATCTCATTTGAATATTTTGTCAACAGCAGCAATATACACTATGTTGATGCTGTTTTTAATTGGCATTTGCAAACAACCTTAAATGGTGATGCCTAAAAACATTGCAGTGCTTTAAAGTAAATAATGACACATATTCACCTCCTCCATGAGGATCTGCCAGATCCATTGTCTAATTATGCTAATTCTGCAGAACGACACCCGAGCGGACTCGTCTCTCTTTGCCGCATGTGGCGACAGAGAATCTTTTGATCTAAATTTAGCTGCACCATCTTGCCCTTCAACCACACCCATCAATTCCAGTCGCAGTTGGACTTGGCCGTGCCAATCAGCAGCACCTCCTCGCTCTGCCAAATGAGAGAAGGCCTGCTTGGCATCCTCAAAAAAGCAGCAGAGTTAGAGGAGGATGAGGCTTCTTTTCCTGGGTGAGTGTTGGGCGTCTGCCCTGGCCATCTGGGGCTGCGAAGAATGAGGAGGAAGCAGCCCAGGACTGTGTGCGAGAACAGAAATCTGTGCTTTTCCCTGCAAAGAACAGCCTTGCTGTTAGCTTGAGCTTACCATGGCCAAACTGGACCGTGTTTTCCCAAATGACATTTGAAACATATAGTTTCCCCATTTTTCACTTGTACGGGAACAGTGTGGGGCGGCATGGTTCTTATTTCACAGTCAATCTCAATCGCTGCAGCTGAATACAAAACATGATCTTCTGGGCTTCCAGAGAATGCTGACTAACTGACTTTCAAGAAGTTAAAAGCGTAAATTATGCCTGGAGAAAGAGTATCAAAGTTCACACTTGGGTGAATCTTACGAAACATGTCAAGAGCATCTCCGGGTAACATTTCACTACAAATCAAAAGAAAAATAACTTCCTTTCAAAGAAAATGAAGCCTATTTTTTGGACCATTACACTGGTTTGTGACCTTGCTTTCATGACAATTAAACATTTTACCAACAAATTCTCTACTACTAATAATAAGCATTCTAATAACTCTAGTGAAAAAAAATGCAATAAAAGATTTAAATAAATTAATTTCATATGATAGTGTCTGTTGTACTGGCAATTTTAATTTATGCATAATTCAAAACATTGCATTGCATTACACTATTTCTCTCTACAAGGAATCATTCACAAAGGACACATTCTTGCATTCAATCAGCAAAATGGAACAGAACGGCAGCATCTCGAGAGACATTTTTTAGTAATGAGGATTTAGGGGAAAATATGTGCTTAATTGTCATGAAAATAATGCCACGACTTAATGGTGTTAAAAATAAGCTTTCACATTCAAACCTCTTTTGATTTTAGGGGGTGGGCATGACCTGGACTTGTTTTTGTGAGATTTATCCAGTTCCTCCTTGTGTGCTCGGGTGAATCATAACAGATGTGATGCCGCCAGTCAATGTGCCAAATGCAGCAGAGGAAAAAAAAGCAAAGGCTTGATCACTTCACTGCATCTTTTAAGCCCCATCTAATATGATCAGGGTGCAGGCTGCTCGTATTGTCATGCATGACTTTCTGGCAAGCTCCCACAGAGAAGACGAATACTTAATCCAAAGCGTTCTCCCTCTCTCTATCTCTCTCTCTCTCTGTTTCTATTTCCCTCTATTGCTCTCCTGTCCTCCTAACAAGCTTGTACCAACATCTGTCTAGATTCATGTCTCATCAAAGATTTTTCCACCCTTTCCCCACTTTCCGAATGCCTCACTCTTGTTCTTTCAACAATAGCATACAAACAGTTGGGGATAATGAAGTCTCCTTGGGCTGGGACAAAAAAAAAAGAGATAGAGAGAGAGAGAGAGTGCGGCTAGGAAGTGATCAAATATGGCCTAAAGCCAAATGCCTTTGTAGATGGTTTTTGAGTTCCCATTGATCTGAGGGTGGGCACATTGAAGAAATTAATAATTTATGGTCTCTTTTTGGTGGGTAGGGGTTTTCAGAATTGAGTCTCAGTGGTAATATGACTGCCAGAACTTAGGAGCGCCTCATATTCTAGAAGCTAATTCCTGTTGAGGAGTGCACGTTATTCAAAGACAATATATTTATATCAAATACGCAGCATGCAGGACGCTCTCGGGGAGTAATAGATGGGGACTCACTTTATTTAGTCGTATTTCACTGTGCACTGATAGCATATTGTCACATAAATCAGTGACAGGTGCCTTTGGGTATGGTATAGGAACATTCCAGCATCCGCCAAACACAGCTTGATGCACTTTGTGATCCCAGGTGGGAGATTGGGATATTTTCAGCTCCGTTCTTACAGGTACAGTAAGAAACGTGCTCTGCACAGCGTCTGCAGTACTGGAGCACAGCCAGTAAGTATGTGCAACTGACGGTATGAGTCAGGGTGACTCAGAATTTGGCTGCAGTTGGCGAGATAAATATTCAAGGGCAAGTTAGACTTTGCACTTGAAATATTCAAACTAATTGTTTTACAAAGTAACAAATATCCTTTTAAAAGTGCATGAGGTTAAACAGTGTTATAATGGAAAACAGATCTTTCAGAAAGGTATGGCGGTGGGTAAAAAGTAGTAGGGGAAAGAAGAAAACACAACACAAACTATGATAAATCATGGCAAACAGCTAATATGTAAAAGGTGAAAAACAATAATTATCAAATATGTATAAATTCTACTTATCTAAAAGGCTAGCAAATCTAAATTAGTAAGCTGCAGAGCTAGTTTCACTGCCAAAGAGAGAGTATAAGTGTATAATTTGTACATTTTTGTCTAAGTCTAAAGCTGTACATATAGGCCACATTCACACATCAGCAGAATACGTTTGTCAGTCCAGTATTTGAGTCCGTAATACAGTTATGTTCACACAGAGTACAGTTATTTATGGGTGTGACAACCGCACTCTATAACCGAACTCACATCCGTAAATTTTCAGGGCTCACAACCGCATTCTCAGAAAACACACGCTTGTGAACGGAACAGGACTAGACAACTAGTTGTCCGTCATGTCATTCAGTGCAAAAGAGCCACTCTGCCGTGTCTGCCGTGTGTTGCGTGCTTTCATGTGTGGTTTCAATAACTTACAGTGACGGAGAAATGATCGTTGTGTCATCTGAAAGTTTTATATCCAGTCTCCACCAGAGCCTCTCCCGTCAGTTCTGTGTTTTGCGTCCGACTTAAATGCACTGTAAAAAACAATTTGTTGAGTCATCTTAAAATAATTTGTAACCTGGCTGCCTTAAAATTTTAAGTTCAGTCAACTCAAAAAAAGTTTATTCAACTTGAAATGTTAAATTATACTAAGTGACAACTTAGATATTTAAGTTGAATCAACTTAAAATTTTAAGGCAGCTGGGTTACCCATCTGTTAAGTTTAGCAAACACAAATATCTAAGTTGTTACTTAGTACAACTTAACATTTCAAGTTGACTAAACTTATTTTAGTTGACTGAACTTAAAATTTTAAGGCAGCAGGGTAACAAATTATTTTAAGCTGACTCAACAAAATTGTGTTTTTTATTTTTTACAGTGTGCTGCGCTCTTCACCCAAATATAAGCGCTACTGTCGGTTAATGAAGGTTTGATGAATGAACTTGTTTCGATTTAACTCTTGTCGTGTCAGATAGTGATAAGACTTTCAGTTTTATGGATGTCGCCATCTTTGATATTACTTTAGTCACTATTACTGGTAAGGAATACGGGCTTGACTCATGTTTCACGTTCATATACTCAGTATTCGAAACACTTCTGTAAGTTGCTGTGTGAACAGGACATTTCAAGACTGGCACCTGTAAGTAAATGTGGTTGTCAGTCCCAAAAACCAATAGTGTGAACGTAGTCATAATTACTCCCTGTAGATTGATCACTATAGTCAAACTTGTGAAATTTTGTGTGCAAAAACTGCTCACAGAGAAGTTTCTTTCAAACCAAGTAACTTTTTGAAACTGCACAGATTCCCATTTGAATGACTGATTTTGCCTTCAGGATTTTCACCAAGCAATAGTAAATGTGACTGCACCTTAAAAAGGTAGTGCACCCCAAAAAAAAAATGAAAATTCTGTCATAACTTACCCTCATGTTGTTTCAAACCCGTAAGACTTTTGTTCATCTTTGGAACACAAAATTAAGATATTTTTGATGAAATCCAAGGGCTTTCTGATCCTGCATAGACAACAACACAACACATTCAAGGTCCATAAAAGTAGCACATATACGGACAATGAACTAAAAGATGGATGGACATGGACTATTTTAATGATGTCTTTACTACCTTTCTGGGCCTTGAACACGTCAGTTATGTTGCTGTTTATGCATGGTCAGAAAGCTCTCGCATTTCATTAAAAATTTCTTAATTTGTGTTCAGAAGATGAACGAAGATCTTATGAGTTTAAAACGACATGAGGGTGAGTAATTAATGACAATTTTCATTTTTGGGTGAATTATTGCTTTAAGTCTTTCTAAATACAGTATATCTGAATATGTACCATCTGTCAGGAGATAATCTGACTAAAAGTGGATTAAAAAAGTGGATAAATCTGGCTCCAAGCAATGTTCTCATTTGATATTCCTTAACTTTATACTTTCAGCAGCTTTGATTGAACACCACATGCATTAAAGTCCAGCTCAGTTTGAAGTATCCAAGCACCTGATCTAAGATGTTCACCTGCTGTCATCTGTAGAGAGGGTATAACTGAATGTCTTTTAAGTGTTTATATACACTCTCATGAAATGACATGTCCAAGAAAAATGTATGTTTAGGTGTATAACACAATATATCCACATACAGGTGCATATTTAGACATTTATATGTAGTCTTTAGAAGTAGAAAGGTGTAGCTTTGAATGTATTTGCGCTTTTTTTGTGACAGTGTAAGATGACAGCAAACAGAAGTGTTTATTATTTATTCGCAAATGAATGATTTGATGGACATTTCTAGGTTCTCTAATATCTATTGCTGTTTGTCAGGAGGTCGACAGTATAATTCTTGGAGAAATCCATCCATTAGCATCCCTATTTATCTCAGTGGCTCTGCCTTTGTAGATAGTTGCTATCTTTGTTCAGGGTTTCCGAACCAATAACCAGAGCTGTGATGTGAAAGAGCAAACAGCAGAAAAAAAACAAAATCTATTTCAAGCTCTAAAGAGCCCTCCAAAAAAATGGGTCACAGGTAAAACGTATACAATAAAATAAAATTCTTGCAATTTATTTGTTGCAAAAAAAAAAAAAAAAAACATTATCAGAATACACAGCTATGGCTAACTGCAAAATTTGTTTGGAAGACAAGAAGCTGATATATTACTAAAGTTTAACAAAATGCCCATACACACACACACGTTTTCTTTCTGTAAGAGTTTGATAAGAGCTTCTTTCTTTCTCGGCTCCCTTCTGGATGCCTGCCAGTGGCGGACCGCAGCTTTGTGAGCTGGACAGAACAGCGGCATCCCCAGGAAGTCTCTCCCTGCCATATTCCCCCACATCCTCTTCCGTCCGACCCCCACCGCCTTGTATTCTATCCTCAGCTAGGCCCAGGGGCCGGGGGATCCTCAGTAATGCAGCCTCATTGATTTATAATTCCGTGCTGTGCTGGCATCCAAGGGTAGAAATTACACATGTTGACAATAGGAGCACTGCTTGTTCGAGCCGAGGTAAAGGTCATCATTTAGATGCTGTGGCTTTGTTCCCAAGCCTCTCGAATGGCGTATTAACATCCAGAGCGCATCCAATCCAGCAAGTTAAAACACAGCAAGGATGCTCATCATGAAAAAGCCAGCGCTCTTTGATAATGCAGTACACTATTGCGTCCCATTGATGTCTGCGGTTTGTAAGCTCCGTATGGACTAATGTTGGCTTGCCAGCCATCAATTTTGCTCCATTCATCCGAAACATACATTTTTTGATCTAATACACCTCTTGGTATGAATGACAACAAATATGCACTCAAATCAAAGGTTGGCAAACATTAACATAAGTGTTTCTGAGGGAAGTGCTTGAGCTGGAATGGAGTGACATCTTCATGACCTCCCTCAGGAAAGCTTTCTCTCAACAAGCAGCCATTTTTCAAATTTAACACACCCTCTCTTGTCCCTAGTTAAACATCTCTCGGTAGAGCGTGCCGTCTGAAGTGCCTACATGAACTCTGCATAACTGAGTAGATAAGGGAGTGACTTGTTGATTGAACGGATTCAATTGAATTTAAGTTTAAAAAGCTAGACGAGTTAGAAAAGAAAACAGAGATACGTTCATTTTATGTTCATTACTTCTTTACTGTATTAGTACCAATAAACCATATTTGTAACCCCACCTTAATCCTCTCTGCTGAGTAAGACTAAATGTTCCCAGACTAGTCAATTAGTCTATGCCATGTCTCAGCTTAAATTTTTAACTGTATGGATGAGCCTTGTGCCCTAATAGGACACATGCAGCAGTTTTCTGGCCTCTGAAGAACAAGCCAGTCAATAACCTAAATAAAACACTCACAGTGAAGACGGAGGTGAAGAGAGAGAGAGCAGTCATCAAACTACTCCAGAACAGCTGATACAAACAAAACCACTGACCAAGCCTACGCCGGATCTGCACACACAGCGCCACAAAAATCTCAGCTGATTTCTGCAGAATTAGAACGCCCATCATTCATAATGTTGTACGTATCTTTGGCCCTTGCGTGTTTGTTAATGAAATATTCTGGCAAACTTCATTACATCTTTAGTTACTAATAAGATTTGTAATACTCCCAGCTCGTTCAACACCGCTTTTCCATGTTCAAATAGAGATTTTCCACAAAATATATATGCAGAAAATTAGACTAGAATAGTCACTGCTCTATAATTATAAAAAACTAAATTAAATGTATATATATATATATATATATATATATATATATATACATGCATTAGTGGTTAATTTGTAATCAACATGACTGAGGTGTGCAGAGAAGCGTCTTTTTATATATCAGTTGGTAATTATTGGTATATTATATTATCAGTGAATATATTATTGGTAAACAAACATTTGGTAGAATTTGTATCGCATTCATGCAATTTTACAAGCCTATGGTCCTGTCCTATGCTTTCAGCCCAACAGGAGAATGACCGTGTCAAAGTCCCAATTGCCATCATTTGTTTCAAATGATTAGTGTCAATAATTACTTCCCTATTAATGAAATGCATCTGCTATCGCAAACAACATCATTATGGATTGGTTAATTGGATGAGTTTAGGCATATTAGCCAATATCACATCTAAGCATGGAGGGGTGCTGCTTTATTGTCCATTTTCAGCTAATTGCATTTTGGGCCCTTGTTACAAGCATCATGAATGTGCATCTGCCATGAGAATCTCTCTCCCTCTCTCTCTGGATCAATGTATGGTTGAAATGTAATTATCAAGTCAGTGAAGGTGTAAACAACCATGTCTTGCTTACCATCCAACATAAACATTCACAAAACATGTTCTGATTATCTGCTTGGAGAAAACAGGTTTAGATGTTTAGGGCATGAAAAGATCTGTTAAATCACAAAGTGTATGTTTAAAGGAATAGCTGATTGCAGCTAATTGAGCTTAACTTGTATTGAACCTGAAATGTTCGTTTAACATAGCTTAGAGATGTGGAGCTCCAAGATGGTGGAGGAAGAACTGCACTATGCCTGTATTTCCTCTTCTTCTCTTCCTAATAACCCTAGTGTTGCACAGTACACAGGAACTCTAAAACACTGTTTCAGAATGATACCAAAGGCAAAGAACCTTAGGTGAAGGTCAGACGAGAGCTGACCTCCATCTTAAGATTCTCTCCCCATCTCTCCTCACCTACAGCTAAAATAGTCCCTTATTCTTCCCCATCACGTCACCCCACGACCCGGGCTAATGCTCGATGTCAACCCAGACCCAAAACCTCAGCACCACTTTAGCTTGAGGTGGCCCGTGTCCACCAGCTGCATGGAAGGTTGACTGCAAAGGCGACATGGGTGTCAGGGTCACTGTCAGCCACTATCGGTCCTAATCCATCCCTCTAGAGCTGGTGGCGTCCATTCATTCCCCTGAGCACCTGGTGACATTGCCCTCTACCCTTCACTACACTCTTGTCAGGCTGTGTAACAACCATCAAGCCCTGTCATACTACACCATCCGTTCCCCCAAGCGCCCCACACATCACAGGGCTGGGGCTGAAACAGGATGGAAGACGTCCTCTTAAGTTAGCATTGCTACGGGCTACATGTTTCAGCTTGGAACAGACCCAAAGACTTTGCAGACACTGGCTGTGTCATTTAATTGAGACTCTTTGACTTCTTAAGGTCTTCATTATACAGCATGAGGCAATACAGGTCTAACATAGAGAAATGTGGAAAAGCAAAGTGCACAATTTATACAAGAAAGGACAAATACATCAGAATGGATCTGTTTGGTTTAAAATGGCAGTTCTTGAAGTTTTGGTTCAGGCCAACCCCTTTAGAGGAGACCCAACACCACAGCAAAATTGTCATTCTATTAATTATCTATGAGCGGCAACCCAGTAGTTCAGAACCTCTTATGTTACAGATACTGAAATGAACAGATTTAATTAAGCTCCACCACTGTTTAACCAGGATGTCATGAAAATCCTGATTAAGAATGTTATTTTTAAATGCTTTGTTTGCAAAATCTGGCAGAACTTTACAAACGTCCTGTGCAAAGTGCCAGCTTGTTTTCCACCAGACTTCAGGGACCCTTGAGGATTAGTGCTACCATCTGTCTGTATATACCATCCAGATGTGTTATACGAATACACTGATAAATATGTTTACGTTGACAGAAAGCAGAGGGCTCTAAGTGTAACAATCAAAAGAGGAGCAGCAGTGCCAGATCCCTGCTAAAATTAGTCTACGTGCAATACATCTCTCCGGTCATTCAGTGGTCTACACTTGCCTTAGGGATCAAATCAGCAAGCACTGAAAGATGGCAGATGGGGCCAGTGCCCAATTTAGAGCTTTTTTCTGTTATTTAGACTGGCGGCAATGAGGAGGCATGGCTGTTTTTGTGGTGGCCATTGCAACATAACATCACCCTGATGTGCACTAATGATCTGAAGCCCTGTGACAGAGCCATCCAAGCTCGCTTGTGAGAAAGTAAGAGTCACTCCGCTAAAGGTCACAGTCTCCAAAATATGGAAAACAAATGTTGACAGAACAATGAGCATTGATTTTTTTTTTTTTCTTCATTTCTTAATGGACTCACTATAAATATAATCACAGTCTAAGGCTGAATCATCTCTTTCAGGTAGCGAGAGCTCTTGTACTGCTGAAGGACGGTATATTTAACCTCTTTGGTCTCCCTTTGACGTAAATCACATGTTTTTGTTGCCCCATCCTGGGAAACTGAGCTTGCAAGGCAAAGGCAATGCAGCAGTTTCAAGTGAAAAGTAATGAACTTTGGCCCAAAACAACACTTTAGAAAATGCAAAAACATATGCTTCTAGGTACCATCATTTGTCATTTTTACAATTAGATTTATGGAGATGCTTTTATCCAAAACAACCCCTAAATTTCAACTAATGAACATGATATTGAAATAATTTTTGTATTTTTTTTTTTTTTCCATTATTGTTTATATTTTTTTATAAATCAGGAACATTTATGTAAAAATGTGTCCCGCAGTGCCATGTCACTACTGAAGCAGTGTATGTTTTAGTCCGTTGGCTGAGTCTGATTTTAACTACACCCCTACATTTATGATCAGAAAATATTCCTGTGTCCCTCTTTCCCATATGTACAAGGTGTGAGTAGACAGGTCTTAACATTTTGATGTAAACATGCTCAAAATTCAGAAAAATATGTGTATAACTTTAAGCAATATCACTACCGAACACCTTTTTTTCTGCAATTAAGCACACTTTTTTGGGAGTTATTCCACAACATCTAGTTTTTATATGTGTACCACTGTTCAGAAGTGTGCTGGCTAACCATGTGCCGATTAGCATCTTTGACCTAGGTTTAAAAGTATCTAAAATTGTCACTACCGAAACATTTGGTGGAGTTTCGGTAGTGACATCTTTGTATTTTGGGTTGGGTTAGGGTTAGGTAGTCCTCATATTCCTCATATCTAGTCCTCTGAGTCCTCATATTTGAGGGAAATAAACAAAGTTTTGGTAAGGTTATGCATTTTTATTTTGTAATTTAGTATGTTTTAGTTTGAAAGGTAAAATGTGATGGTAATGTGATGTGGTTGCTACCAAAGCATTACGGTCACTACCAAAAATGTGCAGTCACTGGGAAACATGGGATGTTTGTCAAAAATAAAGTAATATATGAATTATCTACTAAGACGTTATGATGTATTTTGGTTCAATGCATATTCAAACTAATGAATCCTTAACTTTGAAATCAGTATGATCAACTTTTTGCCTTTTACAAAGAAAGACAACAAATCTCTTAATTTACACTTATAATATTGTTAAAAATGTAAAAGTGATTGACTTAACTCAAAAGAAAATACATATATTTACAATGTAGACATAGACAAAATCTTAATAGGTCAATCTAACCCTTCTTAATTATTATTACTATGTTTCAGTAGTGACAAATTTGGTGAAAGGACAATTATTCCAAAACATTCTGAAAACACAATATGAGAATTAACTGCACAATTACTAGAAATGTGTACCTTTGCATGCATACACATTTTTTGGAAAAATAACTTTTTTCAAGACGTTTCCAACTCTTTGGACCAATTCTGTAGAATGGCCCATATACATACCTCTAGATGTTAGAATTGGCATATCTTTTGGTTCAGCTGGTAGAGCATGATGTCAACAAGGCCAAGGACATGAGTTTGATTCCTAAGAAACAGACTAATAAAACTGACATGCATTATAATTTGCTCTAAATAAAAACATCTGTTTAAGTGTAAACAGTAATATTTAAGAATCTTTGCCTGAATAATAGCAACTTTTGTCTAACAACACAAACATCTGAAGGTAACTCCATTAATCCTATAGAGTACTAATTGTTTTTACAATGAAAGTAACACAAGATGACACGATATGCAGGTATATCAATAATGCACACCCACAATGTGTCGCCCACGTTGCCAAAATTAGATTAAGCCAGCCTAAGATGGTTTGTTACGATGGTTTTACATGGTTTTAGACACATGACAGTCAGTAATACTGGCTAAACCAGCTAAATACCAGCTTGGCAGGGCTAGGATACCAGTTAAACCAGCTTAAACTGGATAAGACCAGCAAACCACCCAAGGCTGGATTTACTGTACTTATCAAGTATGTCAGGAATGCAATTGAGACATTATGTTTGTAATGGTAGGCAGCGTCTAAGCTTGTTTATGAGTGCACTGAAAAGAAATACCTTTTCATTAGTCCATGAAATTCCAGAGCGAAGCGGCATACCTTTGACTTGAAATGATGTTTGAAAGAAAATCAATCAAGTACACGATCAAAGCATCTATGTGCGTTCAGAGCGCTTCGCAGTGACCTTGCCTCCTACATTCAGGTTCACAGGACATCTGTTATCCCATGACCCTATCTTTTCCACCATCAAACAACACATTTAACATACAAAGTTATCGAGATGGCCATGAGAGCACCTTCAGGCATGGCTGAGCTTCAGCTTCACGCAGTGGCAAACCTCCTCCGATGCCACGTGTGTTGATGCATCTGGCTAGACTGGGAACAAGCGATCCTGGCAATGCAGCGAAAGGCTTTTTCTGTGACTACATCTGCCAGTGCATTCTCATTTCCATCCAAGACCCTCGAAGGCCTGTTTCATAACAGAAGGCAGACTACGCTACTGCTGTCGCATAGCAATTACCCTCTTTATATATTCATTGTACTGTATGTTTTGAAAAAAATCACATTTAATGATTGTTTCAATGACAATTTGGAAAATCAATATATGAAAACGTTGATTTTATACAATCCAATCTAGACTCTACATGTCTACATGTCAATGATTGAGAGTGAACAAGAAATGCAACTGCACATCAAGCAGCCCTCTTCAAACACAAACCAGCAAACACAAGGACTGCGCGACTCTGCCCAGTTAGCGCTCAATAAAACATCAAAGATGTAGAACATACAGACATCATCATCTCACTCTCGCTTTCTTTCTCTATCCGTCCTCCTTTCTTTTTCTCTTTCAATCCGACTGAATTCAGCCATGTATTACTGACAAGACAGATCATTCATCACATTTCCAAAGCATTTGGACAGAAAAATCTCTCTTGGACACATGAGAATCATTCTGTCACATTCAGATACTTCCTGGGTAAACTCTTCACATTAACAGACTACCTAATCTGTTTTTATCCGCAGGCTAAGTCACAGGCGTACCGGTAACATGAGCGGAGACAATCATCACTATGGACAGGATAACAGAGGGGCCAGTTTCAACAGCCAGGGTTATTTATTATTCAATTATTTTAAATATTTCAGGGCAGACAGGATGTGCATGCAATCATGAATATTTCAGTCCCTCCTACAAAGGAGGGGGCAACTTGTCCACTACCGTCAGGGGAGTGCGCACACGCTCCTCGACGGAGCTGTGGGACATTCACGCCCAAACCTGAATGACTGTCCTTCAGTCTGGAAATAAAAAAAAAATTAATATTCTGTTGCTTCTCCATCTGGCCTCAGTTGCATGAAGCAGCAGCACAGATATGAGGCTGTCAAACCCCCTCCATCACGCCTTCAATCTCTGTTTGCATTTTCACACCCCTCCTTTTTCAAACGCGGACACAAGACGACCACTAAATTGCTTCATGCGAAGGTGCCATGGCTGAACTCGTGGGAGAAGTGACAGCAAAAGTAATTACGTCGGGCGCTAGGAAAAGAAAAGGCTGACAACAATCAGTCGGTCGCCAACTCTGAAAGTTGCGTGAGCATCTTAAGGTGTAGATTTAAATACCCCCCCTCAAAATGACACATAGCTGGCGTTAACCCCTGTAAACCCCCTCCTCCCAACCCCTCACCTCTATTTCCAACAAATGGGGGATCCTGTCAAAATGAGGACCGTCTCGCACTGTAATTATCCCCTTTGTCCCCCAACACCCCAGTAATATCTGTCAAGGTGCGAAGGAATAAATCACGTTTTTAACACCCTGATAAAAATGCAATCCATTCACAGAGCCTTCAACTTCAACTGAACAGAACAGTTCATGTAAATAGTTGACAAAAAACAACTCCGACTTACATTCCCCCCCTTTTCCTTTTCAGCAGCCGTTGCGGTACACTAATCTCAGCTCTGTCAAACCCGAATTGCACTTGGTCGCACATGCAAGACATCGAACTTGACTAACATCTTACCTTAAAATGCTATTTGTGATCCTATACTCCACAGGCTGGCTGAAGCAAAGCAATGCACGACCCAAATCTCTTCAGTTTAGCCCCGCAAAACAACAAACATAAGAGCATGAGATGCAAATCTATTTTCAACTCTTTTTGTCCTTGCTTCAGATTTCCCTTGATTACTCCCTGCTTTTATAATCCCGTCCTTTTATTCTCCGTTATTCTTTTTTTCCTTGAACGTCTTCTCAGTGCCGGGGCTGAGGGATGCTGCCTATCTCTGTGAGACTGAGAAAGGAAAAAGAGAGAGAGAGAGAAACGGAGGCAGCTCTCCTCCTCGTGCGCAAGGTCCTCCCGTCAGTGGCTGAAGGCAGCAGCTGCGCTCCAACCTCGAAGAATCCCGCCGTGCACCGCTCCGCTTAGCTCATCCTCCACAAGAGCTCGCATCCCGGAGAACTTTCAGACTTGCACGCACAATCCCCACTCCACGTCGAGGCTGAAAAGGCGCACAAACCTTTTGTGTTTAATCCGTGTGTCAGTTATTTTTTTCTGGATCGTGGATTTAATTGTCTATTCTCCCACCCGGCACAATGTCTAGATGCTCGGAGTATTGAACATTGCGCTCTCTCTCTCTTTCTCTCTCACACGCTCGCACATATGCACACACACGTTTGCCCTCCCTCTCACAGTTCTTTCCACCCCCTCCATCCATCCATCTCTCCCTCCCTCTTTCTCACTCTCTCACTGCATGAGAGTCTGACAATTACTGCATTTGTGTTCAGAGTTGTGTCAAAGATAAAGGATCGCTTCCTACTTTCCTTAAGCAGGAATAACACTCGGTTACAAATGCATGCAAATACCGTAAAAAAATGAATGCACGATAATGGCGGGGAAAGCAAGCTCTTCACAGCTGTTCTTGTCTCCTGAGCCAGCACACCAGCCACCCCTCCAAGGAGAAAACTGTACCGGTACCGGCAGAAGGGTCACCATTCAGTGTTGGCCAACTGTCAAGAGTGATTGAGGAGGTAGATGAAAATAGAAGCAGATGAAGCAAGCAGATCAGAGCGCTACCAGGAAGCAAGGACAATACGCATCGAACAGCAACCGTGGAATCATATAATTAGCGGCATAAACAAAATTGCCAATTCCCTTATCGCCTCGACACACATATGCAGGGAGAAAAGCCTTCGGGGGGCTAGTGAATGAGAGGCAGTGGCAGAACTAATAAAAAAACAAAAAGAGGATTGGCCTGAACAATGGTATAAAGCGGAAGAGTCTTGCTGTATCTGGGCCTAACCGGCACACACGCAAACAAACAAAATAAAAGGAGATGACATATTGGCCTACTAAGATGTTTGCAACTACTTTCAATGAAAGATTTTGCAGTGGCTTACATTTTGAGGTGTGGGTAGCATATATTTCTGATTAGCTGCATGGTTATACTAGTGTTTGTATTAAAGATGCAATTTTTTTGATGGTAAATGGAGTGAGCTTAATATGTAGGTTGATTTCCCAGGTGACTCTCGCTATCAAAACACTGCTGTTCATTTTAGCATCCCAGACAGCTTAATATTTTTCCGGGTGGGACCATCTATTTCTTCAACCAATGGCATGGGAAAGTTATAAGGGAAACCTGTCAGGAAATCTGGGGAAGTCTTGTATGGCTTAATATAAGGTAAATTATGTTTCTTAATGAAATATGTAGTGGAAAACCCATTTAATATTTATGTTATTTAAAAGAATCCACATCAATATATACATATTTTGCTGTACCATAGATTTTTTCCACACCTCTGAATATCGTGTTAAACCGTGCTGAACCGTGCTGAAAAAGTCCAGTGGCTGCGGTGTCATGACAAGCATGTTTACATTGTTTGTAAGCCTCAAAGTCATTAGGGCGAAAGTGGAGAGAACAAAGAAGCGGGTCTTTAGGAAGTTTTATTTGTCCACAGGCACCTTCCCATTTTTTCTCCTTATCTATATCACTAGGAAAGCAGTGAAGACTTACATTACTTCTCTTGTTGCCCTTTGACTGAAAATAACAACCAAAAGCCGCACAATGTGGCATTGTATCAGTGTTTTATTTTCCGAGTTGTGTTGTGGTAAAAATAGCACCCAGTAACTCACCGAGTGCAGCCGTTTTACATAATCAAAACAATTGTGCCCCCATAGTCCAACATATGTATAGAACGATGTGATTTTTTTAAATAAGGTAAATCTTTCAGAGGTTTTCTATTGCATATTTTAGTAAGAGACATCATTTACATTTTATTAAGCCATACAAGTTTTAATACCCAAGGTTCCATTTAACAGTATACACCATTCAGCAAATTAAAGACATTTAGAACGGAACAAAATATACCCATTTCAAATAAATGCGTTTCTTTTTTTCTTATAAATGTTGGTCACACTTTATTTTAAGGTACAGCTGTTGCTGTTAAACCATTAACTGTTACTTTTGCCCTAATAAACTCCTAATTTGCTGCTTGTTAATAGTTAATGAGGTAGTTGTTAAGCTTAGGTATTGGGTAGGATTAGGGATGCAGAATATGGTCATGCAGAATATGTGCTTTATAAGTATTAATAAACAATCTGCTAGTAATATGCGTGCTAATCTGCTAGTAATATGCGTGCTAATAAGCAGCTAGTAAACAGTGTGAATTGGGCTCTATACTAAAGTGTTACCAAAATGTTTTGTAAGCACCAAATCAACATATTTCTTTAGGATCATATGACACTAAAGACTGGAATATGGCTGCCGATCCTATAATTTTGCCAATATAGGAATAAATTACATTTAAATGTATTTATATTGTAATAGCAATAAACAATATTAGTTGTATTGTATAGTAATATTTCTCAGTATTGAATCTTTTCTTTTTTAATTAACATTTTTGACAGCACTAAGTGCAAATAGGGATAGATGCTATTAACACTAAGTGCAAAGATACTATTTACACTTAATGCAAATAGCAAGGGAATTCTATTAACACTTAGTGTAAATAGTATATCACTAAAATAGAGCTATTTTCACTAAGTGCAAATAGCGATAGATTCTATTTACACTGTGTAAAAATAGCAGTATGTTCTCTGCACTAATAGTAGTTACATGCTGCTTCTACTACTTAGTGCAAATACTGGCAGATATTTGCACCTCAGTACTGTAGTACATCATGAAGTATGTAATAATAATGTATTGCGTGTAACTTCGTTTTTATTAAAATTATTAAATGCATGGCATTTTTGGACAACAAAGCCCTCCTTACACATACCCCTAACCCTAACCGATGAACACCTGTGTGGCACATTTCCACTTTTCGATTATTTCCTTAATTTCTATTGAAAATAAATGCCTTTCGATGTGATATGTGATATGAAAAGGGAGAAGAATGAGTTCAGCAAAAGGCGAATTTGAACTTGGTTCATTTAAGTCATTTATATTGATCTGTACTATGTAAAAGGCTCTGATGTAGAAAAGTGTTGCCTCTTAGTTCATGATACTAGATGCATGCAATTAATGTTAATAAATCAACCTTATTATAAAGCATCACCAACATTTTTTTTAATGGTATAAAACAAAAAGAAAGCCATAATATGAAGTTATTTATTCACTAATCTTTGAATCTGGCACCAAAAGACACAGCAACTCTGTCTAGAAACCAGCACTAGAATCCTTTTTCCTATAAATTTAGGTTATCATGCAACTTTAACCAACTGGCACCTTTTAAAACTAGAGAAACTGGAACAGTTTGCACATGAGAAGACCACATGAAAAGTGCTAAGGTGTAGAAACTAATTCATATATTCAGATATATGAAATATTGAAAGACAGTCAATTTTACCAATGCCACTCTGCTCAATTTTTGGCATAAAAGAACACAAATTATGACTCCATCTATTGTGCTTTTGCAGAAACTCACATTTTTTGCAGGAAATGAAATTTCCTATAATATGAAGGAATATTTAAATACTTATTTAAAAGTGATGCTTGCGAGAAAGAGTGGAAGAGTGTGAGAAAACACAGTATGCCTACTATGTTATTTCTAAAGATGCACAAGGGTCAAAAATTGTAAATATTTCAACATGGTGTGTTGATTTGTATTGAAACTCCTTATGTCCTATGAGAAAATGCACATAATCACTAAAAGCCTCCAAGTTCACTGTTTTAATTATTGGCCATCTGGCACCAGGCATTAATAACTTACCAGAAATCCATCCATCCCCATAATGACACAGAACAAAGATTTAACTGCCGCCATTGCCAGATGAATAATTATGGTTTAGATGTTTTAGCCATCTTTTGTGTCGGTTAGTCATGATGTTATACATCAAGGCCATAG
Source organism: Labeo rohita (assembly GCF_022985175.1). Classification (NCBI taxonomy): domain Eukaryota; kingdom Metazoa; phylum Chordata; class Actinopteri; order Cypriniformes; family Cyprinidae; genus Labeo; species Labeo rohita. The sequence goes on along the minus strand of NC_066882.1, from coordinate 15,603,729 downwards.
CAACAAACACAAATGACTGTAACCATTCTAATTTATTCTAAACAAATCAAAGCAATATTGACATTATACAGTCTAGCAGAGTGTTTGAGAAAGAGGCACAATATGTTCTTAGGCTCAATCATTAAAAAAAGAGTCTGTCACTGTGGACACACTTCAGCGTATTCAGCATGGAGGTGAAATGAGGATAACATGATTACATTACAGTTACAGCAAGAACTGATAATGAACTGCTAAACTATTCAGTATTGATGGGGTTCACAATAAAATCAACAGGACTTAAGTTCATATCTAACAGAAGAACTGATTTTCACCCTCCTGAGGTGTTGATAATGGAAGAGAAGATAAATTTGGCCTGATCCACATCTTAAGAGTTGCTGAAAAATAAATAAATAAATAAATAAATAAATAAATAAATAAATAAATAAATAAATAAATAAATAAATAAATAAAACATTCCAACAAGGGCAAGCAGAGAGTGTTTAGTATTTCTAATCAATGCAGAAAAGAAAACCTCAAAAAAAACTGTGCCAAGCCATCAAGCATCCATCCACAAATTACTTTGATTGAGAGGATCTGGTGGCCAGCAACAACACATAGAATGGCTAATAAATTACTTCTGATAAAAGTGATGTTAAATCTGCCAAAAAAGCGGCAACAACTCCTTTTGAAAAGTTATTAACTGAATATTAAAGAAACGGTTCACACAAAAATTCTTAACTTGTATCTTTATATAAGCAACGTTTCATACTAAATGAATCTCACATACACCATTCGCTCTCCCGTAGCTGTGCTTAAGATTAGCTCTCAGGCCTTTCATCCTGTCACATGGCGCTATAGGTGCTTGGTTCCTACTTTGTTCCACACATTGTGCTAGTTAAAATAGGAGCGAGTGAGGTGAGGAGAGCAGAATGTGTAACTCATGCTGTGTGTTCTCCGTATGCAGTGCGACCTGCAGATAAGCAAGGCTAAGCCTTCTGGCGGATACCATGGCACGACCAGTACAGAATCCCATTTTCCAGGTGCCGCTATTCACCAAGGATCTAGTCACGCTCTTCAGTGTAGTATGCAGAGTCACCAGTAGGTTCCTAACCCTTCGATCGTCACGTTATGATGCCTGAGCGGACGGGTGTGTCACTGAACATAAGGTCAAATAAATGAGTGTAAAGAGTCAAGTTGCTTGCTTAGTCTGCTGAAAAATGACAGGATTTGTCAGAGCCATGGCACAGTGGGTAGTGCGCATGTTGTTGTGATCCTTCTCTGGTCACATTACTGTCTCAGACAGGATTTTTCCCTCCAAGTCTCTTCAGAATTTGTTTAGGTTGTATTTGGACCTGGTATTATCCTATTGTTTGTTATACATGTTAGCTTTGTGCTGTAAGGACCAGGGTTGCCAGTTTTTCACAACAAAACACGCCCAATTGCGTGTTCCAGAGGGTAAAATACACGTTTTTGGTGGGGTTCCCCTGTTAAAATTAGAATTCCAGGGGCTAAATATTAAGTTATTAGGGTCACTTCAACCCATGGACATACACTTACCAAAATTATAAACGCAAAACTTTTGTTTTTGCCCCCATTTTTCATGAGCTGAACTCAAAGATGTAAGACTTTTTCTATGTACACAAAAGGCCTATTTCTCTCAAATATTCACAAATCTGTCTAAATCTGTGTTAGTGAGTACTTCTCCTTTGCCAAGATAATCCATCCACCTCACAGGTGTGGTATATCAAGATGCTGATTAGACAGCATTATTATTGCACAGGTGTGCCTTAGGCTGGCCACAATAAAAGGCCACTCTAAAATGTACAGTTTTATCACACAGCACAATGCCACAGATGTTGCAAGTTTTGAGGGAGCGTGTAATTGGCATGCTGACTGCAGGAATGTCCACCAGAGCTGTTGCCCATGAATTGAATGTTTATTTCTCTACCATAAGCCGTCTCCAAAGGCGTTTCAGAGAATTTGGCAGTACATCCAACCGGCCTCACTACCGCAGACCACGTGTAACCACACCAGCCCAGGACCTCCACCTCCAGCATCTTCATCTCCAAGATCGTCCGAGACCAGCCACCCGGACAGCTGCTGCAACAATCGGTTTGCATAACCAAAGGCTTTCTGCACAAACTGTCATTCAAAGTTCGTCATCGTAACCGACTTGAGTGGGCAAATGCTCACATTCAGTGGTGTCTGGCACTTCACAGAGGTGTTCTCTTCACGGATGAATCCCGGTTTTCACTGTACAGGGCAGATGGCAGACAGCGTGTATGGCGTTGTGTGGGTGAGCGGTTTGCTGATGTCAACGTTGTGGATCGAGTGGCCCATGGTGGCGGTGGGGTTATCGTATGGGCAGGTGTATGTTATGGACAACGAACACAGGTGCATTTTATTGATGGCATTTTTGAATGCACAGAGATACCATGACGAGATCCTGAGGCCCATTGTTGTGCCATTCACCCACGACCATCACCTCATGCTGCAGCATGATAATGCACGGCCCCATGTTGCAAGGATCTGTACACAATTCCTGGAAGCTGAAAACATCCCAGTTCTTGAATGGCCAGCATACTCACTGGACATGTCACCCATTGAGCATGTTTGGGATGCTCTGGATCGGCGTATATGACAGCGTGTTCCAGTTCCTGCCAATAACTTCGCACAGCCATTGAAGAGGAGTGGACCAACATTTCACAGGCCACAATTAACAACCTGATCAACTCTATGCGAAGGAGATGTGTTGCACTGCGTGAGGCAAATGGTGGTCACACCAGATACTGGCTGGTTTTCGGGCCCCCCGAACCCCCCCAATACAGTAAAACTGCACATTTTAGAGTGGCCTTTTATTGTGGCCAGCCTAAGGCACACCTGTGCAATAATCATGCTGTCTAATCAGCATCCTGATATGCCACATTATCTCGGCAAAGGAGGTGCTCACTAACACAGATTTAGACAGATTTGTGAACAACATTTGAGAGAAATAGGCCTTTTGTGTACATAGAAAAAGTCTTCAAACTTTGAGTTCAGCTCATGAAAAATAAGGGCAAAAACAAAAGTGTTGCATTTATAACTTTGGTCAGTGTAAAAAACAACCCACGGCAACAGTGTTAAAGTAGCCCAATTCCACTGACTGCAGACTTGGCAACACTGGTAAGGACCTTTGAAATAACTGAAATTATTTGGCGACGTGATATTAAACTGTAATACAGTCAAGACCTGCCTGGAACTACTTTAGCTGTGTGTTCCCTGAAAAATAATTGCACACCTTTCATCAGAACTTTCATCAGACAATCAAATTCAAGCATTCAACAGCATAGATTAGCACTTCTACAAATGCAAATGTGATCAAATGAATTTTGACTAATAATCAACTATGATTAGTAGTAGTATCAGTAGTAGTAGTAATAGCAGTGGAAGCAGCATAGATTAGCACTTCTACAAATGCAAATATAGTCATGCATTTCCAACTACCTTCAAATGTAATTTGACTTAATGTCAAATTGGCACCTGGATATCAACTTGTGATTGGATTCCCTGAGAATGTTGTTAATACCAGTTGTAAGAAAAAAAAATCTTTCTACTGAATCTCGTAAAAATTATAAATTATATCAATACTGAAATAGCTGCCAGCTTAAAGCTATTTCTAGAACTATGATGTGCATCATGTTGAATCTCATGAGCGAGCATCAGATTCTGTGGAATATGCAGGCCCCTGTATGTCAGCTCAGGCTTTTACTCATTATGTTTGAGTTTAAACACTAAAGTGTTATTCTGAGGAGAAAAAGATCATTTAAAATGACACAAAACTTTTAAAGGCACAATATGTGAGTTTTTTTTTTATTAAAATATCTAAAAACCACTAGAACAGTGTTATATGTTTTGTTGACTTGTGTACTTACATTAACCCAAATGTTTCAAAGAATGTTTAAATCCAGAGAAATAAGCAATTTTAAAGAGGTCATGTGATACGATTTTATGTTTTCTTTTGTCTTTGGAGTGTTACAAGCTGTTTGTGCACATATAAGATCTGTAAAGTTCAATTCAAAATTCAAGTCTCAAACCCAAAGAGATGATATTTGAATAAAAGTAAAGACTTCCTAAAATGGCTCATTCAAACACGCCCCCACATAGGAAGATTTGCATAATACCGCCCAAATGTATACGCAAACAAAGGTGGTGTAACTTTTATTCTCGCTGTAGTATTGTTACAGCTGCCGCCATGTTGTGGAAATGTTTTGTTTGTTTGTTTGGTCTTCCAAATAAGTACACAACTAGAAATCAGTGGTTAAATTATATTTACAACACTGTTCCAGAACAGTATAATGCAAATATTCGAGTGTGTGCAGCGCATTTTACAGAGGACTGATTCCTGAATCTGGGAGAGTAGCTTACAATGCCGGCTGTGCACACTATAAAAGTGGGGCAATTCCAAATTTGCAAGGACAGTCTGGCACTTCTGACTCACAGCCTGTAAGTACGTTTTCATATTTAAAGAACTTGCTACTGGCTATTCAAATGCGAGTTTTGAGCAACGCAACACATAAAACGACAATATGAGTCATTATAATCAGTAACTATTTCCTCACTGAATGCAATAAATGCTTCATTTATAATGGGTTTTATTGTTTTTGTCTAATCAGGACACGGCATCACAACATGGTAAGGGGCGTGGCATTTTCGTCACACTTTGAGGTATTCGGCCAATCACAGCCCACTGAATAGCTGGCTAATCAGAGCACACTGCGCCTTTCAGAACGAGCTTTGTAAAAATCGACGCGTTTCAGAAAGGCATGGCAAATAGGGCAAAGACTGTAATAGCTGTCATAACACCAGTGACCTAAAAAAACTGTCAATATTAATGCTAGATGTGTTAAAATGTAAAAAAAAAAACATATGATAAGGCTCTACTAGCCAGTCATATTCATTCTAAGCACCAAGTTAATCTTCCTACACAGCATTTCCATTTCTCTCAGCAATAATCAAATGTAATGCAATTAAACAAATGATTACAACCTAACAGTTCCCTTCAACTTTCAATCACACTTTTAACCTTAACCGAAAGGTTAAATATACATTCACCATTCACATACGCCAAAGTCCATTTCTCCAATCCACTTACTGCTGTTAGCGCTCAATAAAAATGAGTTATCATTTTGAATACCTGAAGGAGTAATTTCGTCGAAAAACATAATGTTGTAATTGAGGTCAACTGGAGAGAGGTGAAGTGGGTAGAGGCGGGGTAAGGAGTGTACCTGAGCTTTCTTTTACAAAGAAAAAAATAAAAATATGTTTCCTTTCATGTTTGAATTATAAGGAACACAATAACTCATGATGAAAATAACACTAACCACAACATGCACAAATCTTCTGTGTTTAATAATACTAAAAGAGAAGCTTCAAACACTATGAGGTGTTAAAAACACACTCACACACACAAATTATGGGCAAACAGTTGGGAACTCACAGAAGCTGCTAGAAACTACACTGTTAGTTAGCACTGTAAGCAATGTTATGTTTTGATTTGTTGGACAGACTTTATCACAATTTCATCACAGATTTAGAACTACTGATTAGTCCCTAAAGTATCCTTTAAAAAAAACTTGTTGGACACTTGTGCCTCAAGGTTCTTATAACGACTTCACTCGCCCATTGATCAACAAAGGAACTCATATAGCATGTCTAAGCATATCTAATTAGTATAATATGGCTCATTAGTCCTAATTAAAACTAGAGTGGTGACAGGCTGTCTAAACGAACTCCCCTATAAGACTGTACTGCAAGTTCAGCGTTAATTACTAGGTATATTGATTGGAATAGTGTCATATTAATTAAGTTGTGAACATTAAAATGAAGCAATTCAGATGCATTTATATTCAGAATACATTTACAAATGTCAAGTTTCATTAAAAATGTTCAGTTATGCTAAACACACCAGGAATAGCTTTTTAAAGAATGAAGGCTGTTCTAAAAGTACATTAAGATATTACAAGTACAGATAAGCTGAAGTACAGATAAGCTATTTTAGTGATATGCACAACTGACATTAGCAGTATATTTATTTCATATGATAAAAAGTGTTTTTATTCTCTGAATATCAGCACAGTTGCAAGTGTTATGTTGATTCAATACCATTCAGTACGAGAAGTTACTATTCGAAGTTAAATTTTCAGACACAGTATTGTCAATATTCTAGATATTTCATCAGAGAAAATAGTAACAAATAAAGCCACAGCAGAGCTATTGAACGTCTGAGCAACACACAATTGTTTCATTAATAAATTAACCTGCTTTGAGTCAATAATTTAATGTAACATTTAAAAAGACTTGATTTATTCAAGACTCATTAAGCCAGTGGCTTGCTACACTCTACTGGCAGTTTTAGAATCATGTAATTTCAGGAACATCTGTATCATTTCAGTAAAATAAAATAAAATAAAATAAAATAAAATAAAATAAAATAAAATAAAATAAAATAAAATAAAATAAAATAAAATAAAATAAAATAAAATAAAATAAAATAAAATAAAATAAAATACTGAAAATTCAGATTTGCCATCACAATAAATAAATAAATAAAACTTGAATCTGCACAAAACGGCTCAATAATTGTAATAATTGGTATGATGCATGTATTGTAGAGCATTCAGATAGGTCATTTATTCTTCGATAATATGCTATTTTAGTAAGCAGCTAACTATGTTGGCAGTACATAGCAAAACAACTTTCTAGGTTTTGGAAAAGTGCCATAGAAACTGACTGAAGGTCCATTTTTCTTCTATGTATAAAGTGCTAATGAACTGAACAGAACATGGCAGTCTGTTCCACATCACAGCAAAACATTCATTAAATAATGAATATATGAAAATATCCTTCAGTTCAGCTGTTTCTGTTAGGACTAATTAAGACACTTGTATTAGAAGATGCATATAAAAGCTTTTGAACGTTCAGGCCAGAGCCAGAAAGAGAAACCTGTGTGTGGGTATGACAGCCTGCTGACCATATGCTACCGCTGAGCCCACCCATGGAGCAGCCGCAGAGGGTCCAGCAACCAGCCCCAATAACCAGGACTGCCAGCAGGGCATCAATGACATATAACAACTTCAGAAAAATATTTTGAATTAAATGGCCAGCAAAAATCCATCAGTTTCGTACAGCACACATCCTTCCAGATCTAAATAGATAGTCAATCACTGTTCAGGACAAAGTAGACAGCATACACTGAATTAGAGGTACGAGACCTGCCAATGAAATGGCACAATGAGTCCTCAAAAGCCAAAGCAAGAACAAATGAGGTTTAGCAATAAAGGTTGGGCAATTCTTGCTCATTCAGAATTTGTAGCAGAAGCTGCGTGTCATCCTGACATTCAGGAGAGTAATTTAAAAAGATTTTCTAAAATTATCTCTGCTTTTACGACAAGGCGATCTTGCAAGCATGTCTACTTCCTTATCTCTGAAGCCAACAAATGTCTGTTTAAGTTTGAACAGAATCCCTCAGGGGAGTTAAGCTTTGCCCATTTATATCAGGTGAGCAGATTGTTTTGGTCAAAGAAGATCTATGAGCAGTCGTCTGTAAGGGTTGGTTGCAAAACATAGTTGCAGTCTCTGTGGGTGTCTTTGAACCATAGTGATGAGAGTTCAAAGACCAGCTTTGAAGGTCATCTGAGCATTGGATGCCATCTAGCACTCATATTGGTCTGGACGCAATCAAAATAGCATTTTTTACATCACTGTCGACTGAATAAATTCTCATGTTCAGATTCGTATTCTTACAACAATAGATCAGAGGATATGCACCCTATGAGACGTTTGGCACAGATGCTGTATATTGAAAAAGTTTATTTCATAACGTAAAGTAATAAGAGAATAAGCCAGACATTTCATGATTAAACTGCAACATTTTCTCATTTTGTATAGAAATCCTCATAAAAATATGACGTGTTTATCACATCGTGATTTTACACCAAAAATATTTGGTTCTGTTATTTTGATACAAGTTTCAGCTTTCAAACTGTCAAATTTATCACAAAAGCCAAACAACGAATGTTGTTTTGATGGTGTGACTAATCACTACAGCTGTTTAGTTAGAGGTTGTTGCATCAGGAAGTTCTCAGTGATGTAAACATCTTGTCAACTAACATTATCCTGCATTTATCTCAGGAAAACAATTATCTATGTTTTATACTGTTATGATTATATATGGATGTAAACTGCACGTGGAATAAGGAGCTGCTGTAAATGATTCACTGTGTAAGCGAACTTCCAGAATGAATCAAACTGAAACTGGAACAATTTTAGCCCATTTTGCAAACCCATCTGACCAATTTGACCAAAACTATTTCACAAAATTGGCATAATTAGCTTTGTGACAGAAAACACAGAGGACATGACTGCTGAAATATTAGGGAAAATATTCCAATGTAAGCATATGGTCATCTCCACCTTGAGCTGGATAAACTGAGAATCACATTTTTTTTTGTTGTTGTTGTAAATAGAGATCATGATTCTCCAACGATTCTGAGCTAAGCAAAATAACATGTAACATACCAAAAGCTGTGACAAAATATTAATTGCTGCAATCCATTCAAAAATGTTTAAAATATTTAAAAAAATGGTTTGTATGAATGATTCGATGGCTCACTCATAAATAGGTTTATTGCTAAATGAATAAGCACTTTTGAATGAACGATTCAATGACAAATACAATTTTTACAGTTTGTCGCCACCTAGTTGTGAAACAGTGTAACTTAATCAACATTGTAATCAACAAACATTATTTGAAGGGCCAATCTGAAGCGGCAAATACTTTCAAACGATGATTTGCTGTATTTTGATCGCTACCATAGACATCGTTCTTCATATCTGATCTATAAATGATTGAAAACAATGTTTGTGAAGCATAGTCTCACATAGCCAGCAGTATTTTTTCCGCTCAAGACCCACCCAAGAGGCCATTTGACTGTAAAACAACCAATCACGTTTTGTTTTGTGGTGTGTCATGTTTAGGGCCGTGGAAATGTTGCCACAATAACAGACCGGTGTGTAAAACTCTTGGACATAATTTAAAGATCCTATGCCGTGAAATTTAAATATTTGACATACTTTTGAAAATCCAGAGTTTAGCTGATACTGTCACTTTTACATGGTCACAGTTGTAAACACGTCTTTCTTCTTCAATGAGGGAATTTGGTGTCACGGCATAGTTGCATCCAGGCATAACGTTAAAGAACGTGACACACACGTCTCCCGGGAATCCTGTATAATTGAACCAATCCGAAGATGACTTTGAAACTCCTGAAGATTTGAACGTTGTCGTTTAGAAATAAGATCATGTGGGTGTTTGAATCAAGATCATCGTGCAGCTCCACCTCTACAGTCAAACAAAGATTTTTTCAGAAAAACCGATTAATATACAAACCAAACAAGTGAGTGATTCATTGAATCATTCATTCCAATTAATCACAAATTTGCTGACATCGTGTAACATTGCTTACCTAACCTCATTTCTATTAACTGTCTTAATTGTTTAAAATGTTTGTATAAATGTAACTGTTAAATAATGTTTGCAGTCCTTTGAGTTTATTATATTTTTCCTAACTTTTTGAATCGAGTAGAAAAACAAAACTTTTCTTTAGTGCATAAAATGTTTTTCCAGATCATTTTGGTCTGCCAAACCAATTTATATCCATTGAGTGAACCTATATGTTTTATACAACAAGCAGAATTATGGTATGAATAGACAGGATATTGAACTAAGATATAATGGTCTTTTTTCAGAATTGCTCATTTTTGTTGCTTTGACGACTGTTATGGATACAGATCCGCATTTATCGAGCACACAGTGTATCCCCGATCTGAGAGTGCCACAGTGGAATGGGCTTAGGTAAGATAACTTGTTCACGTCACCCATAATACAATAATAACCCAACCGATTAGCCCCTCAGCGTATCAGCCATAATAAGATCCTGGATGTTTATGGGTTAGACCTCTACGCCATTCATTCCCACAACTACACATACTGAGTGACAACTCACTACGCAAATAGTCATGACTCTTTCCACCCACTTTCAGGAAACAAAAGGTCAGGATGACACACAAGGGACAAATACATGAGTGTATGTGACAGGAAGTCAAAGAAAAGAGACTTGATTTATGCAGGCAAATGTCAGACAACTTGATCATAGAGTGTGAAAGTGCTGCTTTACACTCCAAAGTGTCAGAGGCGGATCTTGTTGGATCTGACAGCGCCTGACAGTCGATTCATTTTCTATTGAAAACACAAAGCATTATGATATTGCTCAAGTCAATTTCACGGTTTATTTCGCCAGTGTGTTTTCAAAAGGAACTTTGTAATGTTTCTACAGTCAAACAGATTTAGACGGTCTTACAATGCAGAGTCGCTATATATCCGTTCTGAATATTAATTTCATTTCCAGCAGAGATTAGTTTCTGGTGTAGATGTTTTAGTTTATCATGCAGGAATTCTTTTTTTTCCCCACTGAAGGAAAAAAGAGGGTTGGGAATACAATTTCTGTGGTTTAGCAACCTGTGACCTACATTAATTCATCAATTTATTGTAGTTTTTAAACTTTAGGAGTAATGATCTGGCCATTTCTTTCTTGGTGTGCTGGTGCTAATGGACCAGTGATATTACTCCAATAAATCTCCTGTCACATTCACAGAGCTCTTGGCATTCATGGAGTGTTATAGTATACTCTCTCTCCACATACACACATCTGACCAAATCTGACCATTTTCAAAGGTCAACAAAATTAAGTCATCATCTGTATCATGTTGACCTTTTATTGAACCTAAATGACAACCATTAACTGGAGAAAATATCTTAAAGGTTACCTGTAGTGAAAGAACACGCTCAACTGACACTCACAATAAAACCACTACAGTGAAATGACCAGACCAAGGTACTTACACGCTACGGATACATAAAGCCTTAATCTTTAAATCAATATAATGTGAATTCCAGCCACCCACCCACTCCCCGTTCCTCCCCTTAACACCTCACAGGCCTGACTACGACTGGCGCTGTAATATTTATCACATTCCATGCACATGTCCCTTTCAGGGCCTAAAGTAATTTGTGCTGGCACATTCAACTGGACTAATGTATCAAGGCGATGACACAAAAGACTTAAAATGGGACAGAGGCCCAAATCGTAATGAATCACAATTCTGATAAAGGCCTCAAGGGTCACTGGGGTGAATTCATGGAACCGCACTACTTTATTTGGGAGTTTTGCAGCACAAAACATATGTTTTATTCACCAGGTGCTAAAAGCCCTCATGGACCCTTTTTTTTAAATTTCTGGGGTTCTCAGAAACAGAAGTTATCATAGTTGGTTAAACTTTTAAAGAACGGAAAATACAGCAAATATAATTTTTGTGTTCCCATTTGCTCTAATAGCAAAAGGGGGAAGACATGATAATGTTTCTGTGACCTTCCAAGAGAGGAAAAGAACAAAAATAAAAACACCAAGATATTGATTACAGTGGTCAGAAAAGCAAAAGATGTCAAATTTGTCATCACTTTCTCATGTTGTATTATAAACTATGGAAGCCCGTTTCCATCACTGAATAAAAAATAAAAAAAGGTGATTTGCGACATTTTATCTCATAATTCTGACTTTTTTTTCTCACAATTGCAAGTTTACATCTTGCAATTCTGACTTTTTTTTTCTCAGAATTGCTACTTTATTTCTCAGAGTCGCAAGTTTATATCTTGCAATTGTGCCTGTAACTCACAATTCTCACTATAACACGTAACTGTAAGTTAAGTCAGAATTGTGAGTTTATATCTTACAATTTATATCTCACATTTCTAAGAAAAAGTCAGAATTGTAAGAAAAAAAGTCAGAATTGCAAGATATAAACTCACAGTTGCAAGTTATGAAATCATAATAGTGGAATATAAACTCGCAACTGCAAGAAAAAAAGTCAGAATTGCAACTTAATTTTTCACATTTGCGAGTTTATTTCTTGCAATTGTGACTTTTTCTCAAAATTGATATAAACTCACAAATTTAACTTATAAAATCAGAATTGCGAGATATAAACTTGCAATTCTGACTTTATTTCTCAGAATTTTAGCTTTATTTCTCAGAATTGTGAGTTTATATCTTTTATATCGTTTATATATTTTCTCAGAATTGTGGTATAAACTCGAGATATATTACGAGATATATGAATTGCGAGATATAAACTCACAATTGCAAATTTATTTCTCAGAACTGCACATCTACATCTTGCAATTTTGACTTTATAACATGGAAGTTTTATCCTTTATATCTCACAATTCAGAGAAAAAGTCAGAATTGCAAGAAAAAAGTAAGAATTAGTCAGAAGTGGGTGTGGCAAATGGCTCGATAGCGCCACCTATAAAATTTCAACGAAGTGCCTCTGGAGCCATGTTTTACATACATGTATGAAATTTGGTAGACACATGTAACACACCAATAACTACAAAAAGTCCCCCAGTACATAGTCCAAAACCCAAATGGATTTTCTCTGCAAGTTTTGTGTCGTTTTTGCCATGTTCAGGCGTTGTATTTAAACAAACTCCTCGTAGAGATTTACACAGATCAACACCAAATTTGGTCAGTCTAATCTAAAGCCCTTTGTGACGTTAAATTGCGAAGATCTTGAGTTTTCGTTAAAGGGTGCATCTGTGGGAGCCTGACAAACTTCGATGTTTCGCCATGAAAAAGGGAGTTCTTATAAATCAGGCATACAACTCTTCACATGTTTGATAAGAGGCAGGCAACAGAAAGTGGCATGTTTTACACTCTAATGAACTCCTTCTAGAGATTTAATGACATCAGTATTATATTTAGTCAGTCTAATCACCTTTGCAATGTTAAATTGTGAAGATCTTGAGTTTTCATTGAAGGGCGTGACCGTGGCTGCCTGACAAAGTTCGATGTTTCGCCATGGGAAGGTGTTGTAACTCAATACAATGTCTGATCTGCCCCAAACCTCACACGTTCGATAAAAGTCCTGACCTGAACACATCTAAAGGCCAATATTCTGTTATAGTCATAGCGCCACCTGCTGGCAACAGGAAATGGACTTGTTTTGCACTAACTCAAACACGCAATGTCCAATCTGAACCAAACTTCAAATGTTTGGCAAGAGTCCTGGCCTGAAGACATCTAAAGGCTAATATTCAGTTAATATTCAGCTCTGCACTAACTCAAACATACCATGTTCAATCTGCACCAAACTTCATACGTTTGATAAAAGTGCTGACCTGAAGATATAAATGACTTTGACATATTCCTTCTATATTTACCACTTTAAATGCATATTGCCCACCGGGTGGTGGTGAGCCCGGGTGAGAGGGCCCTTTCAACGCTGCTTGCAGCTTTAATTTCTTAATGTATTACTATACTAGATTTAAAATGTGAATAACCTTCACTTCCACTGTCATTATTTTTGGCACAAACACATCTCATGTAAATTATTTTCATTATAGATTGAATTTTATGCACAAAACTTGGCTCAGTTAACACTGGATTTAATTTAAACAAGATCTGCACTATATTAAATGCTGCAGACAAAAACACAATCTGTGTTACGGATGCCAACGAACACTGTGTAACTGATAATTATGATGTGATGGCTGAAGAGTGAAAAATCAGTCACGCTGTGAAACAAGTAGGAGGGACCAAGAGTCCACTGTTTAACTCAGGCTGTGGACCTTATTTCATCATAATTAACCAGCGAGATGACTAACACAAGCGGAGTCCTTCAATCCGCCAAACGCCTTGCCCGTGTGTTTGGTCATTTGCATACAGTAATGAATCTCTAAAAAGCAAGAAGGGAGGGTTTTAAGTGTCATTATCTTCATATTGTAATTTGGTCGCAAGGTAGTTTCAAGGCATTTTTCAAAGCAAAAACTACTAATGGCAAATAATATCCCTGGGGAGAATGGGTGTGAGATCTCGGTCTAAATTAAAATTGCTTGCTAAATTATTATTATTTTTTCCCCAAATATGCAGTGAATTACTAGAAATCTGGATTTCATTGGTTCTACAACATTACAAACACACTATATTTATTTGATCAATAATTTTATTTCGTTCATTAATAAATATTTTTTAATCAATACCATCAATACTATCAATACTGGCCCATCCACTGTATATTTCTATTCCACGAAACCAACATTCATTGTACATTTGTATAATTTTGAAGAACTTCTCTTGCCCCTTAATTCTCCTTGAGACATGTTTGAATTCTAAGAGTACTTGAGCACTGAGTCTTAACTGAGTTTAAAGCAACAGCACTGAGAACGATACACATGTTGTGCCAAAGAGGTTAATTGGACAGGCAATGTATCTCTCTGGAAGGCAAATGTACATGAGTACTTTTCATTTCAGCATCTGTGAGGCAGCTCACCGCTTGATTGATGTTGGCTGTGGTAATGGAATGACTTTAATGTATGTGACTCCAGCTTCACAATTAAAGCTAATGCAAAACATCAATCAACAGAAAGTCGATTTGTTTTGAAATGTCCAAATTGAGCAAGATTTTCATCTCTGATTGTATCTGATTGTAGCAAGTGCTGTGCATGTGCTTATGACATTAATGGAGAATATCTTTCAGACTTTTTTTTTTTTTTTTTTTTAAAAACACCTATTAAATGAAAAAAAATCTCCTTTTCTAAATTTCTGATAAGACAGGTCTGACAAATATATTATATACTGTATACATTGCATATACAGTACTTGCAAACATGTGTGTATATATATATATATATATATATATATATATATATATATATATATATATATATTAGGGCTGTCAATGATTAATTACGATTAATCGCATACAAAATAAAAGTTTAAGTTTGCCTAATATATGTGTGTGTACTGTGTGTAATTATTATGTATATATAAATACAAACACATTCATGTATATATTTAAGAAATATTTTCAAGCATATATATTTATTATAATTTTTATAATTTGATATTATATATAAATAAAATTATTTTGTATATTAATAACATATTTCTCATATATATACACATTAATTTGTGTGTATTTATATATACATAATAATTGCACACAGTACACACACATATATTAGGCAAACGTAAACTTTTATTTTGTATGCGATTAATCGCGATTAATATATATATATATATATATGTGTGTGTGTGTGTATATATATATATAAAAAAAAATTTACAGCTCTTGGAATACTTAATTGTAATTACAGCATTCTGTGGTCAAGTGATTTTTAATGAGTAATAAACTGTATAATTGCACATTCTTCCTGATTTCCTACAATGTGCTTTAATGTCAATGATTAAATTACTTTCAAAGCTTTAATTTCAAGTAAATTAGTTTATTTAGGAAGCAGCTATGTAATATAGTGGAATAAATGTACAGTCAGCTAATCATTAACACAAATTAAACTTTCAACAAGATAACCAGGACCATAGAATATATTTGTATCTGTTGAGTGAAAGATTGGTAACACTTTATTTTAAGGTCCAATCCTTACTATTAACTAGTTGCTTAGCATGCATATTACTAGCATATTGGCTGTAATATGCATGCTACTTACAGGCACATATTAATGCCTTATTCTGTATGTCCATGTTCTAGATCCCTTAACCAAAACTTAACTACTGCCTTACTAACTTTTAAACAGCAGCAAATTAGGAGTTTTAGTGAGGCAAAACTCTTAGTTAACAGTAGATGTGTTTCCTATTCTGAAGTGCTACCGAAATGTTTTCATGACAAGTTAAAGAATCTTTCGGAATATGAACTTGTCACTATGTAAAAATTCTTGTACAGATCAAAACAGCATCTGATTCAATTATTTGGGAGAAAATACAGTCCATTTAGCTACTGGCTGTAATGCATTGAAACAAAACACAAATTGAAACATCAAATCCAGCATCCAGGTGTTAACTGACTGCCTTGTTCAACATCCCCGGAGACCTCTTCACAATACCCCGAGAAACGATCAGAACAGTATCTGCATTGAGGAGTTGGGCTAAATCCTCATGTGATGGGAGGGTACCCGACAGCTATGCAAATTTCCCCCCTCTTTATGCAAGTGGGGGTAATTAGGCATAGCAAATTGTTTCTGATGTAAGAGAGAACAAAACGGAGAAGGGGCCTCATTTGTGAGATGCCGTGTGTGAGGTCTCCTCCCTCATTTTCTCTCACTCTCCCTCATTCTGCAATCAAAATACACACCTGCCTAGTCACTGCTGCAAAAGACTGGCATAACCTCTGCATATTTAATAAGTTTGATTAAGATTGCTGATTACATCCGGCTTATGATTGCAAATATATAAAGGAATCATCGCTGAATTGAAACTACAATGGTTGTTTGTAGGAACAACACTTCATTTGATTCCGGTATAAAGTAAGTGTAATGTCATTAAAACATAAATAGCGCAGCTACTGTGAGTCTGTAAAATATTAAAGATGGCCACTAATACAATTCATGTGTTCAATACTTTTAATTAGCAAAGTATTACTATTCTCAAAAACATAGCTAATAATAATAAATTATTCCATATTATAATAAATGATCCCATATTAGAAGGATCATGTGACACTGAAGACTGGAGTAATGACTGCTGAAAATTCAGCTTTGACATCACAGGAATAAATTACATTTTAATTTAAAGCTGCAAGCAGCGTTGAAAGGGCCCTCGAAGGAATGTGTCAAAGTTTGTTATATGTGCCAAAATTCCTGCTACCATGTGGTGGTACTATGACTATAACATGGTATGTTTGAGTACATGATGTATCCTGTTGCCAACAGGTGGCGCTACGATTACAACGGAATATTGGCCTTTATATGTCTTCAGGCCAGGACTCTTACCAAGCATGTGAAGCTTAGTGCAGATTGGACATTGCATGTTTAAGGTAGTGTAAAACAAGTCATTTCCTGTTGCCAGCAGGTGGCACTATGACTATAACAGAAAATTGGTCTTTAGATGTCTTCAGGCTAGGATTCTTATTAAATGTGTGAAATTTGGGGCAGATCAGACATTGTATGGCTAAGCTACAACACCATCTATTCCCATGGCAAAACATCAAACTTTGTCAGGCTGTTACGGACACGCCCTTCAATGAAAACTCAAGATCTTCGCAATTTAACATCACAAAGGCCTTTAGATTAGACTGACCAAATACAATGTTGATGTCATTAAATCTCTATGAGGAGTTTGTTAGAGCGTAAAATATGACACTTCTTGTTGCCAACAGGTAGCGTTATGACTATAACTGAATATGGGCATGTAGATATCTTGAGGTCAGGACTCTTATCAAACATGTGAAGTTTGGGGCAGATCGGACATTGCATGCCTGAGTTATAACAACTTCCTTTTTCATGGCGAAACATCAAAGTTTGTCAGGCCGCCCCAGAGACGCCCTTCAACAAAAACTCAGTATTTTCACAACTTAATGTCACAAAGGGCTTTTGATTACATTGACCAAATTTGGTGTTAATCTGTTTAAATCTCTAGATGGAGTTAGTTTAAATACAACTGAAAAATTGCAAAAACAGCATAAACAGCAAAAAATGGTGTGTTAAATGTGTCTACCGAATTTCGTACATGTATGTGAAACATAGTTCAGGGGGCACTTCGTTGAAATTGTATAGGTGGCGCTCTCAAGCCATTTTGTCACACCCACTTCTGAAACCCCCGTCAGATGTAAATTTTCACCACTTTTCGAGCATGTTTAGGCCCTCAAAAATGCGATTTATTTTGGAGAAGAAGAATCTGAGCAATTCCAATAGGGTCCACACACCACCGGTGCTCTGGCCCTAATTATATTAAAATAGAATAAAGTTCAAATGACTTCAATGTGTGGTTCGCTACACAGCCATCGCAATATGTTATGTTATACTGTATGATTATAGGATGGAACACACGCCTCATATGCTCAGGAAATCGGAGCAATGAACTCTCCACCCGACAGCGATCGTTTCATTACTCTTATCTACAGCATGTCAGCAGATTCACCTGCAACAGACTCGCTCTTCTGTCAAGATTGCTGGCTCTGTAAAGCTGACTCTCCTCATCTCCATATCACATACTGGCTTTGCTGAATATTTGTTATATAATTAACCATGCCCATGTTGACTCAGCAAAAGCATTCACATTTTGTATAATGATGCATATGCCAGTGGGCTTTGTATTTAATGTTCTCTGGCTAGGGAATGATTAATCGAAACTACTTAAAGGAAATACAGTAAATGCATCAGTACTGGGGTCCCCTTAATTGCCTATTTTTAGATATTACAGGGATTATCAAAACTTAGGGAGATCTTTCGTGACATGACATCAGTCACGGGCCGACATCAGAGATGTGAGAATTGCTAGAGGGGCTGTGACATATCCACCCTCCATTTTCCACAGTGTTGTATCATCATAACAATGTCAAAGGAGCAACATTTCAATTTATGTCTCGCCTATGTGTGGCAACTTCTCGTCATAATGCCTAGAGCATAGCCGAATAGATTAATTAAAGAGATAGTGACTTCTGACAAGAAATGTACAGAGAGAAATAATTTAAAGGGAAAGATCACCCAAAATTAATTTGTGTCAGAATTTACCTGCCTTTATGTAGTTTCAAACCTTTATGAGTTTCTTTCTTTCACAAAACCTTAATTCTCAATTATTTCTCACACTTCTGACATTTCTTGCAAGTTGTAAAAAAAAAATGAGGAAAAAAGTGTGAGCTAACATTTCACTTTTTTTGGAATAAAGTAAAGGTAACTGTGAATTTTTAATCTCTCAATTCTCACAAAAAACTGTTGAGCCGATGACACGTTGTTCCGAAAAACTTTCAGTAGAAAAAACTCAATAAACCAGTTTTAAAAGTTGGCACTTGTGAAGATGATGTGATCTAGGATCTTTATTCATCACGTGCCATTTTGAAGACTTTAAGTATATCCCTCACAGCCTCTGTAAAGTATGTCATTGAAAACATAAACACAGTCAGTCAATTTCAAATTCTTTAAATAAATAAATAAATAAATAAATAAATAAATAAATAAGAAGAACTATGAGATAACAGGCTTTTTAAAAACCCATTCTAAGGACCATTATAAAATTTATAATTATTTTGGAATTTCTTGGTCTTCTTGGTAAAACATGCTATATCGATACACTTTGCAGTCAATTTAATATTGAAATCAACATCAATCCTACATCATTTTGGAAATCAATACAGTTTTATCCAACCTGATCTCATGGCAATTCATACATATTTTATTAGGTGGCTAATTCGTATGACCTCACCCATAAGAATTTATACGATTTGTGAAAAATCATACGTATTTTACAAGATGGCAAATTCATAGGAATTTATATGAAGGACCACACCTAACCCTACCCCTAAACCTACCCCTCACAGAAATCATACAAAATCATACAAGTGAGGTCATATGAATTTGTACGAATTAACCACATCATAAAATACGTACAAATTGGTCATGGGATACAGTTGGTTTTATCTCTGACTAGAAGATTCAAAAGATCTCTTCCTTTGTTCCATTCTATACTAGAATAATCTAAAAATAAACTAGATTGACCCTCACTGTCAAATAATTTAGAAAAAGCATATCAACAATGACAAGCAGAGAGTGTTTAGTATTTCTAATCAATGCTCAGTTGGAGAGAAACCCTCTGATGGAAAGTCTGCCAAGCCATCACACATTCAACTATCCATCCTCTAATGACTTTGATTGAGAGGATCTGGTGGCCAGCAGCAAGACGCAGAGAGGCCAATAAATTACTTCAGATAACGGTGATGTCAAAGCAGTGTGCCAAAAACAAAAACAAACTCCTCCCCCTGCTATCAAAAGCCATTAGCTAGCAGTTAATATGAATTTGATGATAAATATACAGCCTTGGTTCTAACATCCTTCAGTGACAGTCATTTTGGCAGGAAGATGTAAGATGACTGAATAAAAGCACAATGTTCTGAACTTTTGAACGACATGTTCATGGATGGCTTAAACTGGATGACATTTCTGTATTTTAGAAGTAAGAGCCAAAATGGTTTAGCATAGACTGACCATTAAAAAGGAAGAAAAAAAAAGATAGTCATAAAATAATCAATGATCATCACACAAGCCCGCAACTTTAATATTGGCTGCTCATGCCAAAAAAATGTTGCTTGGTAATAAGTGTACTAGATTCAACTGTTTTCAGTAAATTGCATTTTCATTCTGAGTTTGGCTCATAAGCAATTTAATTTCTAAGATAATTGTCTTTTCACAATGAGTGCCCAAAAAAAGTGAACCCTAATTTTTATTTGGGGTCTGAGAGACTCTAAGACCAATTTAATAGCCTGATTGTGTTCACAAGTTGATAAGCTCCAGCTGTCCTCTATGAAAAATTATATATTACTTGTTTGGCACCCTAAAGACCCCAAATATAGAACTTGAATAAAAAGCTTCAAATGCTACACTGCAGCTGTTTTTTTTTATTTATTTATTTTTTTTTTTTTTGCTTTTTTTTTTTTTTTTACAATGTAAAGCAGAATTAAAGAGATAGTTCACCCAAAAAAACGAATTTATGAAATTACCCCATGATTTACTCACCCTCAAGCTATTCTAGGTGTATAGAATTTCTTCTTTCAGACAAATACAATCAGAGTTGTATCAAAAAATGTCCTGGCTCTTCCAAGCTTTATAATTGCAGTGAATGTGGGTTGAGATTTTGAAGTCCAATAAAGTGCACCCATCTATCATAAAAAGTACTCCACACGGCTCCATGGGGTTAATAAAGGCCTTCTGAAGGGAAACGATGTGTTTGTGCAAGAAAAATATCCGTATTTAAACTGTATAAACCATAAAATCTAGCTTCTGCTAACTGTCGTATGCATGTACACAAGAGGGTGGTGGTCCAGCAGATGACGTACTGTAGGACGTAGCATAGGTTCTGATGAAAAGTGACGCGGAAGCACAGAGGAGAGAGCAAAATTAGAAGTGCAAAACACATCGATTTGTTTGAGAAGCCCTTTATTAACCCTCTGGAGCCATGTGGAGTAATTGTTATGATGGGTGGATGCACTTTTTTGGACTTCGAAATCTCAACATCCATTCACTGCCATTATAAAGCTTGGAGGAGCCAGAACATTTTTTAATATAACTCTGATTGTATTCATGTAAAAGAAAGAAATACACACCTTGGATGGCTTGAAGGTGAGTAAATCATGGGGTGATTTTAATTTTTGGGTGAACTATGCCTTTAACCCAAATTACTGTACAATTTAAGATCAAAGGAACAAATTGAAATGGAATTTGAATTTAAATGTGTTCAAATCAGAAGCAAATTACAAAATAATACTATAGACCATGGGTGTCAAACTCCGGTCCTGGAGGGCCGCAGGCCTGCAGAGTTTAGATGCAATCCTAATAAAACACACCTGATCCAACTAATCAAGTCCTTTAGGCTTAATTGAAAACTGCATAGTATGTGTGTTGGAGCAGGGTTAGAACAAAACTCTGCCAGGCTGCGGCCCTCCAGGAACTGAGTTTGACACCCCTGCTATAGACCTTAGGTAGTTTCTGACGGGAATGAAAACGAGGCTGCGAGGGATAAAAATACATTGCATTCAATCAATTGTACTGTTGTTTAACAACTTGCCAACTATTCAGCTGACGACACATTGTTCCGAAAAACTTTCAGTAGACAAAAACTCGATAAAACAGTTTTAAAAGTTGGCACTTGTGTAGATGATGTGATCTTGGATCTTTATTCATCACATGCCATTTTTAAGACTTTAAGTATATCCCTCACAGCCTCTGTAAAGTATGTCATTGAGGTTTCTGGGAAACCCAAACATAAAACAGTCAATTTCAAAAGCTAAACCTTTCAGAATGTTTTGCAATGTAATACACAAATAATTCTCAAATAAAAAAAATTCTTCCTCGTATCTGTTTACACTCTATTCACTGCCTGAGTGAAGATCTATAAACCTGTACTTCGCAGGCCTGTTTTTGCAAGAAAACTCTGCAGTCAAGATGTGCATTAAAAATAGCACTAGTTGGAGATTACAGAAAAAGATCACAGAAGATTCTGGGGAACTAAAAAAAAAAAAAAAAAAAAAAAACTTGTTTTGCAATAGTTGCCCAGCAACAAAAAGACACCCTCCATTTCATGGGCTGCTGCGAAGCAGCTGATCTTAACATCATGTGTTGGTGTGAACAGCCCCTAATCCGTGACTCTCTAGCGATTCCTTGGTGATGTAGAGACCGGAATGAAGGCGAGCAGCCCCTGAGGAATTAATTTCACCTATATTCGAAGCCTTAACTAGAGATAAAGTGCAGTGGAGGGAAGAGAATAAATAAGCAGAGCCTTAAGAAACCGACACAAAGTAAAAGTGTTTTTGAAGTAGCGGTTCATATTGTGTGGTAATTGGAGATATGAAATAAGCTCAAGCAATTTCTGCACAATATATGATAGGTGTAAAGCTAATAGGTTTAGCCTTAATAAAGAGCCTCTCCTAATCCTTGCATTAAGGGCGGCTAGCGGTATTAGCTCGCGATCACAGAAATAGTCCTATTTGCAGTTTAGTCCAGTATGTGCTAATGTAACGAGAACATTTGCTGGGATTAAAGCGTCGTTATTTCATTCTTTCACGAGCAACGGCTACGCAAGCTAATGATGATCATGTCCCTAATGCTCTTTGATCAAAATACAAGACGTGTTGTCAACAGCTTCAGAAACTATTTTGAAAAATCAGCAAAAATTACCAGCCCAGCACTATTATTAATCAAACATGTGACAGCCTGTGATATTATTCATGATAAGTTCACAGTTCTGTACAGACAGGGTGGAAAATTAACATCTGCCACCAAGCAATTTTCTTTTTTTTTTCGCTGCGGTGAGTGATTCTGCTTTATCTATCAGCAACCTGTAAGACGTTTCAGATTAGCCTTTGACAAAAATGGCTAGTAACAACAACATACATGTTTAAGTAACACATTTTGATTGGATTCCCAAAAAAAGACTAAAGAAAAGCGCACAAGTCACACATCGCCAGTCGCTGTGACTGCCGGGCGAAATGAGTTAATTTTTCACCCCGTGCACGGTGTTTATTTCCTGTTAAAAGTGTCAGAACTCACACTTAATACTCTTATTCTCACCGCTACAAAAAACACCTGATGTTGCTCAAACATGTAAAAGGAGTACAGTACCCATGTGCTTGGAAATACAAAAACCATACAAAAACCATTAATGTTCCACAAAGAGAAAGTGAAGGGTAGAAAGCTCTTTACATTAATATTCAAGATGATTTTGATGAGAAGGAACAATGAAGAGAGGATACTGTTAGCGTCCATACCGCTAATGGGGTGAATAGCTGCCATAATAACCTGAAAATGGACAGCCTCTTTTCAGGCCAATGTGTTTTTGTTAGATTTGATAATAGCAAGGCTTGACGAATCCCTTTGTCTGTGTGTCAAGCTGAATAGTCAAATCCAATAATGAGTGTCATCCCCTTTATTATTGAAACAGAGGCACAATAGCTGAGTGACTGAATGATTGAAGATAATAAACAGTTATTATTTGAGATGAATGTAGTATCGCGTGAGATGGTTGTTAATTGACCTGTAGTGTTACTAATCTCTCATTGGAGAATCAAGCAGGACACATTTTCGTTTAACCAGTTACATACATTGGTGTTTTTTTTTTTAGCTGTAATGATCTAATGAATTTAGTATCCAAATGGTGGAAATTTTCCAGGAAGGTAACAGCGTCGTTATACAGCCTGGAGTAGAAGCCTCTGGATCATTCAGCACAAATGTCAGATTTGGATTAGACTTGCACAGCGACGTCTTGAATATGGAGTGAGGTAAAGGTGCGCGGGCTGAAAAGGAGTCTGCATTAACTTCCTTTTTATGCGCTCTGACTTAAGCGTCAGGAGAGTTCTAATTGGCTGAGGCGTAGGTGAGGATGCCTGCCGCCTTTGGCGTTGTGACTTTAGTTGGAGATCTACATGAGAGTATTGACATTCTAATGTAGCAAGGCTGTGGAAAATTTAAAATTGAAGAACTGGCTGAATTTGAATTGGTCACACCGCGCAGAAAGTTAAATTGAAATTTGAACTGGAATGACAGGAAGAGAAACTGTATATTCAAGGAAATTCAGAACACATAATGGATTCTGGAAGTGTTCTTCTGCTCATAAAATTTAATGAAGCAATCCATTAATATACTAAATGCATACATTGGACCTATGACTTCCGCAATGCCAAAAATGGAGACAGAATTGCGGAAACCAGTCATAAAAATGGAATTTACTGTATAACAGCGAATATCATAAAATTTTCCAGAATTTTAAATGAATGAATTCATTTATTTAAAGGTTAGCACACTTAAAACAAAATTCACGTGTCTGTAAATACTAAGCCATAAAAATACTATTTACATATGAATCCTATGTGTTTCGTGGCGCACACGTGCAATTTCGTTTACTACACACACACTGAAGAGCGAGGTGTTTACAGCCTCTGCTGCCTCAATGTACGAGTACATAAATAGACTAATATAAACTTTAGAACTTCTCTGAGAGTCACTTCATGAGCATTTTCTTTCTCTGGAGAAAATCTATCGTCATATCATATACAAACAGAAACGTATAGGTCCTCACAACAACCTCTCAAAATAAAAGTTCGGTTTAACATGAAGAAACTATGATAGAATATATATTACTTAATGTAATGATAGTACTATTACTAATAAAAAAAAATATATATATATTATTAAAACATTGTTTTCAATAAATATTTACTAGAAAAAAAAAAACATATCTTATTTACCAGAAAAGTGTAAATACACAACATGGTATTTCTGGAAAAACAAAAAATCTAATTAATTAGAGATGCTTTTGATTATTGCAATTTAATAAAACCATTTAAATGGAATCCAGAAAATGATTGGAAAACACAGAATTTGGGAAAAATAAAACTGGATTTGAGAAAAAAATAACATTTATTTTAATAAGGCCTTAATGTAACTTTTAATAAATTGCTGTTAAATCGTGTAAGTTTTATGATTTCAATTAACTAGACATGCTTTCTGATTAATATATTTTTAATTTAACCATAAAAACAGAGTCCAGAAAATTTGAAACTGGGAGAAAAAAAATAAAATAAAACTGAAAAAACATAATCTGGAGAAAAAAAAAAAAAAAAAACGGAATTTGGGAAAAAAATAAAATGGTTAAAAATAATCGATTTTATAGGGCTCTACATACACACATAAATATAAACAATTTCACTGTATTTGTTGATCAAATAATTGCAGACACCAAACTTTCAAATAGTAGTGTGTACAGTATATAAATTTGAATTAGAATTAATTGTTTTCAAATTGCATCCTGTTTGCTATATATATATACATATATATATATATATATATATATTAGTGCTGGCAAACGATTAATCGTAATTAATCACATACAAAATAAAAGTCTGAGTTTGGCTAATATATGTGCGTTTATATATAATTTATATAATTAATTTATATATAATTATGCATTGTATATAAA
Organism: Labeo rohita; assembly: GCF_022985175.1. NCBI lineage: Eukaryota > Metazoa > Chordata > Actinopteri > Cypriniformes > Cyprinidae > Labeo > Labeo rohita. The sequence continues at coordinate 15,578,182 of NC_066882.1, read as the reverse complement.
TACAAGCACATTAACAAGAGTTAATTGGGATTAATTGGAAAGCACAATGAAAAAACATGATTTTCAAAAAGGAGTTTTCAAATGAATTCTTCATATAAAGTTTAGGCATATGTGAATGACTGTTTATCTCCAAGTTCCACTCCTTCAAACGGAAGTCCACTGATTTATTTCTTGAATTGACTGTCTTCTACCAGAAAGACTAACACAGTAAGAAATGTCGCTTTTCCCAGTTCAATGCACAAAATAATAGCTAAAGTGCCAAATGACCCATTATTGATAATTCACAGGTGATCCTCCTCTGATACTTGTCCTCAAATACTGTCTATACTAAAAGAACGTACATGACAAAACATGCCGAGTGAAACTGTAGCTGTCTAGGTTGTTAATATGGAATATCTAAAGCTTCCCTGAAGAGGAGCAGAATTCTGATGAGCCAGCTGAGAGGATGCAGAATCGCAGGTTATTATAAGCCTCCGCTGAGATGCCGAGTGGGTGTTTTTCAGCCAAGCATGCTTTTTAACTACAAATGCATCACACGCTCAGACATTCACGCATACACGCACATGCAAACACTCAGTCACATACTGTTCCTTTGAGGAAATTCAAGCTAATCCTTGGGAAGACATGACTTCACAGATTATTCTTCGTCAATTACATAAGATGTAACTAAAACTGTCATTTCTAATTGAGGACCGCTGAGGCACGGTACTTGTTCGTCAATCTGATGTTAAATGACGTGAATTAGATCTTCCTTTTCACAAACGCACGACTTTCTTTCACAAGTACCGCCACCGACTGAGTTTAGACAATACTGCTCTTTCTATTTATGTAGAGGACATTTACGCATACACTGTGTAATACACCCACATGGATACTATTAATTAGTCATGGTATTTCATGTGGTAGTCTCTCCTGAGATTATCAACACATTGGTATTGTAAACCTCAGAGTTCATGGTATTGTACCTACAGTATGTCTTTCTTCCCACCCTTTTCTGTTCAAACAATCCTCTGAAGTTACAAAGTTTTTCTATTTCTAATTTTCTATGTACTCTGGTACATAAAAGGTAATGAAGCTTGCCTAAAATCAAAATATTTTTGACATTTTTTAGAACAGCACTGAGCACAGAGACCATAATGACTTTTCAATTACCAATGGCTCCTATCATGTTGCCTCTCTAAGTTAGTCCCACAGAGTAGTAAAAGAGCGAGATATACTCTTTGAAGTAGTGCCAATGACAAGGAACGTTCATGGAAGATAAAGGTGGCTTCCATGTTGCGTGAATCCCCTACCACTGGAGGACGACACTCGCCGTGGGCTGCAAACTAGCATTTACTGGGGACATCTCATTAATTTCTCATTGGTGTCAGTGATGGACTCAGCAGGTGGGAGAAGCATCATGATATTAAGTGGGATGTGATGATAGAGTGAAAATGAAATGCTAAATATGCATGTTTTGAATTCGGACGGACCCGGACACAAACCGAATGCAAATTTAAGGCAGCGCCCACTCGACGGTCTCAGCTGGAATGAGGTATTCATATCTTGTCCATAAGAGAGTCTTGTCACACTGGATAAGAGAAACAGAACATTCTCAGTGATAGGAGTACGGCTGTCAGAATTAGCCTTCCATTGTGTCCTTAAAGAGCAGTCATTGAGTAATCTGTCCAGGATCTTGTGTTTCTATGATTTGGAGTGGGAAGTAAAACGATTGAAATTAAATCACTTTCTCTAAGGGAAGAATGATAAGTTGATGAATTAGACTGAAAATCATGCCAATTTTATAAAGACCAGAGTGAAAGCTGTGAAGATATTTTAACAATATAAATATTATTACTTTTTTTCCAGTTTTAAAGAGTGTGGTAAGGGTTTGGCTAGTTTTTTCACTACCATATGTATCGTTCATTGCAAAAAATAAATAAATAAATAAAATAAGAGAAAAATACCCTTCTGCAAGGAGTGAATGAATGATGTGTGTGTACACACACACAGTTCAGGTCCAACGTTTACATACACCTTGCAGAATCTGCAAAATGTTAATTATTTTACCAAAATAAGAGGGACCATAACAATGATGTTATTTTTTAATTTAGTACTGACTTGAATAAGATGTTTCACATAAAAGATGTTTACATATAATCCAGAAGAGAAAATAATAGTAAAAAAAAAAAGTTTTTAGTGATAGTTGTTCAAGAGTCCCTTGCTCTGTTCTTCAGAAAAATCCTTCAGGTCCCACAAGTTTTTTGGTTTTTCAACGTTTTTGTGAATTTGAACCCTATTCAACAATGACTGTATGATTTTGAGGTCCATCTTTTCACTATGAGGACAACTGAGGGACTCACATCCAACTATTACAGAAGGTTCACCAGTTCTTCAGAAGGAAACACAATGCATTAAGAGCCGGGGGTGAAAACTTTTGAACAGAATGAAGAGGTGAACATTTTTCTTATTTTGCCTGAATATCTTTTTTTTCTTTTTTAATTTAGTACTGCCCTTCAGAAGCTACAGAAGATACTTTCAAGTTTCCCAGAAGACAAAATGAGTTAAATTTACCCTGACCTTTAAATTCAAAAGGTTTTCACCCCGGCTCTTAATGCATTGGATTTCCGTGTGAAGCATCTGTGAGCATTTGAACCTTCTGTAATATTTGCATTTGAGTCCCTCAGTTGTCCTCAGTGTGAAAAAATGGATCTCAAAATCATACAGTCATTGTTGGAAAGGGTTCAAATACACAGAAATGCTAAAATTTGTGGGAATTAACTGTTCAGGACAAACTGAGGACTCATGAACAACTATCACTAAAGGAAAAAATAAAAAAACAGCTGTAGACCATTCAGGTAGCAACAGTGTATTAAGAATCAAACATATGGGAACTTTTGAACAGGGTTTTTGATGAATTCAACTATTATTTTCTCTTGTGGACTATATGTAAACATCCTTTATGTGAAATGTCTTATTCAAGGACTCATGAATATATATGTGTACTATTAAGTACTATTAAGTGACTACAATGCTTATTTCTCAGACGAAATTGAGTCTTAAGTTGAAAAAAGACACATGAATTTACCGCTTTCAACTACTCTGTCAAAACAGCATTTGTATTCTTTCCAGCAATCACTGAACCAAACGCACAAGATTGTGGGATATCATGGGCAGTGAAGGATAGAATGCAGCCTTCAAAAACCAACCAGAGGAAGACATCTCAGAAGACAGGATGTTATGCAAACATTGAATTCAGACGTGTTTTGATTCCTTCCGTTTTTTCCGCATACTGCATGTGAAGGATACATCTTTCGGATACAATAGGTGTGATACTCAAAATGTGCAGGACCAGTTTACTTGAGGACCAGGACTGCAAAACACTGACTGCACCGCCACTAAGTCTCGACTGTAGCCAAAAAACACATTAGATGATCAACTCATACAGTTGGGGTAAAAAGTTTACATACAACTTGCAGAATCTGCAAAATGTTAATTATTTTACCAGAATAAGAGGGATCATACAAAATCATTTTTTTTTTATTTAGTACTGACCTGAATAAGATATTTTACATAAAATATGTTTTTTATATAACCCACAAGAGAAAATAATGGCTGAATTTATAAAAATGACCCTTTTCAAAGGTTTACATACGCTTGATTCTTAATACTGTGTTGTTACAATGATCCACACCTGTTTTTCTTTTTTGTTTGTTTGTTTAGTGATACTTCTTCATGAGTCCCTTGTTTGTCCTGAACAGTTAAACTGCCTGCTGTACTTCAGAAAAATCCTTCAGGTCCCACAAATTCTTGGGTTTTTCAGCATTTTTGTGTATTTGAACCCTTTCCAACAATGACTGTATGATTTTGAAATCCGTCTTTTCAAACTGAGGACAACTGAGGGACTCATATTCAACTATTTTAGAAGGTTCAAACGCTTAATGATGCTCCAGAAGGAAACCCAATGCATTAAGAGCCGGGGGTGAAAACTTTCTGAAATTGATGATCGGGGTAAATGTAACTTATTTTGTCTTCTAGGAAACATGTAAGTATCTTCTGTAGCTTCTGAAGGGCAGTACTAAATAAAAAAAATAAATAAATAAAAAATGATATTTAGGCAAACTAAGAACTTTTGAACATCTTCATTCTGTTCAAAAGTTTACACCCCTGGCTTTTAATGCATAATTTTTCCTTCTGGAGCATCAGTGAGCATTTGAACCTTCTAGTTGCATACGAGTCCCTCAGTTGTCCTCAGTGTGAAAAGATGGATTTCAAAATCATATACTGTAGTCATTGTTGAAAAGGATTTAAATACACAAAAAATGCTGAAAAACCAAAGAATTTGACCTGAAGAATTTTTTTCTGAAGAACATTGGGAAGTTTAACTGTTTAGGACAAACAAGGGAATCATGAGCAACTATCACTAAACCAAAAAAAAACAAACAAAAAAAAAAACAGTAACAACAGTAAGAATCAAGTGTATGTAAACTTTTGAATAGGGTCATTTTTATAAATTCAACTATTATTTTCTCTTGTGGACTATATCAGTACTAAATAAAAAATAACATGCAGTTTGTATGATCCCTCTTATTCTGGTAAAATAATTAACATTTTGCAGATTCTGCAAGGTGTATGTAAACTTATAACCTCAACTGTAAATCAAATCAGTGGTATAACCCAGTGAATGCACTTATCCCCCTTTTCTACTGCAGTATAAATGTGCAAACAAACATATAATAACACAATAAAACAGATTAAGAATTAATGACTGTGGAAATTAATCCCATCCAATTATATTTCTCCATTTGCTCCTCTCTAATAACATTTACAAAATCATTAATCTAGACATTTTATTTGGTTCTCTTAACAGGGGGTCCATAGAGACTTTCTAGGAAGGAAGGAAGGAAGGAAAGAAGGAAAGGATCTTGTTTGTGGCACCAAGGCTGTTTTTACTCATAACTGAAAATGCGCTTGTGTGACTAACGGTCTAAATCTGTAAATAAAACCATAGCTGCGGTACAGACATTCTGTGTCAGTGCAAAGAACGCCTGGCTGCTGTTCACACGCTGACTGGTGTGCGGGTGGAGAGGAGGCCTGCCTTCCTCACATCCCCTGCCAGGTTTGTGTCTGCAAGCCTGCTGCCTCTCGTCTCAGCGTGCCTGCCCACAAACTTCTCCATTTCATTTTACCCCTCACCATCTCGCTCGCTCTCTCCCACACAGCAGGCTCGCTTTATTCATGCAACCATTAGGGGGCGCTCTGGCGGCTCAGCCTTGAACTTTAACACTGGAACTTGCTCGCGTCCCGAATGTCTCCGGCATCGTCGTTCAGAGACACTTGCCCCTGACAAACTATCAAAGCAAAGCCTTTTATCACCCTTCAAAGATTAATTTTGGCTGGGGCTGCTGGATACCTTCAGGCGGCCATGTTGTCTTTTTTATTATGGTGCAACAGACGCATCTAGGTGCTCAGGGCTTGACTTTACGAGCTAAGCGGTGCGCTTGTAACTCCCCGGACGTGTCCCTAAACAAATTATAATTACAGAGCGGCGACGGACTTCATAAGATGCCGTGGCGAACAAACGGTCACAGAGCGAGCCAATAGCATCGTGCCACCTGAACTGAAGGGGGATGGACCTCTGGAACACAGATTTAAAGCTTTGGACCCAATTGAAGTAATAACACTCACATCAAAGGCCGAAGAAAACAAGTGTCTCTCTGGTCCCCTAAGCCGGTATACCAACAATGCATCATTTGTGACAGCCAATCAGAAGTGGTTGCTCTTCTCTTGCGCTTCTTCCGAAGTTGTGTCACTGTTGTCGCTGGATGCGAGATGATTAATTGGTTGATTAACCCTGAGGACTCGTTGCTCACAATGTTTATATAATAAGTCATCTTCCCTTCTGTCTGTCAGAACAGAGAGGTAAACATACATTTCTGCGAGCGAAATTAAATAGTTTCAGGAGAAATGAAAGACTGTTTACTGATATCTTTAATTCTGCTCATCCTATTTTTGAATACGTACACAATATTTCTCTCTCCCACACTCAATACTTGCAGTCAGATGATAAAAGATGAAAAAACACAATGCATTCTGACAAGGTTATGGACAACAGCAAGTAATGAGAGAAAGAGAGGAGCCATGCAATTCATCATTTATCACTACAGAGAGTACACTCCATCCCTCTCCATCACACTCCAAACTTTACTTTACTTTTCTCTCTCGCCTGTATCTCTTTCTCACTCTAATAAAAGCTGGGCTAATTAATTATTTTTTTACACAAATGACGATGAAGAGTTTCCACACAAGACCTACATATTATTATGACCTTGATAACAGTTTTTTAATCACTTTATGTAATTGTTAATTAATCGCAACAAAGCCCACTATAGGTTGGATTAGAGTCTATCTACAGTAAGAGGAGTCTGTAGATTGTGTTATCTCAAACCTTTTGATGTTTTGGACCTTCTGCTTTCTTGGCAACTGCTTAACGAGAAATAAGAAATGTTAGCTGATACGCTCTCCAGGACAGTGATACAAAAACAGTACACTGCAATCATCAGGCAATACTTTTTTTCCAAATAAATAAATAAATTAAATAAATAAATCAATCAATCAATCACTATCAGAAAAAAAGGGGCTTATTCCGTGTCGAACCAGAGGTTTCCGGCTCAAATTTTTGATTTTGTTAATATTTTTTTCTGAAGAAAGATACACATGTATTTACGAAAGCCAAAACATTAAATGTCATGGATGGATATTTACTGAGTAATACAGAGGGAGGTCAAAATGGCAGTTTTCACCTTAGATTCAGTCAAGTCAAAAGGGGGTGAAAATTACTTCCAAAAGATAGCAGCATCATAATGTTATTTTTACACAGAGATTGGTAGTTTTATAAGTAAAATCTGTTGACTTTAGCAATCTTTGTTGCATTATGTCCCAATGGTCACAGTTCAAAAACGGGGAAACAGTACTTTAAGTTTTTTTTTCTAAGTAGTGTTGGGCGATATGCTCAATTTTCATATTGTCCTATCTTCAGCCTGCGAGATCACCAATACACAATATTATTGTGCTAATTTATTTAATTATTTACTTAGTTTCATTGCCGGCAAATAAACCAACACCAGCAAAAGGCTAAAAGCAGCCTCATTTTTTCAATATGACATAATTTGTGTTTAACATGATTACTATTTTATAGAAACATTGTAAGTTACTAATGCTTACATTTCCTTAGTTATTCAAAAAGCCAACGTGTTACTGTGCCGGAAACGTAAAACAGGAAAAACAGCGCAAATAAGAAAGCAACTGCACGCAATTACAGATTGCACGCCTGAAACAACCTCTTCCGCTCACCTTGATTTGTGCCTTTGTGTTTATACCAGCCACCTCGCAGCAAGTTTTTGAAGCTCCCCAGAAGCGTCTCTCTGCACTGCATTGCTAAAGTTAGGCGCCTAATCTATTTTTGACCGGTAATAATAATAATCGTCTTGCTATTGTCAAAGGCATCAGCAACAGGTCATATCTCTTTCGTCGATACACGATACCATCGTCTATCGGCACAACACTACTCCAAAGCTCGCTCAAGAAACTCAAGAAAAAACTAATCTAGAATCTTATGAATAGAACTTGATCATTTCAGTGCATTTTCAGCACTAAAACAGGTAATTTCAACATTATTCCTTCTTCGACAGTGTTCTTTAAAATAAAATAAGCATCGGCTGCATACAAAGTAACCAACATTTGGTTTTAAGCCACTGAAAATGGGTAATATTCAACAATCTGAAAATGAAGCCTCATTGTGATGCCCATATCTCTGGTACTGAATGATGTAGGACGTTGAAAATGGAGATTTCAAAGGAAAACTTTATGGAGAACTAGAATCTAAAATCATATTGAGATATTTTTAATACTTCGAATACTCCCGCAAACTTTGGAAAAAGAATATTTATGACACTCATACAGGTATTTTCAATGTAGTTGAAAAAAAGAAGAATCTCTAATTTTAATGTTATTTGTTCTTCAGACATTCTTCTTTAAAAGAAAAGAAGTCTCATATTTTTGCAAACTGACCCACATTTGGTTTTTGACCACTGAATACGTGTACATTTTAACGATTTACTCCTGGAGTCGTATTGAAATTCCAATATCTCTGGAACCGGATAGCACAGGGCCTTAAAAATGAACATGCCAAAAGGAAAGTTGGTTAAGACCCAATATCTAAAAGGGCATTATGATATATTGAATACTTCTTGACTTACAGACATGCAAACTTTGGAGAAAAACTTGAAAAGTGCTGTTGCCACTGGCGCATACTGCAACAAAGATTGCTAAAGTCAACAGATTTTACTAATAGAACTACCAATCTCTGTGTAAAAATAACATTATGATGCTGCCATCTTTCTTAAGTCATTTTTACCATCTTTAACTTGGCTCTGAATTTCAGGTGAAAATTGCCATTTTGACCTCCCTCTACAAAGCAGTGGATTACTCAGTAAATATTCCTCTATGACATTTAATATTTTGGCTTTCATAGCTACACATGCGTATCTTTCTTCAGAAAAATATATTAGCAAAATCCAAAATTTGAGCCTGAGAAGTTTTTGAAATTTGGTTGATTTGATGTGGAATGACCCAAATCTATTTTATATTTTTACATTAACAGTGTAATCAATACTTTAATTATTAAAGCCAAGTATGAATCTCATCAGTTTACTGTTTTTAAGCATTTTACATTTATTTCAAAAGAATAACTCCAGGCAGTAACAGTTTAAACAATATAATTTATTTGTGAACGTATGTTCAACTATTCTTTTTAACGGTTAACTTTTTTTGTTTGTTTAGTTTTTCAAATCATCAAAGTTTGGTAAATATTGGTCACAGACACAAAGATTTATTTTAAACCAAGTTGATTACTCACTAAAAACTCCCACAGATGTTTTCATGCCATTTTAAGTCTTATTTTGATGTAACAAACAGTGTTGGGCACGTTACTTTAAAAACAGTAATTAGTTATAGTTATAGTACTTCTCATAAATAGTAACATAAAGAGTTACATCATTATAAAAGTAACTAATTACCAGAAAAAGTAACTATTGTGTTACTTTTTAAATAAATGTTCAAAAATGTCAAATAACTTGGATAATATTAATATGGTAAATGAATAAAACATTGTACACTAATCTACACTATTTTAATGTTGCTGTGGGATAATGTGAAAGAGACCTACCATATACATCACGTTATTAGGGTCGCTTCAACCCGCGGACACGAAAAACCTCATAATAACAAGAAAACAATGTGCTTTTGTAAAATTAATAAAATAAACAGTGTGCACTCCTTGCCGTCTTGGTCTCCATCACCTCTCTGCACAGACACACAAATTCAACAGCCGAATATGTGCCTTACAGACATGAGAAATATAATGTATAGAAAGCTTAAAATGTCTACTTTTAAATTAACTAAGTCATGTCGAAAACAAATATTCTTTGATGAAGTAATCTGTATACCAAACTGAGCTCCAGTTTTCACAGTCTGAACTCATCTCTAATGTAATCACGCCTACAAGCAGCTTCGCTTCTCAAATTTTAAACATCGAAGTGAGATATGCGGACATGTAGGCAAACACCCACACCACCTCCGTAAACAAACGTGAACATTCATCAACTTCATTTCGGCTACTTTTCGTTTCTGGAAGAAGATGCGCTGAGACGAATAAGCCAGAATTTACCTCAGAAGAAGAAAGCAACGCACAAATTATAGTAACACTGCATTTTTTTTGTCAGTAATGATTTATTGCATGAACCAGTCACAACATAACCAGTCATATTCAATCATATGGTGATGGAGGCACTGCCTCCTTTCATGTGACTTTCCAACCTTTCCAACCTTCAGACAGACAGACAAAGTTTTCTTGTATTCAGATACAGTTAACAGTTAACACACCAAAATTTATTTGTATAGATCCAAGACAAGTTATGAGAACAAACTGCTGGAGGATACACTTGGCATGAACTCAAAACTAAAAAAATTAAAATAAAAAATTAACTAGGTACTGAATTAGTAACCTTCGATAGAAAGAGTCTCTTTGAATAAGCCTCTAAACCTTACACTGCTGGTACGAGCCAGCATACAGCAGAGGGCACTTGGGAAGAGCTCATAATAAAAGCCGACAAGACAAGTTCCTGACTCTGTTCAACCTCAGACATGCGATAAGTCCAACCAGTAAGAATGTCAGAGCCTCAATAACCTCTGAAGTCAAGCTCCTGTCTGTCACCTAAAACAACTACCTAATGCTGGCTGCCAAGTGGACTCCAATAAGCAGAGATAAACCCAATTAATTTCCATCACACTGTCCTTAAAAGCATAATCACAGACAGTCTGTCTGGTTTTACAGTAGGTTTTTCTTTCTTTCAAACTCAGCAAGCCAAAGATACGCTACGGTTACTGTGATGCATGTATGGTTTTTGATCAAGCTGGCAACTTATCAGCAAATTTTAGTTTGAGGTGTAAGGCCATTAGACTGAAAATCCATACTCGATTTGCTTGATTGTGATCACGGCGGCTCTCATCCATTCATGCATTTGTCCTTTGTGAGTCCCAAGCAGTGCAGCAAAATGTGTTTATCTTTACCCAGTGGTGCAGCAAAATCAGAGAAGACTTTTCTCATTCCAGCGGAGGCCCCCAGTCGCTCAGTCTATGACCACTGTCAGATCTGTCTCTGTGATGTCCTTTAGAGGCAGAAAAACATGACCTTTGTGTGGGAGCATCTTTATTTGTTAGCTGTCTTTCAATACCAACAAGAAAGGTCAGAGCAGAGAGGTTTAAAGGCATGTCTACAGTTATAGGCAGCGTAGACAGAAGGTTTGAGAGGCGACTTAATCCTTGACCCTTATCAGAGTGTTTGCTATAAATCACATAATTGACTCTTTGGGAACTTGGTGAGGAGGCACCAGTTCCAAAAAGTGATAATTCTTTCTAATTCACTGAAGGATTTAAAATGAGAATGCGTATACTGTAATTCCTGTCATTTTCTGTAAACTTAAAAGAATGCTGATAAACAAGACAAAAGCTTGCCGCATCCCTCCAAATGCATTCTTTGTGAATGTCACAGATTTCTAAGATAGTAGCTAATTTCAGATGGCGCAGCATATTGTATTCTTAAAGACAAATTGTGAGTCACATATTGGAAAGGGATTAAAGAGCAATAACAACAGTTGGGCATACAAAAACAAACACAAATAGATACAACATGACTATAGTGCAGTCCAATGTACAAAACAAATGTCTTATGAGGCTTTTTAGTGTATCAAAAACATACTGTACCCTGTACATACTGGTCAGCGCAACTCACAACTAAATGACTCTTGGAAATACAGCACAAACAATGCAATTTAAATGATGATTAAAATGGCTCCTATAAACTATTCCTTTAATTGATTCAAAACATTCTGTGCAAGAAACACTCTCATTTTACAACCAAATGACTATTATGAGCTGGTTCTTTTGGTAAATATAACCATGTAGCACAACCAGAGTAGTCTGAATCTCTTAATGAATCATTCAAAAAAGATTTCTAAAACTGTAGCTATTACAGACAGAGCAATTAGCAATAAGAACAGTTGTTCTTGTGGGGATGCAAATACAAAGTTGTGATTCACAACCAAATAACTCCTATGAGCCAGTTCTTCTTGATAAATCAAAACAACACAATTAGTGTAGTCCAATTCACTTTTTTATGAGCCGGCTCTCTTTATAATTCATTCAGAAAGACTCACAAGGCACCAGTATCCTTCACTGAGTGAACTTCTTCAGAGTGGTTATTGAATCAAACTCACTGAGCCCAATAAACTGCAAGTTAACATTACTGTCAATGAAGTCTCACTTTAAGAAGTTTACTTCCAGAACAAAAATTTCCAGATAATTTACTCACCCCTTGTCATCCAAGATGTTCATGTCTTTCTTTCTTCAGTCATACAGAAATTATGCTTTTTGAGGGAAACATTTCAGGATTTCTCTCTGTATAGTGAACTTCTATGGTGCCCCTGAGTTTGAACTTCCAAAATGCAGTTTAAATGCAGCTTTAAAGGGCTCTACATGATCCCAGCCAAGGAAGAAGGGTCTTATCTAGCGAAACGATCGTTATTTTCTAAAGAATTGACAAATTCTATACTTTTTAATGCTCGTCTTGTGTAGCTCTGCGTATACTCTGTGTATTCCGATTCAAGACAGTTAGGGTAGGTTAAAAAACTCCCATCCCATTTTCTCCAACTTTAAAATTGTCCTACATCACTGCAGAAGTACATACCCAGTGTTTACAAAATGAACGTGCAAAGAAGATCACAGGACAATTTTGAAGTTAATTGGAAAAGAAAATGAGATGGCAGTTTTTTGACCTACCCTAACTATCTTGAATCGGAGTACATGCAAAGCTAGACAAGATGAGCATTTGAGGTTAAAAAGTGTATAAACTGCATTTTTTTTTTTGTAGAAAACAACTGATCATTTGGCTAGATAAGACCCTTCTTCCTCAGCTGGGACCATTTAGAGCCCTTTGAAGCTGCATTTAAACTGCATTTTGGAAGTTCAAACTCACAGGCACCATTGAAGTCCACTATATGGAGAGAAATCCTGAAATGTTTTCCTCAAAAAACAATTTCTTCACGACTGAAGAAAGAAAGACATGAACATCTTGGATGACAAGGGGGTGAGTAAATGATCTGGAAATTTTTGTTCTGGAAGTAAACTTCTCCTTTAAAGGGGCCATCGGATGTCCATTTTCCACAAGTTGATAGGATTCTTTAGGGTCTTAATGAAAAGTCTATAATATACTTTGGTTAAAAAATTCTCAATGGTTGTGTAAAACACAAACCTTTTTACCTTGTCAAAATGAGCTCTGCAAAAATCATCCCATTCTGAGGGATTGTTCCTTTAAATGCAAATGAGCTCTGCTCCTTTAAATGCAAATGAGCTCTGCTCACCCCGCCCATCTGTTCTCTCTCTGGAGTGACGAACTGCTCTGAGAGATTGTTTACTTTAGCCACATTTTGCGCGTTTAGTCGCGAAACTTGCTAACTAGCTCGTTATTAGGAAAGGTGATTGCAGAGATTCATAAAAAAAAAAAAACCTTATTCTCACTTCTGCTGTAGGTGAAGCTGGATCAAGAGTGAATTATTACATCCAGCAACATAACACCTCAATTGGAGATATTCTTGTCTAATTTACATCCCTGCTCCGGCATCAAAACAGTGGTGGTCGGACTGTTACAGCTGATCTGAGGTAAGACGCTCATGTCAATCAACTATCGTGGGACTATCGTATTTTTACAGATTAATTAAAACCACTGCATGGATTTTTATCATTATAGGGCAGATTTGTAAATACACTGCCAACACACATTAAAGTTTGCATCCGATGACCCCTTTAAAGGAATAGTTTACCCAAAAATGAAAATCTTTTTTTCAAAACCCATTCCAAACCCATAAGACCTTCTTGTCTTGTCTTGTCTTGTTCTTACTATCTTTCTGGACCTTGAACGTGTCAGTTGTGTTGCTGTCTATGCAGGGTCAGAAAGCTCTCGGATTTCATCAAAAATAGCTTAATTTGTACTCAGATGATGAATGAAGGTCTTACGGGTTTGGAACAACATGAGGGTGAGTAATTAATGACATCATTTTATTTTTGGGTAAACTATCCCTTTAAAAGCAAGTTTTGTGGCCCTCCTGCTGGAAAACTGGTTTCTGCCAAACGATCGTTGCAATGACAAACAGCTTCACATAAAATTCTTCCAAATATGCCTTTATGAATATGTATTCTACCAGTTTGTGCTCCCCAAAAGAAAGAAGGTCAGATGGGCTCGGAACAACATGAAGATGACAATCTTCATATTTAGGTGAACTATATAACCGATTAAAAAGTCTCATGTGACCTGCCGTATAATCTCATAGATTTTATGTCACAATGAACTTGCTTCCTGCATGTTAAATGTACCTTTAACCATCACTGACATTCATTTCAAGGTTAGACCCATGACTGGAATCATCAAAGGGGATCTTCATTGCACCAGGGAACAGTGACTGACAGGAAATCTGACTTCAGAGAAGACGAAGATGATGGTCCAATGAACCTGTCCATTCAGTGTGTACATACAAGAGTACTGTGCAAAAGTCTTAGGCCATTAATGTTTTCATAAATTAAAAATAGTTTTAAGCCAGTTGTTTCTCTTTTGCTCTAGTATGTCAATAGAAAATATTAGATTTCAAAACATTTCTTTTATCATTAATTATAATAATCCAGTGGGATTTTTGTATCCAGTCTGTTTGGGTTGAAAAAACAGAACAAAATGAGACAGACTAAACCCAGAACAACTGCAGCAATGTCTCTAAGACACTTCAAAACTATTAGCTCACTTTCAAAGTATAACCAAGTACTTACACATACAGACACACATCAAAATGACCCCTAAAATCTATTTAATTAGACCAGTTTGAGACTTTATCATCATCTGCCATTGGTCATCAAATAGATAGTCCTGCTCCAAGATTACTGTACATTTGTTGAGCCAATGTTGGCTCGGTCATGGTGCGGTCATGATGCTCAAAGAGCAATGACCGTGTCACAGAGGCATTATACTCAGGGGACTTGAGTGGCTATGTCTTTTAGCATTCACACATATTAAGCTGGAGAAAGTGTTAAAATTACACACTTCAACTTGAAATTGATTTTGTGCAGGCTCTTCTGTTGCGGACAGGTAGATACCTCCACATTTTAAGAGCCTCTCCTCATTAATTTCCTTCAAGCCGCCGGTCATTTAAACAAATAGAGAGGTCTAGTTTCCCACTGGGCCCACTAGCACTAGTCTCGTCATTAAGAAATGATTATGATTCTAATAACTCTTATGTCTTTTAAGCTGTTATAGAGGCAGAGGGCAATTAAAATTACCTCCTACTTCTTGTTAACTTCTAAATCTGAGGATCTCTGCACATGTAGAAAAGGAAAATTACTCTACTGTGTTCCTCTCAATCTAATCTTTTTTTTGTAAAAGCCATCTTGACATATTTCCTCATTAAAAATCATGCAGGGTAGCCTACTTCCCAGAAATCAGGCACTTGGAATCAGGGATGCCACTTTGATTTGTCCAAGTCTGTCTAAGAATAAAGCTAAGAGACAAGCCCAATCTGGAGATAATGTCATACACAGAAGCTGCAGCAAACACTAAATTTACTTTTTAAGTTTCATCTTGTTTTGGGGGAGCTCCACTGAAGCTTTTTTTTTTATTCCCCATTGTTTCCTCAGCTGCTGGTGGGAGAAGGAAGTTAACAGCCAAGCTGTCAGTTGTGCAGATGTAAGCATTCACTACATCTGCTAGTAGATAAAAAAGGTATTAAAAACAATGCAGAAGTTCTGTAATCAATAGTTTTATGGCAGTGTTCAAACTTCTGGGATGCAGGTTCGGGAAAGTCGCTCATTATCAAGCATAATATATGTAGATTACCATTCAAAAGTTTAGGGTCAGCAAGATGATTTATTAAGGATTTTGTGATATTAGGAAATAGGATATTAGGAAAAAAAAAAATTCTAGAGACATCAGTAGTACCAGTGATACCTTCAGTCCTAAAAAAGATGTCATTACACAAATATTAAAAATATACTGTCTTTATGTTGTTTCTACATTCATTTGATGTGAAATTATTGCAGTAATTAATCACAATTAATTTCATAAAAAAATTGCAATTATTTTTTTTTGTTTTGTTTTGTTTTTTTGTAATCGATTGACAGCACTAGTTGGAATATACACAGTAAAAATATTTAAAAAAAAATCTTTCAAAAAGTTGTTTTAACTTAATACAATTTGTTACGCCACTGACTGTCAACTTGAAATTTTAAGTTATTTAATGTTAATTTAAGTGACAACTGGAACAGTTAAGTTGACTAAACTAAAAAGTTTTAAGAAAACAAATTACAAATTTTTTTAACAGTGTATAAAATTACCATTTTACTGCACTGTGTATTTTATTAAATAAATGCAGCCTTTATAAGTATAAGAAAATAATTAAAAAAATATATTTTTAAAAATCGTACCAGCTTCAAACTTTTGAATGATGGTGTTTATATGTGTGTTTCAGTCATTCAAACATATTAAATAATACATAACGTATTATGTGTCCCTCAAGCAATACCCTCAATTCTAAATTCCATGCACAACCCAGTCAGGGTGACCAGAATGAAATTTACTGTCCATAAGATCTTTTCCAATTCCCAATTCCCAAGTACTTGCTTGGCTCAAGTCTCAACCTGGCCTTGGCATTTAGTGTTCATATCAAGGGAGATTATTACAGCCAATTTTTTAAACTCTAAAATGTTTTAAGCCCCCAGTCAAGGTCATTGTAGTCTTATTGAGTGTGTTTTGACTGCAGAATAAAGCTTGAGAAAGTTCAGATCATATTTTGCAGGTAAGCCCCTTTCAGTTTTAGAAGAGGTGCTGTATTATTGTATTCCATGCAGTCAATCACAGGTCACTGGCGACTGACTGTCACAGGTGGGTGGCAAACAAGCAATTTTATTTTATTTTTCACAATGTGCGAATGCAGTCTGACAATGAATGAAGAGAAAAGATGGAATGTTTTTGCAGTGCCTAAAAAGTTGTTCAAAAGGATAGAATAAAATCACCTCTTTGCATGTGTTTGAAAATGCAAATACTGTGCAATATTATCAAGCGTGTGCTGTTTACAGACCTTCTTTTTGTCTTTAGCGATGAGATAAAGACCTTCATGTTATCTGTTAATGTAGTAATTTCAAGCAAATGCGTATTATGTCATTAATTGCTCACCCTCATGTCGTTCCAAAACCGTAAGATCATCATGGTACTCTAATGAACGTGCATCGAAGACTGACACGGAAGAGAACATAAAGTTGAATGAAGTCTTGTAATCTTGTAGTTTCATAAAATTACAGTTGGATCACTGATGTCACATGGATTATTTTAACAATGTTTAACTACCTTTTGGACCTTGAATTTGCCATTTGCTTTGGAGTTTATGCAGGGTCAGTAAGCTCTTGGATTTCAAAAATATCTTAATTTGCGTTCCAAAGACGAACAAAGGCCTTACGGGTTAAGAACGACATGAGAGTGAATAATTAATGACAGAATTTTCATTTTTGGGTGAACTATCCCTTTAAATCAACTACCCAGAAGTTAAAGACCACCCACATATTTTTGACTACATATCTATTCTGCTTCTCCCCACCAAGCCCAGGGATGATACAGGGCAGCATCCTATCTGGAAAGGTAAATAAACAATCAAAAAAGGAGAAAATAAAAAGAGGAGAAGCAAAACTATTGCAAACAAAATCATAGAACTGAATGTTTTACATCCAAACTCACTGTGGAATAAATGACTTCTAGGCAAACGGAGGAAGATAAGTGTGTCTCCTTCACAAATGGTATCATCTATTATGTGACCTATTTTACAAAAGAAGTTTACTGGCTGCAGATGGGCTCATAAATTTCCAAAACGGACAAGCCAAAGATAGATACACTCTTACATATGCTCTAGAGGCAATAGCTGTGAATTGTTATTAAATCCAGATTGGCTCTTAAATGCGCCTAGTTCCGCTGTACCGTATGTTGCCAATAAAGCCGCTGCTACAAAAACCTGTAGATAAAAATAGCAACAACACTGACTTAATTTTATCTCTAAAGTGCATGTTCCCAATCACACCCCAAGCAATCCTTTTTGAAATAATGTACCAAATTATTTAAAGAAATAGTTCACCCAACAAAGAAAATTACCCCTTGATTTACTCACCCTCAAGCCATCCCAGGTGTATATGACTTTCTTCTTTCAGATGAATGCAATCAGATTTATATTATACAAAATGTCCTGGCCCTTCCAAGCTTTGTAATGCCAGTGAATGGGTGTTAATATTCAATAGTCCAATAGAAGTCCAATAAAGTGCATCCATCCACCACAAATGCGTTCCACATGGCTCAGGGGGTTAATAAAAGACTCCTCAAGTGAATCAATGAGTTTTTATAAGAAAAATATCTACACAAACTGTAATCTCTAGTTTCTGATAACAGTCGTACGCACATTCACGAGAGAGTGGCGTTCCAGAGGATGACGTAGGACCTAGGTGTAGCGTAAGCTCCAGTGAGAATGTACTAGTCTCACGAGAACCAAGTTTTGTTTACAGGAGCAAAGGAAGCAAACATTTAAAAAAAGGATTTTTAATGCTCGTTCAAATTACTTGGTTAAAAACAGGTAACAGGTAAATTCTTACAATTTTCTTACATAACTAATTTCCATTATGTTCAGTTCACTTAAATTTGTAAAAATTAATTGAGTTTAATCATTTTGTGTTGGGACTACGTGAATCATATTTGTTGACACGAAAGGTGGATGTGTAGTTCCCAGCATTTGTTTTTAATGAAAGACAATTACATGTTAGAGTTCTTATACTTGTAATTGTGAGTTATTTTTTAGATTTAGAAGAGGTTTGGAGATTATAAAAAAGTTTTGAGGTTACCACTGTGCAGAAGAGTGGCACTCATAATTAAGGTGCTGGCAGCTTCATTGGCTTCATGATTTATGCAATGAGCAATAACTGTGCTAATGCCAGTTCTGAGATCAGTCTTCTTTGCTCAACTCTTATGGTATATTACAACTATGAATAAAATTACCATTAACATGCCAACATGTGTTTTTGCTTATTATTTAAAAAACAGCTTGTGCAATGAACTATGAAAATACTTTTCAATGCAATTAGTTCAGGTACATACAGCACGACTAAAAAAAGTTCAATTAAACAAATAATATTTTGTTGAGCCAACTAAACATTATTAGTTTAATTGAACTTGTTTTAGTCTTGTGTGTATCTGAAATAAATGGGTGGAAAAGTTTACTTTAATTTTAATAAGTTCACTGAACAATTAATTTTTTTGAGTGGTTTCCTTTGTTTAGCAAAGGAAAACCAGTCTCCTCTTAGTTTATCGAAATCCTCCTATTTTTTTTTTTTTTACAAAGTTTTGTACTTCTAATTTGTGACCAGTGTTTTTTTGCTTTCTCCTCTGTGCTTCTGTGTTCATTAGCGAAAGCTAAACATTATGGTTTATAAGGTTTTAAATATGGATATTTTTCTCTCTCTTTTTTTTTTAAATATAACCCTGATTATATTTGTATGAAAGAATAAAGTTATACACACCTCGGACGGCTTGAGTAAATAAATCATGGGGGAATTTTCTTTTTTGCTTGAACTACCAACCTTTTAATGTTAGAAAGCACTTCAAGTAATGTGTTATATCTCAAGACCTCGGAACTTGGACTTGAGGACATTAGAGAAACTCTACCTGCAGGTTGTGGCAGACCAGATGGCAAGCATCAGCAATGTCATTGAAGTAATGATCAGTCAGCTGTTGCCAAATGAAGCAATCACCTTTAATGATAAAGCAACTTTAATGAGGCGCTGAGGTAAAACATGATAGTCTATACACATAAAATGACATCACACTCTCCTTCAGGAAAATTTGTTCTTTTAGAGAAATTCTAACATAAATGCATACACATAAAAAAAAAAAAAAAAAAAAAACACACACTGAAAAGGCTCAACTCATGCATTTCTGGGTCAACTTGTTCTTTTTGTTATATACATGTTTCTTTATTTTTGTTATTTCTGACTTCGTCTGTACTATTTTCCTGCTGTTTTTCTTTATCATTTGTATGGTCAGTCTGCCTGTGAGAGATTTTGTGCTGTGCACACTAAAGTACTGTGAAACTCCATGGGAGACCTCATTTATACAGTCAGTAAAAGCGCATAGTGCATTTCATTTCTGATGCCAAAAACATCCACTTTTTTCACTTTCAAAGACGACAAGACAGGTACAAGTGCTGAAACTGACAGACCTGACAAGCATTCATTTGAGTCTGCCAAACATGAGCTGCTAGATCAATTCAAACTAGAATACAGTTTGATCAAAGATCAGCCTCTCACTTAAGCATATCACTTTATCACTAAGCACTTCTGATAAAACAAACAAACAAACCTTGTCCACCGAAGGTGCGGTCATCATTTTTCTCTATAGTATACTATATCTAACTGGTGTATCTGACTGGTGTATCTATAGTAGCAATTTGCAATACGACATCTCAAATATCTGTTGCAAATGAAAAAAACAGAAAGGAAATACTCCGGAATTGGTCAGTTTACCAAGTGATTTTGTATCCAGCTTTTACTGCATGCTTTTTGAAACACAAAGTAAATTTGCACTTAGCAGCAGTGGATTTTGCTTGCAGATCAATAGTCACAGTCATTTAAAAGGGAGAAAAGAGGAGAATCTTTGGTGCATTACTACTGAATGCAATAAGTATAGACTGCTTTATATTAGCAAGTTCAGCTCTGAAACAATCCTGCGTATCAAATTATGTACAAAGATGCAGTGTGACATACAGTAAAAGCTGCACTTAAATATCTGTACTCTCATCCTCATTGTTTTTCTGTGGAACAAATTCCGTTTTTTGTTTTTTTTTTGACACCCAACAATTTCTCAGTGAACTACCCCTTTTACTTTCCTGAACCTAATTATGTCCAACCAGTTAATGTGGCAGTAAGGAATCACAGTTCTTAAATGTGGAGTCAGGTTCGTAATTCTTTATCAGGTGAGGAGCACAGGCTGACCTTTCCTGAGGGGATGTTAAAATCTGTTAGGAAGATGTGCAGTGGAATTATTCAAACCGTTGATTGAGGTTTGCCGTTTATGCTGACAGTGGTAAAGTGGATTGCTTTAATTTTCATGCCTCGTCAGAACTTTCCTGATCAGCCGCAGAGTTAGCATAGCTATGCAGGCGATTACTTTGAAATTCCACAGAGTGAATGTCACTAAAAGGTGCACAACCTCCATTTGCTGTTCCTCAGCCTCTTCTCCCCTCAGAGGAGCAGTTCTCTGTAGAAATACATAACGGTTTCTTCAAGCAGAGCCTGAATATGTGCCCTACATTTTACAACTGTTCTGACAAACAGCTATTAAGTAGCAGAAGGTATATGAGGTGAGCAAGAATACTCAGGGGAAATGGGGTTTGTCTTTTATCCCCCCACACACACACCATGTGATGAGATACGGTCATGTGGAATGGAAAGAAAATGATTATCGCTGTGCTTTTTACAAAAAAAAAAAAAAAAAAACAAACATTATTATCCAATAATTTTCCTCCAAGTGACCATGGGAACATTTATTGTTAACATATCTATAAAGGTTTTAATCATTTGCTCCTCTTTGTGAATTTTCCCTTAAGGTACATCAGCTAGTGCTTAAAATTTCTCAAGGTTAATGCAACGGGTAAAACAGAACAAAAGAACAGAAGGTTTTTATTTCAAATATGAGGTAAATTGCATATTCAAAAGCATTCAGAGCGCCTTGAGTCATTTTAAATGAGTTCCGAAGCAATCAATGTGTTTGTTACATACTGTCTGGAAAAACACATTAATAAAAAAAAATAAATAAATAAAAAAACACACACACACACACACACACACACACACAGCTCGTGTGCAACATGCCTGCATCATTATAATACTCCACTGCTCATCTAAAATTAATGCATATATTATAATTGGAAAAAAAATAAATAAAAGGAAGAAAGAAAAGAAAATGAGGATACAAGAGCCTCAATAAAGCCCCTGGCTATCAACATTTTTTGTTTAATTGTCTGTCCAGATTACATGCATTGATTATGATGATCATCACTTTGTTTTGCAGAGGGTGTGTTAGAACCTTCCTGTCTAGAACATAATTAAAGATCAATTATTCCTCTTGGCAGGAGTAATTAAATAATACCCCTGCATTTGGCGATCACTCTCTGCATCTCTGCGTAAGCCAATTCGGTCAATATCGCAAACTTTGACCCAATGAATCATCCTCAGTCTATATTGTTTTCAGTTCCCTTTCAGTTTAACACTCAGTGCTAGGTATCAAATAAGGACGCACTTTGAACAAACAACTTTCAACTTGGGTAACAAATTAGGTTTCAGCCAGAAAGATTCTTTCAAGAAATACATGCTCGACAAAACGGTTTTCACACTCTCTCTAAAGCTTTGTGATAGTAAGTGTTTAGATCACATGTATTAACTTAAGGCTTTTAGACGTCCATTTGCGAAGCATGCTGTTGTGAAAACCTAGTATTACATTGACGCTGACTGCTTCGATCAGTGTAGGCAGAGTTATTTTGTGAACCGCTGTGACGTGGCGCAGATGAATGCATCTCGCACAATAAGCTCCTTTCTCCCTTCTGACTCATATCATGATAAAATTGACTACAAGCACGCTTCGTTTTCTTAGAACATGGTAATTTTACCCAAGATGCACTAGCGTGGCTAACACACAGAATTAGGGAGCTGGCTCGTTTGGGGCTGTGCTGCGGGTTCAAGCAGAGTGAATAAAGGCTCTTGCGTACAGGTCTGGTCCCCGTTCTGCCTCCCTGCTGGGGCCCATTGATTTGCATGGCACAAGATGAAATGCATGTTTCCTGTGAGCTCATTCCACCGCTCTAAGCATTATTTTCTCCTGTTCAATCAGGACTTATCTTAGCAGGCTGATGTTTTTTATAATGGCACTCATAAATTTCACAAAACAAAGGCCTTGCTGAGATCCATTTTAACTTTCGCTTTGTGGTGGCGTAATATATTTTGGCATTGCCGAGATGTGTATTCATATTCTAGGTTAATATCCATGCACCTGGGTTAATGGAAAGGGACTGGTGGGGTGATTTAATACGAGGAAGAAGATGTGTGGTCCTCATTGGCTATATTGCAGCGTTCAGGGTCTCTTACATGCATTTCTTCTGGAAGTGATGGATGTTTATACACAGAGGATTCCATACTCTCTTGGCAATGCGGAAAACAAACTAGATAAGCTTTCTAAGGCTTAGTAATGCTTATCTTCGAGAAAAGAAAAAACATTATTGTTTAGTTAATATTCGAAGGCCCCTGAATTCAAAGACATTTTCTGTATTTCTACCGTAATTTTGTCCGAACTGCTTGTTTTATGAAACTGGGTGTATTGATATATTAAATATTATTTTTGTGATTCCAGAAGTTTGAAGAACTGTATATTCTTTAATAAAAACAATAATGAGGAGAAAAAATAAATATGATTCTAGTTTCCATCCTTATTTTATGCACCTTTCAGCATTTATTTTAGATTAGTGTTAGATTAGTTTAATAAATTAAAATTCAGTTAATTTAAATACTCTTAAAGGAACAGTTCACCCAAAAAATGAATATTATGTCATTAATTACTCACCCTCATGTCGTTCCAAACTCATAAGAACTTTGTTTGTCTTCGGAACACAAATTAAGATATTTTAGATGAATCCAAGAGCTTTCTGACAAAAGTATGGTAATGCCTTAGTAGTTTTTAGTAAATGTATTCATTGGTCTTGTTTTCTTCCAAGCCAAATAAATAAATAAATAAATAAAATTAATAATAATAATAATAATAATAATAATAATAACAATAATAACAACAAATGACATTATGCCAAAAATGTTGTCAATTAAGCTGAAATGGTATTAAACCCAGAACATTTCTTAAAGGTCCACTGAGGTGCTTTGAAACATGCAGTGTTATTCTATGTGTTGACGTAATTTAAACTTAATTAAAAAGAGGAAAACAGTGGCAGCCCCTTTTTTAAAGTCCCCCGTAGTCAAAAATGGTATTCCTTAAAACTCATCTTTGATCATCAAAATGACATATTTAAATGTTTTTTTTTTCTTGTGAAAATAATTTTCTCATGCCTTAAAACAGTTTAAATGTAACTTTACTTTAAACCCCCCCCGCCTCATTTACTATACGTAGAGCTATGAATATGCAAATTAGCCCCACCTCCACTCAGTTACACCAGCCAGAGCCTCCTGATCCACTAACCGAACTTGTAAATGCAATACAATGGCGATACACAGAAAATTACTGATAAAACTATGTTTTTTACTAGCGTACAACTACAGTGGACACTGTAACATTAGTTAAAATTACTTTATGTCCTCAAAATGCCTTGAAGGCTCGAATGCAGCCTAGTTTGTGATTCTGAATTCATGATTGAGAGCATATGTGTGTGAAGTGTGGACGCCAATGCGGGAGAGTTGGGTCTAACTCCAATCTTCTTTTACACTGTTGCCGCAGGTTATTATTCAAGTGAGCAGTTTTGCTTTTTTTAATGCTTTATTAAACGCTTTCAGTTTTGTGCTGGAAATCCTATTGGTATGTTTTGCAGGCTAATGATATCTATCCATTGACGTGATTGGTTACTGAAGTTTGTGGCGTAGCAAAAAAAGGGCTGTTTCAAACTGCATTTCTAGAACAGCTTTTGGGAAACTACAGTTTCAAGGAGAAAATACTCAGCAAAGGTGTTGATTAATGGATTGGTACATGGTTTGTCTAAAAGCATATTAAAAACACCACATAGACAAATAAACAACATAAAAAGCTTGATTTTCACTACAGGGGGATTTTAAATAGCCAATAGTGTTTATATCACAGCTTGGGCCAGTGCCGTTGAGCTCAGTAAAGCCACATTTGACAGCTTACGACAGCCACAATCTCATCCATATCAATATAAAACATACCATTCTGTGTAGAATTCAAATGGGTCTGATACGTTTTGTGGTCTGTACGATCCTCTCCATGCTATCATGTCTCTGGACTTCTTCTGCCCAGATGGAAAGCATATTTACACTGTCTAAATCGTTCCCTATCCCTTATGTAGTTCACTGCATGCCATTCACCGTACAGAAAATACTAATTCTGTGAACAAGTGATAGTGTAGGGGCGGGATGCTTCCAATTCTAGAGAGCTTTTGATTGGACAGAAAGTTTGATGAGAAGCTGAAGTGCAGGGTGATGTCATCAAAATAATTGATCCATATTGGCGGCAGTTAGAGACTGTAAGATTTGAATGCTTATATCTTGTAAATGTGGATTTTGTCATTGTTTTGAAACACACTAGGTTACAGATAAACTTAAGGCTAACATATTCATACTAAAAGCCAAAAAACTTCCATTTTGATTTCACGGGGACTTTAAAGTCTATACAAACTGGTGACAGGTACAGTGAGGAAAACCATTGTGTAAAGTATTTGAGCGACGACTCTATTGTCAAGGTATTAGTTTAACAACTAGACGATTTTCTAATAAACTATATAATAGAAACACGACAGGTTCTCCAACACTGAGTCTCTGTTCTTCTTTCCCATGCCCCCTTATCAAATGTGCTATGTGACACAGCAAACACATTCATTAAAAACAGCAAAATATCTTGTTATGAAGACATTTTTGTAAACATGTTGGCAGCACGTGCGATATTCTCTAACATGACAGAACAAGCCAGTAACTCACGTCCCATTGGGAACTGGATATTTTTGGAAGTATTAATTTGACATGACAACAACTTTCCCAAGCTTAACTATATGCTTTTTAAAATATGCATTCACACACTGTAAAGAAAAGCATGCTGCGTGCTGTTTAAACCATATAAAACTTTTCTCAGGATCATTAAATCCACAGCTAATTGGTAGTCTGTATAGTTTTGTTTATCTCCTCAGAATTGTTCATAAATTTGAATAAATTTCACTGTATTAACAAACTGCTTCCCATTGGTACCTGCTGACTGGCTCCATCTGTGCTTGGTCAGAACTTCTGGCAGAACAGGTCCTGCAGGCTCAGCAGCAAGACCTTCTGGGTTACACAAGTCCTTCTTCTATAACAAAAAAGTCAAGAATAAAAAAATATAAAATCATAGCTATACAGCACACAGTGAGCTTGAGGAAATGACTCCAGCTGGACATGATAGAATACCATCTCCCGTCCAACCCTTTTAGATGCCACAAAGAGCACTTCAGTACATAAATACATCAAGACGCAAGAACAGAAATGCCTGCAATGACAAGAAAATGCCAGCACATACTGTTTTATCCTATCTCCCATACAACCCAGTTCAAAAGGTCTAAAATGTACATAAAGAGCTCAAAAGAAAGCACCTGAAAACCACCAGAAAGGAAAATGACAGTCTTCTGAGGACATTTTGCTGTAGTATAGTCAGGGAGCCTTTAGTAACTCTCTCCCTGTCAATGAACACACAACACATATCACAACACAAAGAGAGAACATACCATATGTAGCCTCCAACTCAGACTTTTTATTATTATTTAAAAATCAATACTTTAGAAACAGCAAGGACATCAAAAGCAACATTAAAGACTTGTACATATCTGCAAAAATGTTCTTTTGCAAATGAATTACTTTCTATTCATTAAAAACCCTGAAAACAGTAACAGTTTTTAAAACTATTAAGTAGCACTAATAAGCTGTTTTCAGCATGATATGCTGAATATTCATGTATTATACTGCTGAATATTCAGCTTTGCCATAACAGGAATAATTAGCATTTTTAAAAAAGTTATTTTAAATTCTAATAATATTTTACTATTATTTATTTAATATTTTTGATTTAAAAAAAAAAGAAAGTTGGTGAGCAGTAAGAGATTTTTCAAAAACAATTTTTTTTCAAACTTTTAAATGGTCATTGCATAACTCAAAGGCCCACTGTATTTATTATTTTATTAGCAATTCTAATTTATAATTTATTAGTGATAAAGATAATTTAACTATGATGATGTATTAACAACCCAAGAAAGCACCATAATAAAGCTTACCCAGATGACTAACTTAGTGTTTACTATGGTCATGTCAAACCAGACTGAAGTCTTACAAAGCATTACAGAATTCCCACACGCATTTCCAAAGCAGCCATGGCAAACAAGTCAGACTAACTGCATTGGGATTGATCGTCTTACTGTTAGTACTCTTTAGTACCCTAAATAAGACAAGTCAGTCAATGAGCTTCATTGACATTAAAGGTGATGGACAGTGATCTACCTTGAGTTTCAAAGTGATTGATAATCCTGCTATTGCTATAAGAGTTTCAACTTCTACTTGATTGTTAACTAGTAACTAGTATTTTTTAATGATTCAACAAAGACTTAAGATTCTATCACAGTCTCAGCTGAGAGAAGTTTGAGCAAAGGAAGTGATGTGAGCTGTAAATAAATAAGATGCAGCTGGAATGATATGAGTGAGTTTGTGGTGGTTGCCAGCACACCACAGAGCTCTCTGTTTTGCCTGTATGGTGCTCTGAATGTGGGAGGGAGAGTCGTCTCAGCCTCAGATGGCACACCGACAGAACTCCCACAGTCTGTTCATTTACTGCACACCAAACTGGAAAACACACACACCAAAAAAGAAGAAAAAAAAAAGGAGAGAGAGAAACTCAGGTGCCAGTAAAACAATACATTTTCAAGGTCAGAGTGTAAGAGAAATAACAGAAGTTTCTTTTACATGTGAAAAAAAAACATTTCTTGACAAACAAAAAATAACAGGATTTACTAAAATATGTCAAATCAGAATTAAACATTTTAAATTAAAAAGTAGGGATGCATTGATATTAACATTTTAGTGTGAAAAGCAGATAATTATTTTCAAGTTATGGCCAATAACAAATAATTGTAACAAAATTAGGGCTGTCACGAATGATCACTCACAGACCATTAATCAAGAAATCAGATAGTTATAGTAACAAAAATGGACATTAGCAAACAATAAGCCTTTAAAATTACTTAAAATGCATATATAATAGCAATGAGGCAATAATAATTGGTTGTATCATAAACAATAGAGCTAACATGCATTATGCCTTATAACAAATGCCTGCAGAGGTCGCCAATGACCTGATGATTATTTTTTTACACTTTACTGCGCAATCTAATCCTTGTTTAATATTGACTAAACAACATATAATTCAGATGTCCACTTAATCTTTAATATTTGGACATTTCTTTGCAACAGAAATACTACAGCGTAATTTTATACTGATGTATTATGTGTTTGCGTAGGTTTATGAATGATTTACCTTACAAATTTGATGGAATGGTGCAAGTTGCATTCCCAGATGAATGGTATAATAAACCCAAACTCATAACAATATGCAGAGGTGGAGTTTGAGATGCACCACATAAATAAATAATAACAGTTAATGCGGAGCAGCATTTACTGTAAACGGAGCCACTCATATATTAAACCTGCATTGCATATATTTAATTGAATCGTAGCATTCGTGAATTCACAATACCATTATGTTTTATGATTTTTAAATTGGTTTCATGCAACCTTGCGTAATAATGCGTTTCATGGATTATCGTCCGTGGAATGT
Source organism: Labeo rohita (assembly GCF_022985175.1). Taxonomy (NCBI): domain Eukaryota; kingdom Metazoa; phylum Chordata; class Actinopteri; order Cypriniformes; family Cyprinidae; genus Labeo; species Labeo rohita. Next base: position 15,549,954 of record NC_066882.1, on the reverse strand, counting down.
GCCACTTGTGATATTTTTCCGGTTACTCGACATGGGCACAATGCAATTGAGGATTTTTTGACATTTGAAGTATTCAAATGAATCAAGGAAATACTAGGAAAAAGGAAAAACTAAATTGTACACTATTTTGTCTAAACTAGTTAAATAAAACACTGAAAACTTACTGATTTTTACATTTATTTTAAAAATAACCGTTTTAAAAAAACCATACATTTAAAATGTACAGTATAAAAAATGGATATGCATTGAGGTTTTCTAACGATTACAAGTACAGTAAGTGTTAGTGTTTTAAAAGACGGGCCGCACATCAAATAATTGCAAGGGTAATGTATAATATATGAATATGTGCATTGTACAAATACGGGGAAAATGATGCACATTTGAATATTATATACAACAAAGGCAATAAATAAATATTTTGTAAATAAATAAATGTTTTATACATTTTATATATGTTTTATATATTTAATTAATTAATTTATTTATTTAAATTGGTTTAGGTTATTTATTCAAATACAAGACCAAAATACAAAATCGATATAAACAAACATTTATTTATTTGTTTGTACCATTATTCATTTAACCCTTATGAACTATTCAGGGTCATTTTAGACCCCAAATGACGTTTGTAGAAATAAAACAAACAAAAAAGTTACCTTCATAATGGCATATGACTTCATGTCTCTGTCAAGACTTACTAGCTCTACACATTAAAAATCTAATTGGATTGATACTTAGTTGTATGTTAAGGTGACAAAAAAAATAAAAAAATAAAAAAATAAAGAATAAATAAAAATGTATATTATATATATATATATACACATATATACATATATACATATATAGATAGATAGATAGATAGATAGATAGATAGATAGATAGATACGTTTCCTTTTTAATTGGTCGGAATTAATGTATCAGCCAAAAGCAGAAAACAAAATACACAGAAATGAATTTGGCAACCGCTCTTGGTCGTGTACACCCACACTGTCCCACTCCCCAAAATCACCTATAGACATCAATGGGGGAGTAAAAAAAATATTGATTTCTGCTACAGAATTTGTCAAAAATGTCAGTTATAACGCAAAAAAAAAAAAAAAAAAAAAAAAAAAAACGCACACAAAACCTGAAGGGGTCACACTACAGCACACCCCCAGTGAGGTGAGGTAAAAAAAAAAAAAAAAAAAAAAAAAAAAAAAAAAAAAAAAAAAAAAAAAAAAAAATATATATATATATATATATATATATACACACACACACACACACATATATATATATATACACAACCCCCAACCCTCACTGCAAAAGGGTTAAAGACCTAGCAATCAACAAACAAACAAGTAATTTTGTAATTTTACCAAATCTGTAGGAACAACCATCTTGAATGACTGTAGTATCATCTGCAAATGTCAGGAACTTGACAGAAGGGTCTTTAGAGGTGCAGTCGTTTGTATCATGGGGAAGAGTAATGGAGATCGCACACATCCCTGTATGGGTGCCAGTGCTGACAGTACAGGTGCTAGATGTGAGTTTTCCCTGTCTGTCTGTCAAGAAGTTGGTGATCCTTTGGCAGTTAGGGCACAGAAAGCTAGGTCAGTTTCACGGATGATAGTATTGAACACCAACCCGAAGTCCACAAATAAGATCCTCATACACCCACCAAGGCATTGCAGAGAGTAGCATAATACTGGACATTTCCTTTCTAGAGAGCATTTTATTGGAGTGCAAGACCATCATTTTGGTCAAGAAAAAAAAAAAAAAAAAAAAAGACAGTCATGTTGAAAGATAATTAACTCAACTCTGATAAGTACACTAGCATGTAAATGACCTCAAAGCTAACAGATATGCACTAAAAGCCTCAAAAACCCAATTTTTGTATCACAGCGCTACTGAATAAACATTTTAGATTACAGTAGCTAATGCTGGCAGATCATTTAATGTTTCACCTTCAGAAATTAAGACTAGTGTGTTTTTTCAACCGACAGAGATGGCTCTATTCTAAGCTAATTACAAAAATTGGACTCTGTTCAGTAACATACAGTATACCGCCAAAGCCGAGTGACACGCAAGCAAGCACAAAACCTTGAGATGACATGTCTACTTTTTAATAAGCTCAATGCTATCTGCTCTAATGGAAAAGGCTCTGAGCCAAGGCTCATAAACCATTCTGTATCATTCTCTTTGAACTATAATAGACCTTCACTCTGCGTAGGTTACCTCACAGCCAGTGCTTTTGGACCCTCTGTATTAGCAAGCTTTCAAGTATGTGTGTGTGTGCGTGTCGTCAAAACCATGGACACACTAACAAAACAAGATTTCTCTTTTAGCTGTGTACAGAGATTTCTGGACCTGAGGCTGTAACGTTTACAAAAATATGTACTGGCTGAAGCCAAGTGGTTAATTTAGTAAAAATTAAAGACAGGCTATAAAAACAGACTATAAATACTGATAGTAGGAACAAGGCATAGATCTACACCAAAAGTTATCTCCATTAGCCTGAACTGCCCCTTCACACCATGCACATTCACACCCTAAACATATATAGATACAGAATAAATACAATGATAAACTGCTCTTTACGACATTCCAATTCGTCTTCCTGGTCAATTCAGTTCCAGTTCACACTAATAAACTGAAAGGGATTCAATTCCTTAATTCAGATTTTTCACAACTCGGATTCCCAGAGACCCTGTACAGTCCAAAAGTCTTATCAAATATTAAATCATATCAAACTTTGCATCAAATAATAAATTGTGTTTCACTCAAACATCACTACACAATGCTAAAATGAGAACAGTCACGCTAGACAAAACTACTTAAGATACCACAACTAACACACTGAAAACAGGCTATGATGTCACGATCTAGGGCTTCTTTTTTCCATAAATGATACTATATTTTATAATTTCATTTTTATTAACATCTACTCAACAACTTTTCCACAACAATTGTGTATTTTTTTGAGGTCAATCTTTAACATTTAGCACATCTTTATATTGCTCATATTATGAACTCACATGTTAAAGGATTAGTTCACTTCCTAGAATAAAAATGTCCTGATCATTTACTCACCCCCATGTCATTCAAGATGTTCAGTCAAAAATAAATTAAGGTTTCTGAGGAAAACATCCAGGATGTTTGGGATGAAGTTCCAAATTGGGATTTTGTTGGAGGAGAAAATTTGCGCATGACCTTTCCAACGTAATTACATAATGTGTGAAGTCATGGATGTGCATCACAGAGCTAGTGCAAGACGGGCATTTGTGGCAAAAAAAATGACTGATTGCTTTGCTAGATAAGACCCTTATTCCTTGGCTGGGATTGTGTAAACCCCTTTGAAGCTGCATTAAAACTGCAATTTAGACCTTCAACCCATTGGCTCCCACTGAAGTCCACTATATAGAGAAAAATCCTGGAATGTTTTCCCTCAAAAACCTTAATTTCTTTTCGACTGAACATCCTGGATGACATGGGGGTGAGTAAATTTTCAGGATTTTTTTATTCTGGAAGTGAACTAATCTATTAACCGAATCAATCTTGTGTACTCAGACAAGGAGAAATGAATCCACATGTGTGATTACCATATTAAAACCGCTTTGAAGGCGGTCTTGGCTCACAAAAGTTTGTTCTGTCTTGTAAAACATCCAGAATTCTGCCATTCAGACAATGCCGATATTGTCCCAGCAGTTGCATTGTTAGCTCTTTCTCCTCTAAAGCCTGCAAAAACACTCCTCTCCTCTGTCTCTCTGCCCTTCCATCATTGTTTCCTCACATCAACCATCTGCTGTCTGTCCTGGGGGTACTGCACAGGCGGGTTTGCACCCCACATAGTGAATTGTAGATGTGCTTATCTTTGCAAAACTCTCGGTGCATGACAGCTGGCAAGGAGCAAAGTTTAGATGCCAACACAAAACCCCACAAAGTAAAACAATGGGATTGGAGAAATAACACTGTCATCTGTCTGAACAATCCAGATGGCAAAAGGTTGGAGGAAATGCGACTCGAAATAAAAACCTAACACCATCTCACCTGTGTCTATATAAGGATCTAAAAAGCCTGGTGGAGTGATTTATCCCAAGGCCCTATTCCCATGCCTCTGGCTACACGAACCCTTTTCCATTAGCACGTTCTTGTAGTCACTGTGCCATTTCAGCGGTTTGCACCCCTCTGCTGAACTCCAGCTGATGCCGGAAGCACAGAGGTGGCCCTTCAAGGCCACATTCTCCATCTTTATTTCACAGCAAACCTGAGCCCCGTTGCTCAATCACTTTTCTCCCTTGTGCTTCATCCCAATCCTATCCCCCTACATCCCGAGGCCATTCCGGAGAGTAATCCCAAAATGAACCTGCCAGAATCCACAATGAAATCCAGAGGAAACAATAAACAGCTTTACTGCTGGGAGCTATCTGCCTTCTCCTTCTTCTGAGGCGAGTCAATTAAGCAGCCAATGACCTACAGAACATGTTGTAATAGTTCCAGCACCACAAGAATTGCTTTTAATACATAGCGGTTAGAACAGTAATTGGACCTGATGGTTGATTGCATATTTAGGCAACCTCATGCTGCACTCCTTCCCTTTTGTACTTCTGAAGTGCTCCTAACCTGTTCGCAGTCTCTCAGAAGAAAACCGTTGGGTTTGCATATTTTGCAGGTGCTTTGTAGTTTGAAACAATGGGTATGCTGAAGGGTCAAACTCTTAGGACTTTTTTGTGAAACTGTGAATGGAATATAAAAAGGCAGGAGAGCATGAGTCATTACATATAACCTCACTATGAACAACATCCTCAATTATTTTAAAGCTAAACACTGAATGCTGCCATAGCAACAGCCTCATGCATAAGGGTTCAAGTAGTAAACATGCAAAGCACATGACCACATCACAACCTATGCATTGGTAATTCTTAAAAATTCCAAAAGGGGTTTTATTGCAGTGGTGCCAAAGAACCGCTTTCAGTGAACAGTTCTTAGTGTAAGGAACTAAGAACAATCTAAAGACCTTTTTCCACTATAAAGACCTTTTGTTAACTAAAAAAGGTTCCATGGATTTTGAAGGATTAGTTCACTTCCAGAATAACAATTTCCTGATAATGTACTCACCCCCGTGTCATCCAAGACGTGCATGTCTTTTTTCAGTCGAAAATGAAATGAAGGTTTTTGAGGTAAACATTCCAGGATTTTTCCAGGTTGGGACCCAACAGGTTGAAAGTCCAAATTGCAGTTTCAATGCAGCCTCAAAGGGCTCTACATGATCCCAGCTCGATGAATAAGGGTCTTGACTAGTGAAACGATTAGTCATTTATTAAACAAAATAAAACTTTACATTCCTTTAAATCCACAAATGCTCATCTGGCACTAGTTCTGTGATGCCCATCAGCATCACAGCATCGCTTTACATAATTACGTTGGAAAGGTCCCGCATAGTTAGTTCTGCATAAGGCCGACAAACTCCACCTCATTTTCTCCTTCAACTACAAAATCTTCTAACATCATTGTTTAGACTTTCTTTGCACATTTGCTCTATAAACACAGACTATGTAATGTGTGAAGTCAAGCTAGTGCAAGATGAGCATTTGTGGTTAAAACTTATAATATATATAGATATATATATTAGGGGTGTGACGAGACACTTATCCCATGAGACAAGATGAGACACGAGACTGGGTTCACGAGAATGAGACAAGACAAGATTTTTAAACTTTTCTTAAGAAATCCTCGATGATGAAATATACAGGGAAAATAGTCTTTTATTCAACTGAAAAAGGCAAAATCCAAAAAAATAAAAAAATAAAAAAATAAAAAAATGTAGGTGCATTTTGAACTTTATGAAATTAAACTTCCATTTTAATAAATTATATGCAGTAATAAACAACATTTAAACAAGAGCTTCACGATTCTGGATAAACTGAGAATCCCAGTTGTTTTTAATAAATTGGAGATCATGATTCTCTCACGATTCTGGAAAAAAAAAGATTAGAAAACTAAATGAAATAGCGTAATTTACTAGTGGTTCTGACAAACTGTTCATTGCTTAAGTCTTTTAAAAAAATATATTCATTTAACATATATATTTAATGAAAATGGCAGATTGTTTCACTACATAAGACACTTATTTCTCGACTGGGATTGGGTAGAGCCCTTTAAAGCTGCACTGAAACTGCAATTTGGACCTTCAACCCATTGGGTCCCACTGAAGTCCATTATATGGAGATAAATCCTGGAATGTTTTCCTCGAAAATCTTAATTTCTTTTCAAATGAAGAAAGAAAGACATGAACATCTTGGTTGACATGATGGTGAGTAAATTATCAGGATTTATTATTTTTTTTTTTAGGAAGTGAACTAATCCTTTTAAGGCACTTAATAGAAGATTCCAAAAAAAAACCTTTCTTTTGAGCGTACTTAGTAATAACCCATTGTTATTTTAAACTTCGACATGACCACTGTGCATCTTTGTGGTTGCATCTGAATCATGCAGTCATCACTTTTTCGTTTCCACTGGCAGGAATTTTATTGGCAATGCAAGGGTCTTCACCTCAGTTCTACAGCCCATTAAGAATTCATGACTTTATTATGAATATATGATATGATTTGTTCTCCATCTCCAAACTACAGAAAATAGCTTTCACAAGAATGATCTGTTGGAGTTGTCATTCAAATCTCCCCTCATTTATTTTCTCTCAGCGCATCGATGGCTAGTAAATACATTAAAATTGTATGACATAATTATCAGTTAGCAAACAACCATCCCTCAATTTGAACGTGTTAACCCCTTTTGTGAAAGTAAGTCAACTACATAATTACAGTGGAAATTTGTTAAAGTTCTCAAGCTCAGTTTCTGTTAAATGTGTTTTGTTAAATACTGTTTTAAATTGTACACATTCATTAGCATTTCTGAATGCGTTTATGGATCACTGCATGTATATGGCGTTGATTTTAAGTTGTGGCATCAAAACATGTCAGTTTTAATGATTTTATGTAAAAGCATTTGGCTTTTCTTTCCTGACTCTGAAGCTGACACCTGTTTTGCCTAAATATCAGCTGGGTTGAGAACAAAACAGAGATAGTTTGAGTTCAGTGAGTCTACATATAAAAAGCACTGTGACATTCGGGAGTTGATCGTTGTCTGTGTATGGTTTGTATTACAAGAAATAAAATTCCATGAAACATGCAAAAAATATACTTCAAAGCCCCCAGCAAATCAAGCCTCTTATTGTATTTTAGGAATTTGTGATAGGGCCTTTTTGATGTGCTTTTCAAAGCCACTTTGAGCTTCTCTACCCTTCTCCCCTGTGTTTTTTCTTTTTGTGTGCGGGAGGATAAATTGGATCTGACTAAAGTGCTAAAATCAGTCTTACACTTTTAACATCTGGTTTCATGTCCAGATTGAGGTCAGCAGCAGGTGTGCTGTGATTTTAGCCAGGTCTTAAACGAATTTTGTCATGATGCACTTTTTGTTTTGTAAACAAATTTAATATTTACAAATAAGAAACTGAACTAAGAAGAGGGAATTCTCTAATTCCTGATTTTCATGAATCCATAGCATACTGCAATCAAATTTTGAAAGTCTACGTTAGTGAATAATTTACTGACATACACTCAGTACTTGAAAGATCTGTCTGTTGCTCATCAAGGAGACAGTTCTTTCAAGAAATGAATTACTTGGTCTATTTCCTGACTTCTTTTTTCCTGACATGCTGTAAATTACTATTGTGATTTCATAAACTACTGTGAGTCATCTGCCAATCACAACTTGCATTTACTTGTACATACACAGTATATAACAGAGCACTGGGAACAAGTTAAAAATGAATAAAGACACAGTGGGTATAATTTACTAATTTTGGCATGTGTGCTGAAAGGTTCTCATACAAAATCTATGCTGAATTCACAACAAGTATAGGCTACACAAATGTATTCTTACCCCAATCTGCTGGATTATAGATCATTTTAACAAATATAGGTTTAAAATACAATAGTAAAACTATAGCAGGGTAACTATTTTAGAGATACATGGGAAGTCATAACAGAGTAACTAAAGTAGCAAGTTTAGTGACAAAAACGCACATTCAAGTTTTAAACAACGGAAACACAGAAAACTTTGCTACAGTATATATACGATATATTTATTGCGGAATTAATTATATGCGTCATCACACTAGGTATACACGGTTAGTAAATAACGCCAAACAACCCCCATATAAACGCTTTCCACATAAACACTTCTGTAGAGCTACATTTTTACTCTTTTGTAAACAACCCCATATGCTTTTTAAATATGCAAGTGCAGCAAGATCATCGAATTAAGTTAGATGAAGCACAACAAACACCTTTTAAATAGGCCTAGACATTCAAACCAGCAGCGTGATTGCTTTTATACAAAAGTTTGATAAACAATAAGTAACTTACTGTTCCTTTAGAGACTATTGCCTATTTTGATCCAGCAATGAAATAGTTCCAAACGAATCCAAATGTGATAAACTGTAGCGCGTCTCCGAGTGACATTCAGCAAAGGCGCTCCTATAAATGAATCAGTGTTTCAGAACGAATCATTTCAGTGAACGATTCAGTGAGTCACTTATAACATGAGAAAAAAACAGAGAGGCTCACTAAAAATATGAACAGGCCTATACACAAGCTTCTCAGCTTCTTATGATTTTGTATTCTAGATTTATTCATTAATTTGCATGTTACCAACCCAATCTTTCTTAAAGGAGAATTTTACTTCCAGAACAAAAATTTACAGATAATTTACTCACCCTGTTGTCATCCGAGATGTTTATGTCTTTCTTTCTTCACTCGTAAAGAAATTATGTTTTTTGAGGAAAACATTTCAGGATTTCTCTCCATATAGTGGACTTCAATGGTGCCTGTGAGTTTTAACCTCCAAAATGCAGTTTAAATGCAGCTTCAAAGGGCTCTAAATGATCCCAGCTGAGGAAGAAGGGTCTTATCCAAGAAAACAATCGATTATTTTCTAAAAAAAAAAAAAAAAAAATACAATCTATATACTTTTTAACCTCAAATGCTCATCTTGTCTAGCTCTGCGTGTACTCTGTGTATTCCGGTTCAAGACAGTTAGGGTATGTTGAAAAACTCCTATCTTATTTTCTTCTCCAACTTAAAATTTTGTCCTACATTGATGTTTTACCTCTTTTCGTAAAGTTTGTTTGATTTCCTTTGCACGTTCATTTTGTAAACAATGGGTCGGTACTTCCAGCCTGATCTCATGGCAATTCGTACGTATTTTATGAAGTGGCTAATTCGTCTGAATTCATACGTTTTTGGTTAAATTGTGCATATTTTACAAGTTCCCAATACATATAAATTCGTATGAATGCCCTTCACCTAACCACCCCCCCTAAACCTACCCATCACAGAGGTCTAGGCAAATCGTACAAGATCATACAAGTGAGGTCGTACAAATTTGTACGAATTAGCCACCTCGTAAAATATGTACAAATTGCCGTGAGATAGCGTTGGTACTTCAGCAGCGATGTAGGGTGATTTTGAAGTTGGAGGAGAAAATGAGATGGGAGTTTGTTAACATACCCGAACTGTCTTGAACCAAATACACATAGTTGACACAGAGCTATAGACAAGACAAGCATTTGAGGTTAAAAAAAATATATCATTTTTTAGGAAATAGCCAATCGTTTCACTAGATAAGACCCCTCTTCCTTGGGTGGGATCGTATGGAGCCCTTTGAAACTGCATTTAAACAGCATTATGGATGTTCAAACTCAGGGGCACCATATAAGTCCACTATATGGAGAGAAATACTGAAATGTTTTCCTCAAAATACATAATTTCTTTACAACTGAAGAAAGAAAGACATGAAAATCTCGGATGACAAGGGGGCGGGTGAATAAATTATCTGTAAATTTTTGTTCTGGAAGTGAACTTTTCCTTTAAACACATGTCTAGATGCTTTTTCTCAGAGTAGCAGTTTTAATTTGAAGTATTTCCAGAATATCTCCTGCATATAAAATGAATATGCAAAGAAAACAGTCAAAGACTAGAGAGTGTTCCAGATCCATCTTGCTGTAGAAATGTGTAAATAGAATTGTTATCCCCGAGCTAGGACAATAAATGTCAGCGCAGCTCTTGCCTTGCCACAACAGCATTTCAGTCCCACAACAATTCAATTGTCGCACTGTGGAAACACAACATGACAAAGTAGCCACCGAGACAAGATTATAGCTTCAAATACTGCCGGCTCTGGCTATTTCCGTGGCCAAGAGCACATAAGTTCATTTTCCCAAAGAGTCATTTTTATAAAATCTTGTGACGGTGGCTTCTATTGGCAATGATATCCACTAGTCTTTTATTGAGCAATATTTACAGGCGCAGCTGCAAACTCACACTCTCTACCTCCATTACAGGCGCTATACCAAAAGGCAGACCTTACTACACTTGCCAGCTACCCGGTCTCTGATGAGATTTGGAAATAGTTATCATTTAGACCTGGGCTGATTTATTCATTCATTCTTTTCTGAGAATGAGGCATCCCCCCCAAAGGCGAAGGGTGAAAGAAACCCCTGATTCTGCTCTTTTCTAGGAATATTTGGGAGGCACTCTATGAATATCTTTAGTTAGGATGTATGAATAGCCCATTTAGAATTCTTGAGCTGGCATACCCAAAGGCATAGGAAAGCATAGCGATCTTGAATATTTAGTAAAACCTCTAAACACTTCAATCATGCGGTGAGAAATAAATGAAGAGTTTGTGAAAGAAACATCTGCCTTTGCACCTGCCTAGAATGTCATAAGCAGAGTTTAAACCTGTAAGCATACAAAATGGACAGTTTCTTAAGATACATGGTTTCGAAGGATTTAACTTCCTTTGTAAATATTAAACTAACAGCAGCGCTACGTTAATATTCCAGTAATATAAAGCACATGCTGATATTTCTGAAGGATTTGATCTCTGTACATTGCTTTGAGCACAGCTCTGTTTTCTTCGTGCAATGATTTAATTTGCTTGTTTTCCTTCCAGAAGCTTTTGTATTTGAAAAGCAGTGACTATGGATCACAAGAGACAATAAGTAAGGCAAGAAATGGTGATAGACAGATGTCTGGTAGCTAGGCAACCCCAAGAGTGTCTTTCATCAAGACCTTGGACAGAGCCTGCTGTCTCAAATATTGTTGCAACCACGCAGATTAAATTAAAAGAGATTTTTTTTTAAGAGGGTCTCATGTATTTCTTATTACTATTGTATTTTAAACATTTTATTTTATTTTATTTTATTTTACAGCATTTACTAATCTAGTTAAATGTTAATATATACATATATTCATAATTAATACATATTTGTTTATAATACATTAAGTTGATTGCTGTAGCTATATACACTAGTATTCAAAAGTCTAGCAAAATCAGTAATAATGTAAAATCTAAATACAAATTAAAATAGCTTTTTCTATTTTATTCTATTCTATTATTTCATTTTTCTATTTCTATTTTCAATTTACTCTTGTAATGTCAAAGCTGAATTTTCAGCATTCTCTATTCTGGTCTCTAGTGACACAAGATCCTTCAGAAATCATTCTAATATGATGATTTGATTCTCATTAAAAATCTGTATCATTATTAATTGGTTTGTTTATTTATTTATTGAAACAATTATTTTTCTTAACAGCATTTTAAATGATGCTTATTCTAACTTTTGATCAATTTACTGTATCCTTGCTGATTTAAAAAAAGAAAAGAAAAGAAAAACTAAAAAAAAAAAAAAGTTTGCATTAATGGTAGCGTAGATCAACAAGCTATATAAAGGACATTGACATATAAGGATTTCCGACAGGCCATTTTTAAATACAAAAAAACACATAAATTCATATTAAAATTTAAAATGAAGTGATTTAAGTGTGTTTTCATCTTGATGATCCGGCTATAGCCTTAAAAAAAATCATGTGGTTTATATTAAAATGAATTAATTTCCTTATGTTAGGATGTTCTCAGTAAATAAAATGTGTTCAGAATCAAAGTATTTGCATTTAATTAATTTTTTTTTTTTTTTTTTTTTTTAAAAATGATCTCATATTTTAGTTTTAGAATTTCAGAGTTACCTTCTTAAATGTAGTTAGCAGACTTATTTTTCCTATAAATTGCATAAAGCTGATAAAAATGTTTTAAAAATACCATTCAGTTTAGTATGCTGTTGCAGTGATTTATATTCCAACCACAGAAATAAGATATTCTATTATTATTTTAACACAGTTATTCCTATTATTGGTCGCACCACATGATGAGTGGTCGCTCCAAATGACACAAAGGCCTTATATCATTAAAAATCTATTTAAAGAGACACATGTGAAAAGTGCAGGACATGGCATAACTTGTAGGCATTTCTTCAGTTATTTCTGAATGTTGCCCAATCTTGGCTGCACATGATATTTTTTAAAATGGAAATCGTCGGACAAAGTTTGTTTGTAAATTATGATGGAAATATAAAAAATAATTGCAATTTTATACAGGATTATATAAATAAAACACTTTGGAAATCATGCCAAATAGTGCAGAAAATTAATCTGAATAAATTTAGGTTAATTTCAAAGAAGTTTCCAAAACAACAGTTATGGCTGGACGGTCGCACCGCATGATATTTTGACACTTTGAATAACAGAAAAAATACAACTAACTAATCTTTTTTGAAACGTTTAAGTGGGTCCATATAAAGGAGTTGTACTTCATATATACAGAATCTTTTTAATGCATTAAAAACCAATTTTTTTTAACTCAATAAATGCAATCTGACATAAATAAGTTTGTTATTTTTAATGACTTTTTAACTCTCTCTCTGACCCTTAGAGTTAGAATGAAAACTAAAAGGAAACTTGTAGCAATTGTATTTAATCAACTTTACTCACTCTTTCCTATCTTGATTTTTTTTAGCTGAAGAAGAACATTTTGTTTCAAATGATGCATTTAACAATATAACAGTTATTTATGTATTATTGATAGTTATGTGACAGTATATTCATATGCACAACATGAGAAAGCTATGGAAGTTCAGAATAAGTTTTCTTGCTGCTTAAGTCCAATAAATCCAGTTTTAGACTGAAAAGGAAGTTTCTCAAATTACAGTATGTTTGCATAATACACAGAGCTCTTTATATCTCAAAAGATCAAAGGAAATTTGATGACCCCTTTAACTACTATGTCTAAGGTTATTCCCAAAGAGTTACAATTACGTATCCAAAATTCATGGTGCTTCCTCAAAACCTTCTCGCACAGTTTTCGCTGTTTCAAGCTGAGCAAATAGGCGAAATCTCAACTTCAAGCTGAGAATTTTTTCTTTATTGTCTCTTGATTCTGCATGAACATAAAAGCAAGTTACCGCCGAAAGAACACAGCGTGAACCATTTCACAGGTAATAAAGTCTGCTGATGATGGATTACTTTTATACGGCACCTTTTATCTGGGAGCCTGAAGCCGTTTTAGTGTGAAGGAGGAGACCTCGCGGCTCATCACACACTAATCATGCACTTACAGCACTGAACCATTTGAATCATCGGCCAGACAGCCCCAAAAACCACATCGCACTGAACCCAGCAGACACTACACTACATTCAGCAGGTGGAACATCAAAGATATAGCAACAAACTATACAATCGTTTGTTGTTTTCTTTCAGTTTCTCATTACAACAATCTGTATCTAGGATTTGTTATTTAACAAACTGAACAGTAAATGTACTCTGAGACAGTCGACCGGCTTTACACGGCTGAACAAATGGGAGGTCATCAATCTCAGAGTGCCCCACTTAAACAGCTGAAGCAGTGAGATGCTTTCATTTCGCATGATTCAGCCTCCCCAAATCTGGATAAACAATCCACTGATCATTGACTCTGACCTTTAATCTATTATTCTGAAAGCAAAAAACTCTGGAAAACAACAACAAATTGAGAGTGGGAGAAACAGGTCATGAAACAATAATTAAAAGACCTCCTGCATCAGGAGGAATGCCTTTGTAGGATTTGCTGGAACAGATGATTGATTTCAGAAGAGCGTATGAAAGCACTGAGATGTGCTTATATTCTGATGGTTTCATGTGTGGTGCTGATGTACTTCTGCATGCACTTTTTGTGAGTCTGATGAAAAAAAAAAAAAAAAAAAAGTGTATTTTTGGTTGAAATGTGAGCTAAAAATAAAATAAATAATATATTATATATATTACATATAAAATAAAAAATAATTTATTCATTCACTGTGAATTTTTCTGAATAGTTATGGTCCATAGCGTAGACCTCATGCTTGCAAAGCAATGCAATGCAACGCAATAAAATAATTCAATCATTCTTTCATTTTGTCGACCTTTTTTTTTTTTTTTTTTTTTTAATAAAACCTCATGCTTGCAATGCAATGCAATGCAATAAAATAATTTATTTATTCATTCATTTATTCTGTATGAATTTTTCTGAACGTTTATTTTTTATGATTCATCGCAGACCTCATGATTACAATAAAATAAAAATAATAAAATATAAAATAAAATAATAAAAAAATAATAAAATAAATGTATTCATTCAGTTGTGGCCCATAACATAGACCTCATGACTGCAGTAAAATAAAATAAAATAAAATAAAATAAAATAAAATAAAATAAAATAATTCATTCTTTCATTCTGTCAACATTTTTTTTTAATAAAACCTCACGCTTGCAATGCAATGCAATGCAATGCAATGCAAAGCAAAAGCAATAGATTAAAATAAATAATTGATTTATTCATTCATTTATTCTGCATGATTTTTTTCTGAAAGACTACTTTTTTATGATCCATAGCAGACCTCATTATTGCAATAAAACCAAAATAAAATAAAAAATAAATAAAAAATAAATAAATTTATGCATTCAGTTTGAATTTTTTCTGAAAATAAAATAAAATAAAACAAACAATTTCTTCACAAATTAAGAACCCCTCTCTGATTCCAAACATAACATGAAAGCCAAATTAGCCCTGGTAATTATTCTAATCGCTTAATTTGCAGCCGTTACCCAATAATGTTTCTTTAATAACAAAAGAACATCTTGTAAACAGTGCAACACCTGATACACCCAAATAATAAAGCAAGCAAGCAAGCAAACAGTACTGTGCTTCATTTTGGCAACCGCTAGGCCACACACAAATATATTTCTGTTCCCACTGTGCAACACAAAAATAAATAAATAAATAACTTTCATTCACACTACTCCGCAATCTATCACTGTGCTGTGATCTACAAAATACCTGAGCTACAAGAAATGCTAATGCAACTTAAAACACTGAACAGCAGCTTGTGGTCTCTTGTTCGAAACAGGGAAGAGTTTTCTAGCCCCCCGATGGAGTTGAGAGTAAACAACAAGGGATGCCAGAATCCAGATCAATTTCCTAACTGGCTAAAATCAATTGACTCACAGTGTCATTGTTTTTAGACCTGCCACGGTATTGAGTGTGTTGACCAAGCAGTGTGCTGCATAAGTCAGTGACCTGATGTCAGTTCCTCACCACATCCGTGTCGGCTCAGACTGTGGTGGCTTGGAAGTCTTTGGAGGTTGTGGCAGATATTTGCAGACCTCCCACTCTGACTACAGCTCACAGTTACTGTGGTCATGTTCAAAGTTAGAGGATCATCATTCACCAGGACTGAGAAAAAAGCATCCTGCTGAGTCCACCTACACACTAGTGCACTGAAACAAAACAGAGCCAAAGAGAAAGAGAGAGGGAGACTGTGACAGACAGGAACAGAATGAAAAATTAAATAGTAGGAAATGAAATATTTTCATTAGATAGCAAGAAAGAGCCATGTCTTGTCCAGGTCATTGCAGAGGTCCAGTAATCCCATTTTTAATGAACGTTGACCATGAGCCCAACCCAACATCCTGGTCCAAAAGCTTCAGTCTCATTGGGATCTTTGAACACTGCTCATGTAAACTGCTTCTGGCTGCTTTGAAATCGCTCTCTTTTGTGTAATCGATCCTTTAATCACATTTTAATGCTTTACTTTCACTGTTATGAAGTGCAATGGACCTCAGAGCATTAAAATTTCATAAAGGCAGGGCAGTGCTAATCACCAAAGCGATATTGATAATGAAGAGTGGAAATTATTTCACTATTATGGGTTATACCTTGCCAGTTCACTGGTTTAGGCAAAGGCAAAATTTGAGACTGAAATCATGCAGTAGAGTATGCAATGTCGACACTAAAGGTGAGAAAAGGTCTTATATCCTCTTCATTTATTCCTTAACTAAACTTAGCACTATATAACTTTTACAGTATAATTGGCAACTTATAGAACAATATTTAAGCAGCAAGACCTTCTTTAAAAAGCACATTATTGACAGATGTAATTGTGTTCAAACAACAACAAAAACAACTAATTTTACATGCTAACAACTTTTTTACATGCACAACAAATCTAAACTCACTCCAGTGACTTTCCTTGAAAGTTTTAAAATATCTAAGCCAAGTTTCAGTATTTCTGGTCTAGAATTGGCAGGGTGTAGAAAAAGTCTACCGCTGAGAAGAAGCCTGAACATTGCTTACGGTAGCATAACTTTAGCGCACAAAGTATGGCTACAACAAGAGATAGAAAGAGTCAGAGACAGAAACGTTTGAAAAGATTTAAGATTAATCTTCCACTGAAGTTAGTCTCATGCAATCCAAACACAAGTGTATGGCATGTGTCTTGTACATCACGTGCTGGTGTCAGTTTGACTGTTGTAGGGAATAACCATGACATGGTCTCTCAGCCAGTGGTCATTCTCTAGTTGTTGTCCATCTTGTCAGACCAGCGCGCTCCACTGACCATGCTTTAAGTGTGGCTCATTCGCACACTGAATGTAAACCTGAGGGCAAAGCTGACATTTCTGAAGTAATTCAGGCGGACAGGCACAATCACAGCAATGCAGCCATCAGTCAATATATCATGAATGTGCCTACACAAGAACAAAATCTTACTGTATGAACTGTAACAAAACAGTGTGTGGATATAGTTGAAGTCAAAAGTTTGCATAAACCTTGCAGAATCTGCAAAATGTTAATTATTTGACCAAAATAAGAGGGATCATACAAAATGCATGTTATTTTTTATTTAGCACTGATCTGAATAAGACATTTCACATTGTCTTGAAAAGCTACACTCCCCACCGTTCTTCAGAAAAATTCTTCAAGTCCCAGAAATTCTTTGGTTTTTAAGCATTTTTTTGTGTATTTGAACCCTTTCCAACAATGACTGTATGATTTCGAGATACATCATTTCACACTGAGGACAACTGAGGGACTCATATGCAACTATTACAGAAGGTTCAAACAGTCACTGATGCTCCAGAAGGAAACGCAATACATTAACAGCCGTAAATTTAGCTTATTTTGTCTTTTGGGAAACACGTAAGTATCTTCTGTAGCTTCTGAGGGCAGTACTAAATGGAAAAAAATATGATATTTAAGCAAAATAAGAAAAATGTACACGTTCATTCTGTTCAAAAGTTTTCACCCCCAGCTCTTAATGCACCGTTTTTCCTTTTGGAGCATCAGTGACTGTTTGAACCTTTGTGGGACCTGAAGGATTTTTCTGAAGAACAGCAAGCAGTTTAACTGTTCAGGACAAACAAGGTACTCATGAACAACTATCACTAAACAAACAAACACAGTTGTGGATCATTCAGGTAATAACACGTTTTACGTATTACGAATCAAGCATATGTAAACTTTTGAAGGGGGTCATTTTATAAATTCAACTATGATTTTCTCTTGTGGCCTATATGTAAATATCTTATTCAGGTCAGTACTAAATAAAAAAATAGCTTGCATCTTGTATGATCCCTCTTATTTTGGTGAAATAATTAACATTTTGCAGATTCTGAAAGGTGTATGTAAACTTTTGACATCAACAGTATATATTTTCCTCCGAGGAGGCAAGGGAGGCAGTGTCTCCTCCAAAAATTCGGTGAGAAAAAAAATTCCTAGTACAAAAATAAAACGATACCAATATTACAAAATATAACAGTGTTTAAATCATAATTTTTTCTAAAGAAAAACTGTCCAACAGCGACACCAGCAGGTAAAGTTACAATGGGAGTTCGTGTCTCTCTCGCCTCCCCTGAGCCTATTGAGTTTTAACAGACCCCCTAAAGCATGCTGTGAGTTTGGTGGGGGGTAACTGAGAATGAATGGGGCAAAGTCACGTGAATGGAGGCAATGCCTCCATCGTGATATGATATGATGGATATGACTGATCAAGTTTGGCTGTGATTGGCTCATATGATAAATCCCGCCTCTTGTGTTTGTGTGCAATCCACATTTGTGAATGAATCTGTATGAACAATATAATGGCATTATTGGAAGACAACTCACACATTTAGATATAACTACTTTGTTACGTCGAAATAAAACTTAAAATGCATGTGGGTTGTTTTAGTAAGCAATCAAGCTTGCTGAATTTAAAGGTACATCTCTGTGTCTGTGACCAATATTTACTGAGCTTTAAGGACAGTTATTTTCTCATGTGCCGAAAGTCGAATTGAATAAAAACAGGCAAATGCACAACAAAACATTTACGGCAATGAAAAGGTAACTAGAACTGTAATTTTCAGTTTTTTATTTTTTTTATTTTATTATTTTTTTTTTTACAAAAACAAGTGAAAGCATTTTAAAAAGCTCATTGCTGCTTTCTTTCCCCTCCAAAAAATGTTACATTTAAATTTTATTTTAAAAAATCTCTCTAGTATGCAGTAAATGTGGTCATTCTTCATTGCCTTTTACAAGCCTCCGTAAATGAAATTGATAGGCAGTGCTGTGCACAGTGCTTTATAGACACACATCTTTTATGTTGTTTTCAGTTTAAATTAGGGGGGAACCGAGAAAAACGGACAAGCGTCAGAGAAAGAACAGCAGGAGTGCAAAAGCCAAGGTTCAGCTGTATAGCAAGTGTCTAATTAAAGGCTCAGCTGTCATAAAACTCAAAGTTTACTTTTCTGATCAAAAACTTCAGCAACGTGAACATGCATTTCAGATAAATATGAATCAGATGCGACTGCTGCTGGTGCTTTCTCAGTGCTGAGAATCTGCCTGTGTGTTGGCTGCCTTTGTAGAGTGAGTTGAATGGTTCTTTGTGATGTGAGGGCAATTGCAGCCAGTCAGGCTGAAACTGCACCAGTGATTAGGAAAATTGAGTTTTTCAGAGCCACTGGGCCTTTTGAATCAAACTCTGCGAGATGCCGCTCTCGGGAGTCTTCCCTGCAGAAAGACACGTCTGTACCGGTGCCCGCTCTCTGCAGATATTTCTGGATCCAGGTGGTACTTTCAGTCAGATTAATATGTTAATCTGTTATGTCAATTCTCTGAATGAATGGGGGCTCATTTCCTGAAAAAAAGAGGAAACTGTTCCGTAAGTGATTGTGAAGTTGGAAAGAGGAGTTATTATTGCGAAAAATCTATTGCTGTCATTCAAGTGGAATTTTCCCCAGGGGCCTTGGCATTAAAATATGTACAATTCAACAGTGAACACTAAGTAAGGCCACCTGTGAAAGTTTAAATGTTGCAAATAGATTGTGCAGGGATTTCACTTAGAATGAATTGCACCCACTGATCGTGGCATTTATCTGCATGCGCTATCTGTTTTGTTTTATTCCAGTCTTCCAAGGAGTTATGCAAATTCGTAACGTAGCGACACAAATACATCCTCAAAAGCTGTGTTGAATACAAATTGCACAGCACAACTCCTGATGGGAACAACATAAAGATATGCCGGATCAGGAAAGACACTTTTAGCAGATGCATAAAATTACATGCATTACAGTTTCACGTCAATTACAATTTGACAGTGCAACATTTTTACAGGACTTTGCTACGCAAATATCATGTCACAGACAAAACAATTAAAATTGACCACTTCAAAAAAAAAAAAAAAAATAAAAATAAAATAAAATAAAATAGAACAAAATAAAATAAAATAAAAACTAGCCGTTCAAAGGTTTGGGTCAGTTTTTAAAAGAAATATTAAATAAATGTGGTTATTTTGACTTTTCTATTTAAAAAAAAAAAAAAAAAAAAAATAATAAGTAAAAAATATAATATATGTCCAGCAAAAATATTAGGCAACACAACAATTTTCAACATTAATACTGAGAAGATCATATAAACACAGAATTTCTAGTTATAAATGCAAAATTGCAAGATAAACATTCAGAAGTCAAAATTTTGTGATTTGTGAAATAGTTGTAAAAAAAGATATTAAGATATTAAGTCTTAATCATCTGGCAGAAAAAGGCTTACATATATTAATAATTAAAAAATATATAAAATCTAAACTAACTAACTACCTTTCATAAGTTGGGGTCAGTTTTTGAAAGAATTATCAAAAAAAATGTGGTTATTTTGACCTTTCTATTAAAAAAAGTTGAAATTTATAAGTAAAAAAATACATATATTTCAAGCAAAAATATTAAGCAACACAACCGTTTTCAACATTAACAATAGGAATTTATTTATTTATTTATTTTTTCCCCAGACATTTTTCCTTGCAATTCTGAGAAGAATAAACACAGAATGTCTAGTTATAAATGCAAAACTGCATGATGTAAACTTTTAGAAATCGGAATTTTGAGATATGAAGTCAGATAAAGTCTGAATTATCTTATTTATTTATTTATTTATTTATTTGGTGGCAGAAATAGGCTTACATACATTGGAATGATTTGAAAAACAAAATCTAAACTAACGAACAAACAAAAGTTTTTTTGAAAGAAATATTAAATAAATGTGTTTTTTTTTTTTTTTACTTTTTAAAAAGAAATATCAAATAAATGTGGTTATTTTGACTTTAATATGTTTTAAAAAAAGTTGAAAATTATAAGTAAAATATATATATATATATATATATATATATATATATATATATTTCAAGCAAAAATATTAAGCAAACCAACCGTTTTCAACATTAATAACATTAAACATTTATTTCTTAAGACTTTTTTTCCTTGCAATTGTGAGAAGATCAGAATTACAAAGTATATTTCGAGAATTTCACAGAATTCTAGTTATAAATACAAAATTGCAAGATATAAACTTAAATGAATTTAAATTTACATTTAAAAAAAACCAAAACAAACAAACAAAAAAAAAAAAACATTAAAATAGAATTAAATATTTAAAATGTTTTTACTATATTTTTGACCAAATAAATCCAGCCTTGGTGAGCATAAGATGTTCTACGAAAACAGCAAAAATCTTCCTAAACCCAATCTTTTTAAATGGTAGTGTACATAAGATAAAATCACATAAATGAATCAACCTTATTAACCAAAAATTAGGTTTTTGGGTGACTAGTCAAGAAGCAATTTGTACTTTTACTCCAGAGCCAAGAGCACAAGAAAATGCCTAGATTTCTACTGGTCTGTTCGCTGTGGCAGCGCTGTTGCTTAATAGGTCGTATTTTCTGACTGATAGATCTGTTCTGTCTCCTGACACCTTATGGACTTGTAATGTGTATGACACACCCTTTTATTGGCCCGAAAGATTTATTAGCGTTCTACACCTGGGTTGAAAAAGGAAGGTGATATTGTACTAATGTGCCAGTGTGTGTTGACACATGGGCCTTGTCCTTGTATTTGCTGCAGTGTGTTCTATTTCACAGCTGTTGACATTTGTGCATTGTGAGTTGTGTCTGTGTATATTTGTGTGCTTGTGAAATGAAACCTGTGTGTCACTGGCATCATTTCTCTCCATTTCTTCCAGTACCTTGGGATTTGCCCTTTCGTTTGCCAACTAAAAATGTAGTAGCTTAAGTTATGAATGAGTCCAAAGCAGACTTTTCTAGTGGAAAACTGCTGACAGGAACTATTATCAGGTACACTGAATTGTGTAAATACACTGTGTTGTCTGACCAAAAATCTAATGTATTAAAATAAAACATCCTTCTCTCCCCTTCCCTTCCTCTCGGTTTTATCCTCTCCTTTTCCAAGGTCACAGTAAAGAGGGCCGTGAACACTTGTTTCATCACACGACTGCTGACAGCTGCAATTTAATTGTGACCGAGAGTAACATATACCCTAGATTCAGGAGCAGGACAGAAAGAGACCTTGAAAACATCCCCTCGACTCGCTTAAACTCATCTTCTCTATCACCCCCCGCTGGTTTACTCCCAGCTAAGCCACAATAATGATAAATGAGCAAAACATCATAAAATCTCATGTCTTACATGGTGCTGCACACCCATAAGTCTTTAGGTGCTTGTAAAGTAAAGAAAGTAAGTCGAATGTGAAAGTCAGACCCTTAGTAGATCTTTTTCTTCTGATATATGTCTTTTGTTTAACTGTCCTTAGGAATAATTCCACCACAAAGACTTTTTTACCCTGTATGACTTTTTCTTACAAGTTCTCTTACAAATGCAAATGGTTAAATTGAAGCATTTTCTCTGTGTGGCTCAAACGGTTTAAAGAGGACATTAAAGCACACTAAAAGAATCATAAATGTGGTTGATATATTTGTAATCTTCTGAAGCCAAAGTGTGATAAACAATCTCTTCCAGTCCTTAATTACTGAACATTTTGACATCTGTCCTTTTTGAACCTTAAAAGCTCCAGTCTCCATTCACTGTAACTGCATGGAAAAAAAAATAATAATAAAATAAAATGTATTATTATTATTATTATTATTATTATTATTATTTTACTGAATTTTGCTTTTTTTCTTAACAGATATCTAGATTCTGTACAATATACTAAACTAAACTAAACTAAACTAAACTAAACTAAAATAATAAATTAAAAACAATAAAAATGTCATTTTGTGCTATTATTATTATTATTATTATTATTATTATTAGGGTAAACAATATTATTATTTTAAATTAAATATAATAATAAAAAAATGTGTTTAGATTATTATTATTATTATTGTTGCTATTATTATTATTATTATTATTATTACTATGATTTTACTGACTTTTGCTTATTATTATTATTATTAGGGTGAAAATTATTATTATTTTACTGAATTTTGCTTTTTTCTAGATTCTCGCTGTACAGTAAACTAAACTAAACTAAACTAAACTAACCTATACCTAGATTCTCACTGTACAATATCAGTTAAATAAAATAAAATAAAATAAAATAAAATAAAATAAATAAACTTGTGTGGAATAAGGAGGGTTAATACTAATACTAATAATAATAATATGTAACAATAATCATAATAATTATTGAATATAATAATATTTACCCTAATAATAATAATAATAATAATACTCATCATCTTCATATTAGGGTAAATTGTATTATTATTTTACAGAATTTAGCTTGACTTGCCATATATCTAGATTCTGCCTGTACAATACCTGTTAAACAGCTCACTGTTTACTGTTTTCACTGTTTTTTTTCCCCTGCCTTAAAGGTTATAACTTCATTATCGAAAGGATTCTCTGTTGAGTCCTGCAGAAGACTGACAACATGTAATAAAAATGTATATTAGCCTCAGAGGGGATTCTTTGATGAGGGCAGGATCGTGCTGTGGACACAATCTAACAAAACCAAAGGACAAAGTTTAAAATGATGTGTCACATTACAGTTACGTGCCTCAAAACTTCCGCTGAGCCTTTTGAGCTCATGTGAATAGAAGCAAATTATTTTATTTTTTTATATGAGGCAAAAGACATACATTAGCTGTTTATTTTTGTCATATGAGCAGGAATAAATGCAATCCTTGGTTCAATTTCCATGAGTCCCTCCCTTGCTGTTGGAAGTGACTGAGGAAAATTGTATCCTAAGATTGCATTTTGCATCAACAGGTGCTCGACACATATCATGGGCTTTCTTTCTGATTGAACCCGGGTTCTGTTATGTTTCCTGGCAATGCAGGAACAATCTCAAGTGCCTGTTTCTGTGGACACACACGAAAACAAGAATATCAGTCTCATTTAAGCTGTGGGGAATATATGCATGCAAATGTAAAAGTCATAAGAAGAAAATATTACGTCTTGAATTTTTTGGGTGTACGTCCTTCAGCAATCTTTTCCTTGTTTTTTTTTTTTTTTTTTTAAGAACAAAGATATATTTGATTTACATAGATTAAAACTGACAACTAATTTTAATTAAAAGCATATTAATCAATTAAACGGTTTGACACACATGGGAGCTAGAGGAGGGTTTGTTTGCACGCATAATTAATCACATATGTCATATTTGTTTATTCAGTTCACTTTACATTGGATAAGTTAAGTTGATGAATAGGAATTTGGTGTGAATAGAAAAGGCAATAAATAAACGAAATGCGTTTTTGGTTTTCTGTGCACTCTAAAAAAATGCTGGGTTAAAAACAACCCAACTTGGGTTATTTGGCAACCCAGCGCTGGGTAAATATTAGACAGAACACATGTTGGGTTATTTTGACCCAGCTGGTTGGGTTAAATGTTTTTACCAAACATGCTGGGTTATTTTTTACATTTTTTTTATCAACTATTGTTTAAAAATTATTATATCGTTGGTTTAAAATGGACTGAAACTTCTAAAAAACACACACACAGAATTACTAGAGGCAACAGCAATAATCAAAAGATGAACATTTATTATTAAGCAAGAACACATAGACAAAATACAAGACAAACGGAATTTATTTAGGTGAATACAGCATAGTTTACAACATTACATACATTTAAACTCATTTAAAAAGCATTTTATACATAAAAGAAATGTAACATTTAATAGTAGAATTTTAGTGTATTCAACCATTCTCTATAATTGCTTTTTTACCAAAATAGTGCTAATTCTCATGCCAGTGTGTCACCAAAATCTGAGCCGGTGAAGGTCTGCTGTTCGCCGGGTTTACTGTGACCTTCAGACCGTGTCCTCGCGTTTCACTCGTAGCTGAAAGATGCCATGACTGACTCCAAAAACTGCCCATAAACAAACAATACTGACATTAGAGAATATATTTTAAGATTAAACTCAGTACAATAACGAATAAAATCCATTTATTTTATGCAAGGCAAAAGGCATTTTTTATCCTGCAAAACAACCACTGCTGACGCAGCTGACTGACATCTCGTCCTTATGTTGCGTTGGGTACAATAATACAATTTACAGCCTGTAGAGGACTCAAAAAGCCTGCGCTCTGACTGACTGTAACTCTGCAGCTGGGTTGTTTCATCAGACACAGGCTCAACCCAGCGATTGACCTTTCTCACATTTCCGGATTTCTCATAGCGGAAGTCTTCATAGTTGGGTAAAATCCAAGAGTACCAACAAATGGGAGAGTACCACAAATATATTTTTTGCATTCCCATTTGCTCAAATAGCAAAAGAAAAACTACACAATAGTGTTTTCACAATTTTCAATCAAAGGAAAAAAAATTGAGAGAGACTGATATTGGCAGTCAGAACAGAGAACAATGTCAAATTTACCATCCCTCCCATAGACGTGGCATTAGAAACACCCTCTCATAGCGTTAACTGGTTTTTTTGTAACTTGAGGAAAAGGTGGTATAATACAAAGTATAGTTTTAATGCACATACATATTTTTAAACATCAAAATATGAAAAACTTTAAAGGATTTATGATGATGATGACTGTTGAAACATCATCGCAGGCTTGTGAAAAGCGTCCACTGGGTAGAAAAAAAAAATAACCCAATAACCCAGCGTTAAGAATGACCCAGCAACTTAGTTACAGAAAAACTACCCAGCACCTGCGGGGAAAAAAAAAAAAAAAAACAATAAAATGACCCAACGGGCTGAACCCAGCATTTGGGTTAAAAAAAAAAATAACCCAGCATTTCTTTCAGAATACGGATTCACTATCTGGGCACATCCCTTATTAACAGCATAACTCAAATCATAGTCAAAATATCAACATTTATAAATATCAAAGAACTTATTTCCCAGAAAATGCAACCAGAAAGTCACTTTCTTGTTAAGCCCTCTTGATTTTGTTTAGTATAAGGTTCTAAGCGGGCTGCTTTACAGGTCAATAATTTCTGCTACTGGAAAAACTGAGAAAATGCAATAGAAAAATCACTCAAACTGGAGTAAAATGATTTAGGAGAAATGTGAGATTTGATGTGGGAACACTCCTGACAACTAAATTTAACTAAACATAGTATTTGTACAGTAAGAAGGAGATTTTTATACACTGAAGAAAGACAGTATCACCTAAGGCAAGGACTGAGAATCAAAAATAGGTTCTTTGTCAGAATCGGTTATATTTATTTTAAAAAATCAGAGCAATTGCCTACACAATTAGACAGTTTAATTTGTAACTTTGATTGTCATGCATTTAATTTAACTAAAACAAACATAAAAACAAACAGATTAAATTTGTGTGTTGTTTACTAAACCTCAACCAACATGCCAAACAGATTTTACTCTGATTTCAGTCTTTTGAAAGGTAATCAAGCGATCGGTTCCCAATTTAATGCCTCTTGTAAGACATTTCTTTACAACTGCACAACCAGTGTAGTCCGATTCTTGAACAGATGGTCCCTATGAATGGAGCATTTTTTTAAATGAATGTAACACAAACAGCTTACGATTTAAAATGCATGAAATAATATTCAACAACAGCAACAATATTAATAATTATTATTAGCTCTGAATTTGTCCATTTAAATATTGTCAGCAGTAATTCATTAAAGTAATGCACTCCTAATGCACATTCTATATTTACCGAAATAAGGGAGTTAACGGTAATGAAAAAGACAAAATAAGTAAAGCATGAGAGATTCTGCATGTCGATTTAGTGCTACAGAAGATATTAGAGATGTCATCCTTGAATTCCAATTAGTCTAACATTCCCTTGATGTCGCTTCTCCTTTTAACTTCTCTTTCTGTTCACAGCTGGAGAGCAAGACAAAACCATATCAAATGGTTAGCCTCAATTTCAATTACAAAAACATCATCGAGGGACTGTATTGGAACTATGTGACCATGAACAAAACAGTGGATGTTATTATTATTATTTGCCTGCTTGCAGAGATATCAATGCACTCTCAGGGAAGTTTGAGATGTTGCATGTGTAGATCCGATATTATAAGTGATATAAAAGATCATGTTTAGATTCTGTATCGCCTGTGACACACATAGAACTGCAAATTGCATCCCTCAACTAAATGATAATCATCAAATTGAGATGCATCATTACTACTGAGAACAAAAGAACGAAGGGTTGAGAACAAATAGTTATCAAACAAACAATTAAGGAATAAATTACACCTACAATGTGTAATTTTCTGAAACATCCAAAGCAGAGCCATCTATTTCTCTGTGTGACATAAAGTGCTCACGGCCAAATTCATACAATTGTGATATTACAATTCTATTGTGACTGTTTCAGAAAATTGCCAGATTTGCCCTTCACCTTGTTCCATGCATGACTATATTGTTGATCTGCAGAATACCATCCTTCAGGGGAAAAAAAAAAAAAAAAAGCATCTCAAAGCATTATACACCTGTGGTGCTCCAAATCGCTTTCTTTAATATGCTAATGTGTCTGTGGAGAAATTATATGAAAGTTTGCCGGGTATTTGGAAAAACTGAAAAGGACATGGCTTCACACTCCACTGAACTGTGCTGGATTTGGCAGCTGAACGTGGAAGGAATCAATGGAACTGTATCATGCTCACTTTATAAATCAAACACAGCTGTTTGTTATACAGGGGAAGTATGTACAGTGATGTTATACATAATGTATGACAAGTTTCAGTTCAGCACAGAAATAAACAACTGCCAAATATACATATTAGCACTTTTATGCAAGTAAGGAGATGATTTCACACTATTTTGCTCAGTCAAGCGTTTTAACACATATCAGCATCTATATGCTGCATTAAAAAAAAAAACAAAACAAAAACTGTATACATCTGTGTGTCCACTATATTGGAAAGGTCAAAATCCAACATACATTCAGTCGAAGTGGGTAAACAGAATGCAGCCTACACAAAAAAAGAAGAAAAAAAAAGGCAGATGATAACATTTTCAAAATTAAAGTTTTGTTAAAATGCTCTTGAAACGCAACAGGAAAGGTCATGAACCACAAGTGAATCTAGCTTTCCAAAAACATACAGTGTCCTCCACTAATATTGGCATCCTTGGTAAATATGAGCAAAGGTGGCTGTGAAAATAAATCTGCGTGGTTTATCGTTTTGATCTTTTATTCAAAACAATTCACAAAATTTTGACCTTTCATTGAAGTAAAATAATTAAAAGTAGGGAAAACTCACGTTATGAAATAAATGTTTTTCTCCAATGCATGTTGGACATAATTATTGGCACCCCTAGGAATTCTTATGATTAAAATATTTATTTCCATTCATATTTAATTTTTTGTTTTTAGCACACCAGGGTGACTAGGAGCATGAATCTGTCCAGCCATTACTTCCTGTTCCACAGGAATATAAATATGAAAAACACAAGGGATATAATTAAGGGAAATAATATACTTTTAATGTGCAAGACAGCTGAGCTTCACAAAATAGAAAGTTGCTGCAAGAAATAAGCCAAAACATTGAAAAGTCCCATTTTCACCATCAGGGCAATAATTAAGAAGCTCAAATTAACTAAATATGTTACAAACCTGCCTGTAAGCGGATGTGTGTCTATATTGTCCTAATGCACAGTGATGAGGAGATTTTGAGTGGCCAAAGACTCCCCAAGGATCACAGCTGTAGAATTGCAGAGATTAGTTGAGTCTTGAAAAAAAAAAAAAAAAATTTCAAACAGCCCCTACATCACCTTATAATTCTTATGGGTAAATTATCCCATTGTATATTCCCATTCATATTTTAATGTTTTTTTTTTAGCACACCAGGGTGACTAGGAGCATGAAACTGTGCAACCATGACTTCCTGTTCCACAAGGATTATAAATATGAGAAACACATAGTTAAGGGATATAATATAGTTTTGATGTGCAGAATAAGATTGTTGAACTTCAAAAAATAGAAAGTGGCTATAAGAAATAACCCAAAGCATTGAAAAAACCCTATTTCCACCATCAGCAGCACCAGTCTACTAAAGATGTTATAGCTCCTACATCACCACATGTTGTTCACAAGGGTTTCAAGAAAAATCATCCTCGCTCTTAACTCCAGCACATTCAGTTGTGAAACACGACTGGAACTTCAAACGGAACTGGATTCAATGGTCAGTTGAACCTGAGAAAAAGAGCTTTTTGGCAGCAAATCCACCAGATAAGTTTGGTGCAAACAGGGATAAAAAGTACCCCATGCCCACAGCTAAATATACTGCTGGATCTGTAATGTTGTGGGCCTATTTTTCTGCCAGAGGTCCCCTGGTATCAGATACATTGCATCATTGGATCTTCCATCAGGACAAAATTAAAGTTTTATTAAAATGCTCTTGAAATGCAACAGGAATGGTCATGAGCCACAGGTAAATCTAGCTATCCAAAAACATACAGTGTCTTCCAATAATATTGGCATCCTTTTAAATAAGAGCAAAGGCGGCTGTGAAAATAAATCTGCATAGTTTAGCTTTTTCATCTTTTATTAAAAAACAAACAAACAAAATTTTGACCTTTCATTGACGTAAAACAAATGAAAGTGGACCCCTAGGAATTCTTATGAGTAAAATATCTCATTGTATATTCCCATTCATATTTAATTTTTTTTAGCACACCAGAGTGACTAGGGGCATACAACTGTCCAACCATGACTTCCTGTTCCACAAGGATTATAAATATGAGAAACACAAAGGATATAGTTAAGGGATATAATATGGTTTTGATGTGCAGAATAAGATTGTTGATCTTCAAAAAATAGAAAGTGGCTATAAGAAATAACCCAAAGCATTGAAAAACCCCATTTCCACCATCAGGGAAATAATTAAGAAGCGCCAATCAACCAAAGATGCTTACAGCCCCTACATCACCACATGTTGTTCGGGAGGGTTTCAAGAAAAATCGTCCTCGCTACTAACTCCAGGACATTCAGTTGTGAGACTGAATGACTGGAACTTCAAACGGGAATGGATTCAATGGTCAGATGATCGTAAAAAAAAGAGCTTTTTGGCAGCAAACCCACCAGATAAGTTTGGTGCAAACAGGGATAAAAAGTATCCCATGTCCACGGTTAAATATACTGCTGAATCTTTAATGTTTCAGGCCTATTTTTTTCTGCCAGAGGTCCCCTGGTATCAGACACATTGCATCATGGATTCTATCAAATACCAGTAGATAAAAAGTCTAAACCTGACTGCCTCTGTTAGAAATCTTATAATGGACTGTAGTTGGATCTTCCATCAGGACAATGATCCAAAACAAACATCAAAATCAACAGAAAAATGTGTCACTGAGCACAAAACGAAGCTTCTGCCATTGCCGTCCCAGTTCCCTGACCTGAAACCTATAGAAAATAAGAGGGGTAAACTGAAAAGAAACACCAACATGGAGCTGGGAATATGAAGGATCTGGAGAGATTCTGGATGAAGGAATAGTCTCTGATCTCTTGTCAAGCAGTATCCAAACTCACTGGACGCATTATAGGAGAAAACTGAGAACTGTTCTGTTGGGAAAAGGAAGTTACAATAACTGGGCGCCAATAACTGTGGCCAATGTGGGCTAGAGAGAAATGTTTATTTCATAATGAGATCCCCCCTCCCACTTTCTATTGTTTTACATCAATGATAGGTTAGAATTTTGTGAATTTTGTGAATGAATGATCAAAAGGATAAACCATGCATATTTATTGTCACAGCCACCTTTGCTCATACCAGGAGTGCCAATATTATTGGTTTATTCACATAAAAAAAAGATGTCAATATGACATCAAAGGTAAAGATAAAAACACTTTCTGGTTTAATGTACATCTTTCATATTGTTATTTGGTTTACAACAAAAATGTATGGAAGCTTGTTTCCACCTTGGGTTAAAAAAAAAAAAAAAGTTAAAATAAACTTAAAATAATTTGTTAGTCACCTAAAATATTCCAGTTGTCACTTAAATTAACATTAAGTAACTTAAAATTTCAAGCTGACTAAACTAAAAATGTTAAGGCAGCAGGGTAACAAATTATAAGTTGAAATGCATTTTTTAAGATTTTTTACAGTGTATTTATGACTCAATTGATTCTCACTTGTAAAATAAAGAGTTGCAGTGGTGGAAACAATTATCCGTAAGATCAGGCTTCTCATACAATCAAAATTTATTCTCCAAAACTGAAAAGATAAATGACTTTAAACTGTGTGAGGACTTTAAAACACTGTGGAGCTATTTCTCAAGCACTACGGTACAATGCATCATCCATACAGTTGTAAAGGCAAGTAATCAAATTGATATTCTGATAGTAGAATATGCCAGGCACACACTATAAACTGAAGCATATAATAAACTATATATTGTTTATACAATGGATTATATGACCTATATTAACTGCGCCGACTATATTTTATAAACCATAAACTTCTGCAGCAGCAGAATGTGGCACTGCATTGCACACACGTTTGGCTGTATATGTGATAAAACTAAAAGAGCTTCTCCTGAGCCGATTAAACAGAAATTACTGAGAAACAGATAAAAGAGTGTATTCAAGCTCCCTGTGGTCATATTCTTTTTACTGTACTTTCAGCCTGCGCTGGTTTTCTGTGTCCTTGAGAATTTTATGAGCTCAACAGAAGAAAGCAATGGTTCTATGAATAATGTTTATAAATGGCCTATTTTTTAAGCATCAGTCTATTATACGTACAAGGTTAGGTAAGATTAAGTGAGCATTAGGTGATTCAGAACATCAACAAGAGACTTATAAATATTTCAGCTGTGTCAATACTTGGCTTATTTATTTCATATAGTGCCTATAAAAACTGTTTCCAGGCACAGCTGCATTATTATCTAATGCTGAATTTCCCTATTAAGACGTGACAATTACACTAGAAGTCACCACTAAAGTATGTGTAGCCAAGCAAGTATAAGGCTAAAAATTAGTAATTTAGTCTACGGCTAGATGTGGAGTGAATTACAAATGGGTGTATATAGTATGTGTATATGTTTTTACTTGTTGTCTTTTCTTTTCCTTTTTTTTTTTTTTTTTTTTTTTTAACAAACAGGCATATTTTAGAAGCTATATAACTACATATAATAAAGTTCAAAAGTGTTCTTTGTAGAAATGGTCTTCAACTTGAGAATGAGCTGGTGCTTTTTTTTTTTTACCCAACTAGTCACATCAGCATGCTTGTCAGTTTATTTATATTACTCCATTTTTCTATATAACAGACACTGAAAGATATGAAACAGAAAAATGTTGTTTTTAAAATTGCTTGTCATCTTCACAGAGCACATTTATTCTTGTTTATCAGGTGGAGAAAAAAAAAATACTCTTTCACAGTCTCTACCCACACCAAATATGAGGCACTGGAAATTTGCTTAGATTGCAGCCATTTATTATTACTGCCATAAAAATACCATAACAATAAGTCCAAATCTGAGTCGAGATGCATTAGAACAGAGGGATTTTTGACCAGGTTTATGAATTCAGGTAATACATCACAGTTATTTACTAAGTTGTCAGATTCTAGAACTAAGCATTTCCATAACACCAATGTGAATTGATAGAATATTATTATGCATTTTTGCGCATAATGAACCACTCCATTGTGTATGATTTTTCAGCTTGATCTAATACATTTTAAAAAGTTTATAATACATTTATAAATAAATACAATACAAAATAAAATAAAATTGACATTAAACAAAGGATTATTGTAAAAATTAGATAATACCCCTAGGGAAAAATAAATATACTAAAGTATTTGAAATACATTTATTTTGTGTTAAGTATACTACAAAAGCATTTACATATTTATGTATTTACTAAGTTGCAATTGCACTTTCAGTATATTAAGTATACTTAAAAGTCTGTTAAATTGGAACAACTAATTTTGCACTTAATGCACTTTATTTGTATGGTAATAGTAAATATGGCATACTGTCTTTATGTTGTGTGCACATTAATAGATTGAATGTGAAATTATTATTATTCACTATTAATCATGATAAATTCCAGAAAAAATATGCGATTAATTAGATTGACAGCACTAACATAAAACCATTATCAAGACCAAGCACAATAACTCCTTTAAAGGAGAAGTCCACTTCCAGAACAACAATTTACAAATAATTTACTCACCCCCTTGTCATCCAAGATGTTCATGTCTTTCTGTCACGGATACTCAGGAAAACAATGAAGATCCAAGTGCAGTTTATTAAGTCCCAAACAAATGATCCAAAAACAGGGAAAAACAAGGCAAAACACAAGGTAATCCAGATCACAGAAACACGTAACAGAAAACAAGACTTCAGCAACCAAAGATACACAGAACATGGTATATAAAGGGAACTAATCAGACTAAATGACACACAGCTGGAAACAAATGAGAACTAATAAGTGCAAGGGGTGATGGGAACTGATGTCCGAAATAACAAAGACAACAGTCCAGAAGAGTGCCCTCTGATGGCTGACCAGGGCACTCCAGCAGATGGCTGTGACACTTTCTGTCTTCAGTCGTAAAGAAATTATGTTTTTTGAGGAAAGCATTTCAGGATTTTTGTCTATATAATGGACTTCATTGGTGCCCCGATTTTGAACTTCCAAAATGCAGTTTAAATGCAGCTTCAAAGGGCTCTAAATAATCCCAGCCGAGGAAGAAGGGTCTTATCTAGTGAAACGATTGGTCATTTTGTTCATACTTTCATCCATTCATAATTTTTTATACTTTTTAAGCACAAAAGCTTGTGTAGCAGAGGCTCTGGGATGCGCGTCCACGATGCTACGAATTAGTAATGGGTCGTTTTTGAACGATTCTTTCATTCATTCTTATGGGGCTGATAAACGAACGACTCAAACCCGAAAACTTGTCAGACAAGTGAGCTAAGACCCAGGCAAACAATGAATTAATCTTTTCTGTTTCTTATAGCATTATAGTTTTGTCTTGTTTGTAGTGTGATCCACGTTTGTGTAAGCAGTAGATGTGTTAGGGAAGTAACACGTAACATTTTAATTATATTTTGCTAAAATGAATGAAATGACTTGAAAAAAGATTTGTTCATTTTGCTGAACGAGACTCAAAGGTCTGAGTTGGTAAAATGATCCGAACTTCCCATCACTACTACGAATCACGTGTAAGTTCATTGTTTATGTACTGAGTATGGCGAAAAACTCCATGTTATTTTCTCCTACAACTTGAGAGGAGGACATCGTTGTACCTTTTTCTTTGTAAACAGCGTTTACAAACTTACTTGCACTTTCTTAGTCTTTGCATGTTCGCTTTGTAAACACTGGGTCTGTAGTTCCGCCTACGTTCCGCATGACCTTTCGACTTGATTCAATAGTACGTAGCGTCGTGAATGCGCATCCCAGAGCCTGTGCTACACGAACTTCTGTGCTTAAAAAGTAGAAAAAAATTTATTTTCTGATCTAGTTTCACTAGATAAGACCCTTCTTCCTCAGCTGGGATCATTTTGAGCCCTTTGAAGCTGCATTTAAACTGCATTTTGGAAGTTCAAAATCGGGGCACCAATGAAGTCCGTTATATTGAGAAAAATCCTGAAATGCTTTCCTCAAAAAACAATTTCTTCATGACTGAAGACAGAAAGATATGAACATCTTGGATGACAAGGGGGTGAGTAAATTATTTGTGAATTGTTGTTCTGTAAGTGGACTTCTCCTTTAAGCCTTAAGCTCAAAAATTATCCTTTTTAAATTTATAGCACTGAAATATATTATTATTATTACTATTATTATTTTTATTATTATTCATTTTATACAATGCAATTTCCATTGGCACGGCCAAATTAACACAGCACATTCCTAATTACTCACGTACGCCAAAAAGGAAAAGACAAATACTGAAGTTAATGAGGAAATCTGCAGAAAAGTCAAGACCTGAAGACTTCACAATGCCCTTATTGATCAAGCTGCCTTCTTTCGTATTAACCTTACACTGCAATGCCGAATACCGACATAAACAAGCCAATCCAAGAAGTTTAATAACCCTGCTGCACATTAGCACAGTACTACAAAAATGGTTGTAGTTCTCTACCTCTCTCTCTCTCTCATTTCTCTGCTGCATTGTTAATTGAGATTTTGCATTTCAAACAATGCGAAAGGTCTATTTTTTTGGAAGTGTGCATCTAGCCTGCTGGCAGTTTCAAATGAACGCAGGAAGCACTCACTTATTGGGTAATTAAAATTTAAACAAGGTGAGAGACGTACTTTAATTAAACCTCCTTGTGTACTTTAATCAAAGCCTCCCCAAATTCAGCCTCGCAATATATTCACTTCATTCCGTTCATTAGCCAAGCACAAGAAACGCTACATTGGCAATGTACCCATTATTCACTTCTTGTGTGGGTAAATCACACATGGATGCCTTCGGTGCCTCTGCCCTCTGAGATTAGACAACAGCCTCCCTTAAATCTGTCAGTTGGATTCTGCCAACCAGACACACAATCTTTATATTTCATTAAAAATCCAAGCCGAGCTGGTCCCCATCCTATTAGGACCAATAGGGCCTGGGGGTATGAAATGCCTGCTCATGTTACAACGTAGCCAGGGGGGAGGAAAAAAACAGGAAGCCCTGGAGATGCCCGAAGCCCTGCAGAATGAAATGTACGTCTGCAATCCTGCCATGTCAGTCATGTTCTCCTGGCTCTGTTCCCGTCCCACTGACTGAGAGCTAGAATGGTAAAAGAAATCCATTGTTCCCTCTTTGCGTGGCTCTCCTAGCAGTGGTTTTAATTAATTAATCTTGTTTTTTTTTTTGTTTTTTTTCTGATGGGATATTAACCAAAAATGACACTTAAAGACAGATACAGAAGAACTAGGGTTGTACTGTAGATAACCTCTGGGATGGGTTCTCAGTGAAAGTTGAGAAATGATGAACATTTCTAGGGGTTTACAAAGGGAAAGAATGTTGAAGGGAAATGACAAATGCAATACATCAAGAAAAAAGTTGCAGCCATTACTCATTTTTTTATTTTTGGGAGTTTGACAGCCCATGGTCACCATACTTTCACTGCATGTTAAATGTTCTCAGAAGGAAGACAATCATACATGATGGAAATGATGGTAGAGAAAATAACAGAACTTCCATTGGGTTTCATATTTTGTATTACTGCTAACCATCCTCACTCAGACAAAAGCCACTGTTGTTCAGCTATACCAAGTTGAACAAACACCATCTCGGTAACATGTTTAGACATCGAGGGAAATATGTTTGCTGTTCCCAAGATCCAGAGGCAATTTTGCTTCTCTGTCTCCCCCGCAATGACATTAGTTACGGATTTTGTGAGGAAGATTAAAGCTGAGGTGCGTATGGACTGAGAAACAAGCAATGAATTAAAGTCTTGTTCTTGTTCAGTACATTGTTACTGATGTCCTTGAATAATCTCAGACATAGAAACAGTGAAAACAGAGCAAATGCACAAAATTTCAGAAGAAATATACAAGACGAGTCCCCAAAAGCAAGGCAGTTCTCGGTGCTGTCAGGGTCTTAAAGTTAATCTTCAAAGTAAACATATCTATTTTTTTCATCTATTTTCTAAAAAAGGGTAATCAGGCCTGACTCACTAGGCGGACTCGATGACTGCCTTCATCTTACAAAAGACTTTTCCTCAAGCAAAGACTGGACAGCGGCTGAACACACTGTTCAGACAAAACACATTTCACAGCAGGTATAAATGGTAACACTTATTCCTCAAAATAAGTTTTGTTTATTTATTTTAAAATCAAGTATTATGGATTTGCTCTACAGCTATTTCACAGTCAAACTTAGGTAATCTGCAAAAACTTTGTTCAAAAGTTCATCTATCTATCTATCTATGCTGCAAAAAAATAAATAAATTTGTTGAGTCAACTTAAAATAATTTGTAACCTGGCTGCCTTAAAATTTTAAGTTCAGTCAACTCAAAAAAAGTTTATTCAACTTGAAATGTTTAGCTACACTAAGTGACAGATATTTGAGTTGAATAAACTTAACATTTTAAGGCAGCCTCATTACTTACCCATCTGTTAAGTTTAGTAGACACAAATATCTAAGTTGTTACTTAGTACAACTTAACATTTTGAGTTGACTAAACTTATTTTACTGAACTTAAAATTTTAAGGCAGCAGGGTAACAAATTAATTTAAGCTGACTCAACAAATTGTGTTTTTTTTATTTTTTACATTGTACGCATAAAAACAATTCTGAACACTGGCAATATGCAAGCTTTCTCAGGTGTAACAATCATTTACTTCACTTTTATGTTCACTATTTTCAGTCAAAGACTTTCACATCTTATGAAACAAAACTGTGCCTACTACAATATAATAAAGTAATGCTTTTGCACAGTAAAAACAGACCTGGTAAAACAGCAGAGTCTCTTTACATATCCAATATCTCACAGCTACTTACTGCAAAATCCATGTTTGATGAAACCAATGTCTAGTGTGCATACTGTGCCCAATAAGAGTAATTAACAGTCTGATTCTTGACTCTGTGGGACCTACAACCGTGTAATTTTCCTCCACTCAGCACACATTTCAAGTGTATTAATATTATAAAAGACACATGTATTGATAGCATGCATAAGTTTAAATTATATGGAGCAAAGGCTGTAAATTTTAGTCTTAAAGTGTATCTTATAACATGGTAGCCTCTCAGATACTCAGCTGGACTCAACATGTTTCTCAACATCTTTTCCATGTGAAGGAGATATTTTCCTTGAATAAGAGTTTCCGGTAAATATATAGCTCTTTTAAGAAGCACAGAGAATTCTTGGAACGATTTGTGAGCGTTTTAGCTTTCTGTATACACCCCATATGCTGTACAGCCGCAGGTGAGTCTTTCATGCAGCATTTACCTTGGCTCTATAAATAAACATGTAGACAGCCCGTCACTTATGTTATGTGACTGTTCTGTACATTGACATGAGCAAATCTGAAGCTCTAGGTATGCAGGACTGCAATGTAAAGACAATAAAAACTTCACCCACGGTTAGCACATTTACACTGGGATTTTTTCTACAATTGATCCATCCTTTAGTATATGACGCTTTGTCATTTATCACACAGGATGACCACTCTCCTGATTGACAGATGATAGAGAACTTTTCTCTAACAGATTAAATCTACAGGGTTCGGTAGTCTGTAGTCTGGAACAGCATGTTGCCACCCAAATACCTGGAACATTTAGCAAATTAACATCCTTTAAGCCCGACTGGGTTTATGAAGAAAGTATTTCATTCCTCTTCATCAGCTTCAGATCAACCCCTGTAAACATCCTCTTATTTCACAGTGCTGTTCCTTCATGGACAGGACTCCTAATGGTTGTTCATTTGATAACAAAGTCCATTAATGAAAATTGTGCCTCCGGTAGCATGTGGTGAAAAATCATTTTCTGCCTCCTTTGGTGGTGGATTTTAATCTACAGCACTCGGTATGAATCAAATGCTGTTAGTATTTAAAGTAATGTGAAAAGAAGTGTACTTGGTCTTCCATGTCCAGAAAATGACCCATTCTACATCTGGAGGTATTAACAATATAATGTTTTGTATGTTGTTTCCATGCAATCTTTTTTCTTTATTTACTCGCTTATAATTTTTATAAACCAGCCTCATTCAATTTGCCTTCACACTTGCACATGTGAATAATGGATGCTGATAATGTAATAACATATTCCGCCTCTGAAATGACAGATTTTTTTTTTTCTTTTTGCAACAGACTTTACCAAACCCTCTTATTTTTCATCCCCACCTCTCCAACTATCTATGACATAGAAGCCATTTTTCACAAGCCAATAAATTCCAGATGGATAAAATCAAGTCTAGCACTACATCTTGTGCAGTTTTGCACAATACATCGCATTATATAACCACATTTCAATGCTCTTTCATGTGGACTAGAAACTGTACAAATGCGTCTTTGGAATATTTTTCAGACATACAGTATGATGATTACAGGACACCAGCCAAGTCCACCTGCTTTCTGAAGTGCAACAGCAGGAACATATTCAAATTGCACGACTCCCTAGAATGATTGTGAAAAAAGTAGCACCCATATGGCAAATATTACCTTTACACCTTAAATATTAGCACCATACTTGAAACTTACACTCTAAAAAAAAGACGCTGGGTTAAAACAATCTAATTTGGGTTATTTTGGTTATTTTAACCCAGCCAGTTGGGTTAAATCTTTGACCCAACATGCTGGGTTGTTTTAATTAACTCTTAAATATTGAATAAAAATTACTATTGCTGGCTTAAAATGAACCAAAAATAGGTTGGAAATTAAAAAGCAGACACAGAATTACTAGAGGCAACAGTAATAATCAAAACGTGAACATTTATTAAGTGAAAACACCCATGGACAAAAATATAAGACAAACTGAATTATGCAGCATAATTTTCAACGTTGCATACATCTAAACTCATTTAACAAAAATTTTAGAAATAAAAATATAACATTTTAAAAGTAATATTTTAATTCAAGTGTATTAAACGGTTCTCTTTTATACTTTGTAACCGAAATAGTGCCAATTCTCGTGCCGGCGTGTCGCTAAAATCTGAGCCGGCGATAGACTGTTATCCACCGCGGAAACTGCGAACTTCAGACCGCCGCCAGTCGTTTTATTCAAAGCTGAAAATAACGTGACTAACTTTATAACCTGTCAATAAACAAACAGTACAGAGTTCTGAGAACATTTAAAAATCCGAATTAATTAGAAGCAGTATTACAACAGATAAAATCAGTTTATGTTATGCAAGGCAAGGCGTTTCTATCAGGCAAAACGACCGTTGCTAATGTATTTACCGGACTGACATCTCGTCTGTATGTTATGTTGCGTAAAATAAAATCATTTACAGCACAATACATAGATAGAGGTTTACAGATGAAACAAAATGTATACAACCCTTAATTTCACCGAAGAAGTCCACTAAATCGGCGGCGCTGAGGACTCGCTCTTTCCCGAGGGTAATGAAAAGCCAAAAGTAACCAGAAACCAAAAGTATGGGAATCCAAAACGTAATAATTTGCAAGTATTCAAAAGCAATCTGACACTCTCATAAACAGATTAATAAATAAAATCTGGTGACAAATTTAGCCTAGGAATCTGGGTCTTTCTTTGCCTCCTTGGTGTATGAGCGCTCTTGAGTTCAAGCCATTTTCACAGAAGATCCATTACCTAGTTTTCCCTGAAGAAGTCAAGTTTCATACTGTAGATGTACTTCGTGACTTTAATCCTAAATGGATCAAATGTGCTTCCTTGGTAAAAACTGAACAAATTACCTACTGTTTAATTATCTACTATGTATTTGTTTACAGTTTGGGGTTATTTGATATGTAATCCCATCTGAGTAGGAATGCTTGCACAATATTTTCATTACAATTCTCGTTTATGTTTATCTTTGCTGAAAAGCTTAGCAAAACTATATGTTGTTGTGATCTTTGTGTTGACCTTTCACAACGCCCACATCCAGACACATGTACGCTAAGTCACGTGTTAATCATAGCAGATACCACAATGGAAAAATTCTCACAATGTTCAATGAAAGATACAAAACGGCCTATAACTGGACCAGTATCAGTTGAAAAACATCAAGACAGGTGAGTTCCAGGAAGCCACGAGGAATCCTTCCTGGCGCCTGTCATTCATGGCCCAGGGCATTAAACTGTCTGCTTAACAAGGTGGGAATGTGATGGGAAGCTGTAATGGGGATCAGGTTGCGGTATTGAGATGGAAGATTTGCGGGAATGCGTGGAGAGAGCGACTGGTGAGGGTGGAAGTTTGAGCAGATAGAAAGAGCATATTAGATCAGAGTTTAGACTGAGCATACTGCATGCTGAACTCATTTCTTTCAACGCCACATGACCTTTCCTCCTCTCATGTTCTCGCCTTCTGCCTTTCATATGTGTGTGGACAGAATGAAGATGTTTGGCACTTCAGAAACCAGACAGCTGGGTTAGTCCTCGGGTCAGCTAGAGTGGTCATCATTGTCTGAGGGAAATGAAGACAGACTCCCGGCTTAAGTCTGGCACATTTTCCATTGCTATCATTCTGAGATGGCCTCTACTGAGCCAGATAACTCAAACAATATTTGTCAGGTAACACAATTCCCCCAGGTTATTTCATTTTCTTGTGGAGATATACTAATGAACTCGATTAGAATTGAATAACTGCAGGGTGGGGTCTAGTATCTGTGTCATTGCTTTCTATGCAGCGCTTTGTTATGTTTTTAGGCATGCTGTAATAAAATAGAAAACAATAATGTCAACAAAAATGTCTTTGTGGTGAATATTTTAACGTGATTAAATGTTGCGGCAACACTTTTGAGGGTTAGTTAATGGACTGGGTATCATGAACTAGTATGACCTTTTTACAGCAATTTTTAGTCTACGTTCACTTATAATTATCTTGTTTATTCGTGTTTGTTCATACTGACATCGAAATTTAAAAAATGTGATAACGGCATTTCCCACTAGTATTTTGAGGGCTATTGAGCACCTCTGATTGGGCATTGTGTTCGCGTACTCAACAGATGTGTCTGTGATTGGCTACAAT
This sequence comes from Labeo rohita, assembly GCF_022985175.1. Lineage (NCBI taxonomy): Eukaryota > Metazoa > Chordata > Actinopteri > Cypriniformes > Cyprinidae > Labeo > Labeo rohita. The sequence continues at coordinate 15,508,436 of NC_066882.1, read as the reverse complement.
GACCATCGCTTCACGCTCTTCGGCAAGCACTTATACAGATACACAAGGTAGCGTTTGAAAACCACACATCAGCAGACCCCTAATATATCTGCTCATAGACGGATCCACTGATAGATGCTCAACAGCACTCAAAATGCTAGTGCTGTGTGCAAATGCTTATTTTGGTGTAGTCACATTTTTAAAAGTTCAGTACCAACGTCAGTAGTAGAGGACAGTGGGCTAAGTTGAGCCAGTGGGTAAGTTGACCCACCCCCTGTATCTTGGCAACTGTACACTTTTACTGTCATGTGACCATGCATTTTGGAATCACAAATCATTTCTGCCAGACTGTGAAAAGGAGAAACACATGGGAGAAGTGGAAGGCACCCATTTACTTCAACAACTGTTTTTGGCTTGTCAAAGTAAAATTTTAACATTACAGATGTAATGGCTGTTACATCAAAGCATTTTTATCCAGGTCTAAAAATATTTATGTGATTTAGCAACATATAAAACCATGCAAATCATTTAGCTAAATATTAGCCTGTACTGGTAAGCTACAGTAGCCAGCTATGGGGCAATGGCAAATGTTGTGGGGTAAGTTGAGCCAGCACTTTAACTTATCCCACTATAAGGCACTGAAGTTAAGTTAAATCTCTGAAGTATAAACTGGTATTTTAATGTGATATTACACAACTGGTTTAGTTTACCATATATATATATATATATATATATATATATATATATATATATATATTTTTTTTTTTTTTCCAGAAATGAAACAATTAAAGATGCATTGAAAAGTATGCAAATAAAATTAAACTACATTTGATTGGTTTTATTTTGATAAAGTTAGCTTTAAGAAAAGAAATATGACTGTTTGTAAAATGAAATTTAATTTTTAAGTTAAAAAAATTCACATCGGTTTGAATCAGATTCAGTTAGATGGTCAGTTTTAACCAGATGGTTCATTTGACCCATGGACTCCGGTCAACTTACCCCTAACTTGGGGCAAATTGAGCCATAGGAAGACTTTTTAAATTTTAAAAGCCATAATTTTAGAACCCTTTGTCATAGATACATTCTGCTACTTTAAAATGATAGGAAACATCCTGAAATTACTTCAGATACTTTCATGGTACATTTGCCTCATTTTCCCTTAAGGACCACATAAGTACAAAATGGCTCATCTTACCCAACTCTCCCCTACTTTTAAAAAGGCTAAATGATACTTAACTTGCAAATGGTATAGTAATTTTCTTAGCACAATATTCTCATTACAGAAAATAAAACATAATTTTAATGACACCACCAAAAATTTCAGTTTCTCAAAGTCATCATCTTTTAGGAAGTGCCAATATAATGGGAATTTACATCACTGCGCATTGCATTCTGGGTAGTCACTGCCATGTTTTAGGACACGCTAAGTAGTATACAATAACAACAAAGACAAATCACCAGAGATAAACACAACTGTTTTTGCGTCAATATTTTAAGAGCTGCTTGCCGTTGCTTAAAATAACTGGGCTAGTATTTGAATCCCTTGCATTCATTTGAGCCCTCAGTTGTGTGGCCAGGACAGGACAAGTACACACCATGGCCTTCTATCGTACCACACTAAATTGATTTCTCTTTTGCTGTTTTAAAAACTAAGAGACACTGATATATCTGTCAGATAAACAATAAACAGAACATAGTTTGATCTCAGCCAGTTGATCATGTATTTCAGTGTTTTTTTAGAGTCATCTGGAGCAGTGGTTTTCAATTTCAGTCCTCGCGACCCCCCACTTTGCACATTTTGTATGTATCTCTTATCACTTCCCTGTGAAGTGGACTTCACAGGATATTCTGCCATGATTCCAGTTTGAAGGGGTGCATATGTTCCATTCAAAAGGACATTAAAGGAAATTTAAATTTTATTTATTTACAGTATATTATGTCACACTTCACACTGCAAATCTGTGCAAATCCATGAATGAATGTTTCAAAGTGAAGTAGGCCTAAACTTTAACAGATATTCCGTGCTCAGAGAGAAGAGAGCAATGAAGTGTAGGGACCAGTTTCGGTCAAAACACAGTTCATGCATGGAGGTCTCTTCTAACGAGCTGGTTATTTGAATCAGGTGTGGTACGCAAGGACTGGAGTTTAGAACAACTTATGTATTTAATCAACACATATCATATCGCATTACATTCTTAATGTTAAAGCATTAAGGGATAAAATAACATTATGACCCTTTGCAATGCAGCTCTGAAATTAATTGTATTGTGAAAGCACTACACGAAATATGTTTTACTGGACAAAGAGTTGCTAAAGAATGAATCAAAGGAGCATTGCCTTATGAATAAGGAAAGTGATTGTAACAAGCTATTTGACACATAACATTTCAAAATGTGTTTTTTAATACTTTTTTTATGGTGTGAGCACTTACAAATTCAAGTGGACTGAAAAAAAAAATTACTCTCTGAACATGAGAGCAGATATGGCAGTTCATAAAACAGCAAGCATTAATGTGTTTTTAACTGTATAATATAAATTTCAACATCTAACTCCACTATTATCCAGTCTCTACTGTAGTGTCAGTGTCCCAGAATGTTACCAACGTCACTTTCCCATTCTCTAGTACTACTATTGGATTCAGTGTTTGAATAAATGTGACAAACCAACCCTAGTGAAAAATAAACATATTAAAATGTATCTAAAATACATTTATTTCATGCTAAGTATACTGCAAGTACCTTAATAAAAAATACCCTGCAATTGTACTTTTAATATACTAAACTGATATACTTAAAGTCTGCTGAACTGGAGCAACTAATTTTGTACTTAATGATTTTAACTGTGTGGAAGTACTGCTGAAGTCCAACTAAAGATATACTAAAGTATATTTGATTGTGCTAAAGTGGAACTATTGCAAGTATAATTCAGGTCCACTTAAAATATCTTGTATTTAAAGACAGATATTACTCAAAAATCATACAATCCTCATCAATAGTGACACTGAAAGACATTTTAGGCTTAATATTAAGAAATTAGCATTTTACTAGCAAAGTACTCCAAATAAAGTTTAATTAAAACATTTATATTAGTATATCTTGAGCTGTATGTCTTACAAATTATTTTTTTATTTACTTAAAATAGAGTAATTCAGAAACCACAGTATATCTAAAATGACGCGCATGTGTTCTGGAGCTGACATTCCCTTTGTCTATTAGCTGCAGCGCATGTCCATTTTAGCTTTATTGGAACAGGGATTGACAGACGGCTCACCACCCTCATTTGTCACTACTAAGCTTGAGATGATCCAGCCATTAATTCCTAACTGACATTTTCCAATTTCCATTTAATATGACTGGAAAGTTATTTCTTTTTCATTTGCGAAATGATGAATTCAAACATAATCAAATATACGTAGTACAAATGGTTTGTACGTGTAATGAGCAGCGCTGAAGAATTTCTTTCTGTCAAACTGATCCAGTTACCATTAAAACATGCAATCTACAACCTTTATTCTTCCCCCTAGCATGTTTATGAGAGAAAATTTGTCAAAACAAACATCTAAAAACGCAGCGTGACAGTGGCATACTTCACGGATATAATACTTCATTTAAACGACAATGCTTAAATACATGCGTTAAGTTCTGTCAGGTTCAACCAAGGTATATCTATTTTTGGATAAAGGCACTGCTTTAGTTTCCCTTCAACATCATTTTAGCACTTTTCTTTGACGTCTTTACAGGTTCCTTTCCTCGGAGGCCTCAAAGTGCTAGGTTATTTTCTTTAAAAAAGGAAGGAGTATTTCTCAGCAATTTGATTTGAACATTGTGCCTCTCCAGCAATTTAAATACATCCAAAATCCTGCAAAGCAGCGGGTCTCTCTTCTTCCTTCCTCTCCCTCTCCTGGATGGGCATATAGTGTGCCAGGTCACACTTTGATCTAGACCATCAGAATCTCTGTGGGAGATCTGGCAACTCTCATTCAGCAGACAAAACAAAGCCTGGTCTGCAGAGTGTTTCGATTATATTTCAACACTCTGAATTGATGTTTTTGGGAATTCGAATGAACAGGCATCAGCACGCTCATCATCCAGCAGATACGGTTTTGTATTTTGCTTTTTAAAGACAAAAGCTGGTTGTGGCTAATGAAGGCTGCTGGGAAGAGGCTGATAAAAATCAGATGAGAGTGTAGAAAGAAAGATGGCCGCCTGCCAAAAGTGGACAAGCTATTGGTGAACTGAGACACCAGGTGACAGGCCAAAAAAACAGATTGCTGGTAGTTCTGGCACTAGTGGATGTTAATAGGTGTTCCGTGTGAGTCAAAGGCATCCCGCTACTTCAGCCTTCACATTACAGCCCCGTAATGTGTGCACAGTGTTTTGGGGATGGTAATGAAAAGCGTGAGATTTTATGATGATACTCTATAACACGGCATAACCGACATGGGGATTTGTTCATGCAGTAAGTCGCATTGTACAAAGAGCGTCTGCTAAATAACAAATAACCAAACCAACGGAGACAGCAATTCTTTTATCTCTCCCCAAACCTTTGTGATGTTAAGGATGTTTGATCATACACCTGCTAGCTGTGACATTTTGCAAGTTGGTGTTATACGTCTCAATCGCCTGATTCGCTGCTATGCTCCAGCGGTATGTAGTTTAAACAAAAGAGATGCTAAATAAAGACAAATCTGCATGCAAGTCTAATACTTTCCTGTGAATAACTTAGCAAGGAGCCGAGACCACGGGGTGCTCAAATGTGCCTTTGAAAATCACATTTCCACTCTGTAAATGTCAAAACCAGTCTGTTAAAGGACAAGGGCTAAGCATATGATCTTGAGGGTCAATCTTAACCACTCGGGCTGTGAAAAGATTGAATGACATCCACTTTGACTGAAAGTTGATGCAATCAATGCAGATTTCATGTGAAACTGTGCAGAAATGGCTTCATTTGTGTCTGGAGAAAGTGAGGCTGATGGCAAAATAGATCTGTGGAGTATGAACACATGTGCACTTATAATATACACTACTCATTGAACATTCGCTCAAACTCTCAGCACAATTCACAATTTCAGCACCAGCCAAATGCAAATTCCAAACCTTTCCTGTATTTCCCTGCACTAATGCATCTGTCTGTCTGTACTCATTTGTGTATTACCTTTGTTTTGTTTTTATTAGAATCAAATCTTAAATAGACTATTAAAATTCTGATTAAAAGTGTTATATTTTTAAACAAAAAGTATTCAAATCATAAATAATGATTGCACATATTATTTTATAAATCCATCCCAACCTGAAAAAAACATTAAGGCTGAACTTTCCTTAATATTTCCTGAATATTCCCTCAATATTAGTTATTAGTTACACTAAGTAATTAACTAAATAAACAATAAATAGACTTTTAAAGCCACAGAATGTTGTGATGTCTTTGAATGATATACATTATGATACTATATATATATATATATATATATATATATACACCCTGACAAAAGGCTTGTCGCCTATCCAAGTTGTAGGAACAACAAATAATAACTTGACTTCTAGTTGATCATTTGGAATCAGAAGTGGCTTATATGAAAGGCAAAGGCCTCTAGATTACGCTTATTTTACCAAAATAAAATCTTATCATGCCGTGATTTTTAATTATTTAATTAGGACAGAAAGGTCAGACTTTGCTTAGACAAAAGTCGTGTCACATCTTTAAAGGATTCAGCCAATCACAGATTAGAGCGTCACCTGTGACAAATACCGTAATTAACACATTCCCAGGTGTGTAGAAGAAGAACCCCAGCACACCCAATCTTGGAACATTTGAAATGCATCCTGACCTGACAGCATGCCAAAGATTCAACCACAGACCAAAGTGCTGATCATCAAGAGCCTGAAGACCAAGTCTCCTGCTGAGGTGGCAGACATCTTTAATGTATCTAAACGTCAAGTGGAGAGGATCAGAAAAAGATTTGAAGAAACTGGTGAAGTTCATGACAGGCCCAGGTCAGGCAGACCCCGTAAGACAACTGTTCGAGAGGACCGTTTGTTGGTTCCACAGTCCAGGGCCAGCCCTTTTTCAACTGCAGCAGAGCTACATAACAACTGGTCACCAGAAACCCCTGTATCTACAAGAACAGTCTGTCGAATTCTCTCACACACTGGTCTCAATGGCCAAATTATTGCTCAGAAACCAGCATTAAACAGAAGACAACTAAAAAATTGTGTTGCATTTGCCAAGGCCCACAGCTTGCGGGAAGGATGGACTGTGGAAAAGTGGCAGAAGGTTGATTTTTCCGATAAATTCTCTATTGAACTGCATCCCAATCATCGCAAATACTGCAGAAGACCTGTTGGAACCCACATGGACCCAAGATTCACACAGAAAATAGTCAAGTTCGGTGGAGGTAAAATCATGGTTTGGGGTTACATTCAGTATGGGGGCGTGCGAGAGATCTGCAGAGTGGATGGCAACATCAACAGCCTGAGGTATCAAGACATTCTTGCTGCCCATTACATTCCAAACCACAGGAGAGGGCAAATTCTTCAGCAGGATGGCACTCCTTCTCATAATTCAGCCTCCACATCAAAGTTCCTGAAAGCAAAGAAGGTCAAGGTGCTCCAGGATTGGCCAGTCCAGTCACCAGACATGAACATTATTGAGCATGTCTGGGGTAAGATGAAGGAGGAGACATTGAAGATGAAACCAAAGAATCTTGATGAACTCTGGGAGTCCTGCAAGAATGCCTTAATTGCCATTCCAGATGACTTTTTATTAATAAGTTATTTGAGTCATTGCCGAGACGTATGGATGCAGTCCTCCAAGCTCATGGGAGTCATACACAATATTAATTCTTTTTCCACTGCACCATGACTTTATGCTCTGTACTGTACATTATTTCTTTTAAGTGACAAGACTTTTATCTAAGCAAAGTCTGACCTTTCCGTCCTAATTAAATAATTAAAAATCAAGGCATGATAAGATTGTATTTTGGTAAAATAAGCGTAATCTAGAGGCCTTTACCTTTCATATAAGCCACTTCTGATTCCAAATGATCAACTAGAAGTCAAGTTATTATTTGTTGTTCCTACAACTTGGATAGGCGACAACACTTTTGTCAGGGTGTGTATATATATATATATATATATATATATATATATATATATATATATATATATATATATAGATAGATAGATAGATAGATAGATAGATAGATAGATATACAACACTGATGCATCTGTCTGTCTGTACTGTATTATGTTTATTTTATTGTTATTAGAAATTATTTTTTTTATTTTTATTTTATTATCTTCAATAGATTAATATTTCAATTAAAAGTTCTTAATCAGAAACACTGTAAATACTGACTGTTCTATTATTTTTAAAAAATATTCAACCATTAAAAAAAAAATAGATATTAAATTGTACATATTATTAAAAAAATACTATATAAGGCTCAAATAAATCCAACGTAACATGAATTCAATTAAGGCTGAATTTAACATGTTATTTACTATTGTATGGTTAAAATAATCAAATCAATTTGCTGTACTTTGGATCAAATAAATGCAGGCTTGGTGAGCAGAAGAGATTAAAAAAAAAAAACAAAACTTAAAAAATCTTACTGTTCAAAAACTTTTGACTGGTAGTGTACATATGCAAATGGTTAAATTTACAACAAAAAAGCTTTAACTATAACATTTTTATTCCAAGTGCACAACACCGTAACACAAAGAGAAACAAAACAAACTGAACCTTATATCCCTCAAGACTACTGTATTCAGTGAGATCTTCAGCATTTACACCACTCTAGCAAACAATAGTTTCATTAAACTAGCAACGTTTGGGTAGTCGTTAGTGATTTGAGTACGCAGCCTCTAATGAATTTAGAGAGGGAATAAAACGAAAGAAAAGAAACAATTACAGCTTAACTTGGATCCAACAAATGTGTGAGATGAATTGTTCCTAATTACTCTCAGTCATGATCACAAATGTGTTGATTGGCCTCACTGATGGCTCTAAAAGGGACAACTCTGCTCATTACATAAAACAGGGAGTAATGACGCTGCGCTGGATTAAGCACTCTCGTTTAAAGGCTGCAGAGAATCAAAGCACTAATCTTTTGCTCCCTGCATGGCCTCCCTCCTCCCTTCCCTGCATTCCCATACTAGCCACGGACCGCAGTGCTAGGAGTTAAGTGACACAAATATTTGTTCTGGGCATAGATACATGGAGTCCAGTAGTCTGGGGACAGCACAGAAATCACCTCTCATCCAAGTCGCATCCAAATGCAGTTCTGATAAATGACTGTCACTTGGAGACCGCTCAACTGGAAATGCACGGCCCTCGATGATTAACCAACAGATGCTAATCCAATGCAAATCATCACCCCTGTCCAAAAGGGTAGAGGAGGAAAACATGAATCATTTGGGGAGTGAGCCAAATAAAAACAGCCACGTGCAACACCAAGTCCTTGTGACTTAAAATAGCTAATGTAGCCTCCCACACTGAATAAAATCCTATTCAAAATTTGGATTCAAATCTCAAACTGACAGTTTAACAGCTGAGCCTAAGACTCTTGCTAATTTGAAAACGTCACTTTAGAGCTAGTAACAAAGAAACATAGAGTATTATGTAGACTAGAGTATTATGAGAGAGAGACGGACTGAGCGAGTGTGATTACCTGCATCTGATACAGCATTCGTTTTTCAGCTCAGTCTCATATTCACAATAAAACAATAGTCTGAATGTGCTGAGGAAAGCGATATCTTTGTCGTACTATCCTTTCATCTGTTAAGGAGGATTTCCATTGCCAGCACTGCTCAGTGCATTTGTTGATTGTGAATTACAAGCTGTTTTTGAAGGTAATAACTTAATAACAATATAAAAGTCTTTACTGCTCACTCACTCATAAAAACAGTCTCATGTTGCCATCTAATGGCGGAATAATGTAACTACATTCACCCTCATCAACACACACACAATTTTCCAATACTAGATACTGTTATTAAATAAAGTTATTATAAAATATAACATGATGAGATTTTACCCTCAGCCAAAACTATTTGCTCCGGAACAAATGACAGAATAATAAAACCAAAGACTGCCTGGATTTACCCAAAATGAATCATATCTTATGTTTAACCACTATAGAGACATCAGATCCAGCAGCAAATTCCAGAAGATCTGTCCGAGGTAAGGATGTTCTCGGCGGGTTCATGAGCGCTGAATGGCTGCTGACACCCTGGAGCTCACATCTTTAAAAATATCAAAGAAAATGTTTTAAATAAAATTACATTCCGTGACACAAAAACATAAGCGGAGTGATACAAACGGTGAAATGGCACCTCCTCGCAGCCAATCGATTTCTGAATCGAGAACCAGAACTGTTATGTGTAATTTGCATGTAGATATGTGTGTGTATTATATTCATTAAAAATCATAAAGAATCATTTTTGTGTTTTTATTAAAAAATAAATAAATAAATGAAATTTCACTCTTCAGCTCTGTCTTAAAATGGATTGAAACAGTTCTTCAGGATTTGCATTTCACTACCATCTTCTTTTTCTGATTTCTTTTCTTTCTTTTTCTTTTCTAATTTGAAAGTGATGTGTACCACGAGAATGCCAAAGCAACTTATACAGATCCGCTCATTGTTATGCATTGGAAATGTCTTTCAGAGGGGCAACATATGAATTCAAAGTATTTTATCAAAGGCAGAATCTTGTTATTGTTGTATTGTACATGCATCATCTTGCCCCGTATGGTAATGCTCTCTTCAAGCAGATCCTGTTTTCTCCATGAAAATACACTGAATGTGTTTTAACTCTTCCAGTTATGAAAGACAGAGTGACATTTTCTGTAGTCATCTTACATCACTTTTGCTCGAAAGACAATCCCAGTCTCTGACATTTAAACCTGTTCCCTCAGCAGCATTAATGCGGCATTCACTGAAGGCAATTTTGGGACCGTCAGGATGACTGATGCCAAATTGTGGTATTATTTTTATAAAGGAATAAAAATGCCATTTTCAGCATATGTCGAGATGAAACTACACAGCGATGACAGACAATTTGAGCTGGCCTAGGATTTTCTTTTGAGGTGATTTAAGTGACATGTGTCAAATTTAAGTATCTTACAAGACCAGAATTTTGTTTTTTTTCGGACTAAACAAAAAACAACCGAATCCTTACTTGCCCTACATGTTTGCCATCAAAGTAAACAGCAGCTAGAAATGGCACTAAAGAGGTTTTCAACTAAGTTGGGATGAACTTCCCTGTGAATTACAATTAAAGGATAGCCCACCCAGAAATTAAAATTCTGTCATTAATTACTCACCCTCATATCGTTCCAAACCCATAAGACCTTCGTTCATCTTAAGAACACAAATTAATATATTATTGATTAAATCCAAGAGCTCTCTGACCTTGCATAGACAGCAACTCAACTACCGCAAGGTCAAGGTCCAGAAAGGTAGTAAGGACATCATGAAAATAATCCATGAGACATTAGTTGTTCAACCGTAATGTTACGAAGCTACGAGAATAATGTATGTGTGCAAAGAAAACTAAACTAACAACTTTATTCATCTATGAAATGGGTGAGGGTGAGTAACTAAAGAGGGGAATTCCTTTTTGGGTAAACTATTCCTTTAAGACACTGATCTTTTACAAAAAAGAAAAAAAAATCCTACATGCAGCTTTGTGTCATATATCCCCTGACATAACATGCAAACTTACTTTAGTTCTGTGTATTTTGCAGACTAAATGTCCACCTGGAACAACCTGGGGTTAAATGTCATGTTCACTTTCATGTCATTTAAAAAGAAGAAATGAAATGGGAGGATTTTTGTATTTTCATTAAATATGAAACAGTTTCCACTACAGTTAGACATTTTAATACTTTATGTGAGACAGGGCTGTGTTCCGTTTAGAATCGAATAGAGAATTCCTTTCCTGAATTTGATCCGAAGTGGTAAACTGGATGCAAAAATAGGAGGCTAATTAAAATTCGAATTTAAGAAAGAATTAAAATAATAAAATGTAAAGAAAGAAATTCATAGTGCTGTGTATACTATACTATACTAGCTTAAAAGAATGCCATTTAAATAAAATGTGATAATAGTTTCATTCTGTTAAACTATATAGATACACATTAGATGACAGTAATAATCAATGTTTGAAATGCCATATGTCTTTTTACTTTAAAATTTCATATTTAATTCAATGTGTTGCCTGCTGTTTCTGTGTAATTAATTGTGTAATTTACCAGCAATTTCTGTGTGAAAACTGTTTCAACAAAGGTTTCACAAATTGAACATTTCATAAGAATACATTAAAAAAAAAAAAAGATTTTTTCAAATTCAGATTTACATATTCTATATATAAACAGACAAGTTGCAAATTCGTATTAGAATTATCATACTCTGATGTCTGACACTTTTGAATTTCTTAACATTTCAGTTCAACACATTCCTCTTCCAATCATTTAATATCCGAAGGTGTATGAATAAATCTAGTGGTGTCAATTGATTAAAAAAAATAAGTAATTAATCACACATTTTTCAGAAATTAATCATGATTAATCGCAATTAATCCCACCTAACATTACAATTTTTAATTATACTTTTATATTGCAATACTTTCATATTCAGTCTTCAAATTTATGTAGAAACAACATGAAGTATTTTTTTTTTATTTGTTTAATGCCATCTTTTTTTTTATGACTGACAGCAAGTGTCACTGATACCAACTGATGTCTCTATGAATTTTTTCCTAATATTTAACTATTGACTATAGCCATTCATCATTACAGTATAATTGAGAGCTTTCAGTTTAACATTTATTAGTCTTGTAATTTTAATGGACTTAAAACAGTCTTCTCATAATCTTATTATAATAACTGTCAAATAGCTACCTGTGCCAAATTTAATAAAGTATAGCCAAATTTAATAAAGTTACCAAACACTAAATCTAAATTAAATAAAAGATAAAGCTCAAAAGGAAAATTGATTTCCTATTTTTAATTTTGTTCTTTGATTAACAGACATTACAGCAGCTGGTTATTAGGATATTTTGGCTGCTCTTACTTTAAAAGCTGCCGCTGCTGAACTGGAAGCGGATTTGACACTGCTTTAAATCGGACTCTTAAATAGTAAACACATGCACAGTTTTAAGGCAGCTTTAGTTGCCTTTTTTGGAACTTCATGCCTTAACTGACGACATAACTATGATTAATTACATACTCATAGTTTCATTTGGATATGAATGTGATACAGCACTTTAATATAGCCTAATACAGTGTGCGCTGGCCTATTTGTGCATGCACTTGAAGAGCACATGCTACAAGCACAGTATAATGGCTGACAGGACAGGAAGATTCGTTTTTACTAACATATGACCAGACAACACCTTACAGCTGTTCTACTGAGGTTCTGTTTGCAATGGGAAATGAAGTATTCTAAGTAAGCGAAGGGAAGGAAACCAGCCTTGCAATGAGATTTTCAACAGCTCTTTAAAATCTCAAGCCTCTATTAGAATGAGGAGCAGGTTGACATTGTCAACAAGGCATATAACCTCAGCATTTGACGTGGCAGCCTGCCCACCTCATGTCTTTGTTATTTTGCCTGTGACGCATTTCTCACAATGGGAGAGAAGGATTGTGATACATCAGTGGCGATTTCTTTAAGACTGCAAGGGAAGCTCAGCTTCCCCTATAATGTCACAAAATTAATGGTCAAATTATGTACTATTGTATTAACATTTTATTGACTAAAAATGCGTTAGAAAACGTTCATCTCAAAGACGAGTTCGTTCAGAATCAGTTAGATATAGCAGGTCGGCTGACTTGATTTTCTTCTCATACATTCCCGTAGCGTCACAGTGCATTTCCCCGTTGAAGCCCAGCGTCCATTGACTTCAATGGGGCTGCTTTGAACGTTTTTTTTTCAGTGCTTTGAAACTAGACGGTCATTGGATAAACGCTGCGATTATGTCCCGCCCACGGACGCTCAGCGTCTCTGGGGGTGAATGAGGAGCAAATGAGGAGTGGGCTGGCCTGGACGCCGAGCTTCTGCGTGATGATTGGAGGGTCTGTCGAAAGATTGCATCTCCTTTTGACTGACAGCGATTTTGTACTATAAGGAATCGCTGAAGCTATTCGCGCTCAGTCCCATCGCGGATTTCTCAAGTTCAGTCGAAATAAAACTGCTGCAACCTATTTCTTTATATTTGCTTGGCGAAATTGCTTGATTTTCATCATACATTTCACACAATTATACACCACATTCCTTGTTTCACTTTTACAGAGTTTAATATTTTTTTTAGATCGTTCATTCATTCATTCATGTTAATATTTAATGTAGTAATCAATATATATATATAGATTACTACATTAAATATTAACATGGAGGATGACTATAAATTAATATATATATATATATATATATATATATATATATATATAGTAATCTTGAAAAATTTTAACATAACATAATGAAACCTTATATTTCTATTAAAATACTTTAGAAATAAATAAATAAATAAATCTCCATAATAACCTTATTTAAATTGCAAAATATTTATACTATATAGTAGCATCTGACTAAAAGAAAAAATACATCATATTTTGCATAATAAAACTAAAGCTTTTTTTTTTTGCATTGTGACTTACTTATGACAATAAGGCACATTCTTGTGAATAAATAAATAGACAATTTTACGATGTAGGCCGAAAATGAGCTTCCCCTATTTGACAGACCAGTAGCCGCCACTGTGATACATATACAGAAATCACACATGACATAGTTAAGAGAATAAATGCTTATGTGAAAAGAGGACACATGGCTTTTTTGTATCCCTATAGGACGACTTTCATTAGCGTCTCTGCTTTGATGGATATAGCATAGTTTGGATGGCAGGTGCATCTCCACCCTCCCCTGTCTGAGGTGATTTATCTAGCAATTTTGCACATCTGGAACAGTAACTCACAAGAGATCTGAAAGTGCTAAATAAAGGGATAATAATGTAAGCACGCCTCAAAAACACTCAGTTTTTAGGTAGATCAGCGAAAGAAAAATCTGAGTAACCATACATTAAAACAATGAAGGCTGCTGCAGGCTTTAAATAGTCATTAAATAACACAAAAGAGTCCCTAACGAACAACTCCATGAGCAATGAGCCTTGTTAAGCAAAAGGAGTAATTATGAAAGATTGTTCTAATGCCTGGCAGATGTATTGAGAACTAGTTAGAGATCACAGCAGTGATTGATAGGAAGCAAATACTGTAGGTCAAATCTAACAGGTTTGCTTATGTATATTTGGTAACGGTAGCTTATGTGTATTAGGGAAGAATTATCACGATTAACTACACTGTAAAAACAGAAAACACAATTTGTTGAGTCAGATTAAAATAATTAGTTACCCTGCTGCCTTAAAATTTTAAGTTCAGTCAACTCAAATAAATTTAGTCAACTTGAAATGTTAAGTTGTACTAAGTGACAACTTAGATATTTGTTTGTTAAACTTAAAAGCTGAGTAACCCAGCTGCCTTAAATTTTTAAGTTGAATCAACTCAAATATCTAAGTTGTCACTTAGTACAACTTAACATTTTAAATTGAATAAACTTAAGTTGGCTGAACTTAAAATTTTAAGGCACCCAGGTAACAAATTATTTTAAGCTGACTCAACAAATTGTTTTTTTTTTACAGTGTAGTTACTTAATATGCCTATAATTAACATATTGCTTGTTTATTAGTACTTAGTACTTACTTAGTGCATGACCATATTCTACATTTCTAATCCTACTTAATACCTGAATTTAACAACTACCTTATTAACTAATAATAAGCAGCAAACTAGGAGTTTATTGAGGCAAAAGCCATAGTTAATAGTTTGTTAATGGTGAGAACTGGACCTTAAAATAAAGTGTGACCGTGTATTCTATGCAGTCTTGTTTTGTTTGTTTGTTGTTTTGAGCCAATTACATCATCATGTGACTAAATATTTTATACATGAAAATATATAATACATTTTCATATATAAAATATCTTGCTGATTCTTCTGATACAAAACAATAACAATCAATAAAAATATATTTTTAAATAAATACAATTATTAAATTATGACAAAATTATTATATTATGTTAATTGTTAAAAACAAGTTATAAAAATAATTTAAATGATTACATTTTGTAACTGCTATGCAAAAATCTAAAAAAAAAACAGAGATGGATAAAATTATGAAATACTATGAATAAAACTATGAAAATCTTTAAATAAATAAATAAGTAGATACACAAGCAAACAATTAAATGTTTTTTTTTTCTTTCTTTTTTTGCATTTTGCTAAATTATATTTTATAAACTTATTGTATTAAAATAGAAAGAAAATAATCAGAATGCATTACTAGTTTAAATGTACATCAATGAATGGACATAATGTAATATTATGAAATATTATTGCAATTTAAAATAGTGGTTATCCATTTTAATATACTTTCAAATAGAATTTATTCCTGTAATGCAAAGCTGAATTTTTAGCATCATTACTCCAGTCTTCAGTGTCACATGATCCTTCAGAAATCATTCTAATATGCTGATGCATTTTCAGTGTCGGATACAGCTGTGATGCTTATTCGTTTCCATTCGAAGGTTGGGGTCAGTGAATTTTTTTCTTTTCTTCTTTTTTTTTTTTTTTTTTTTTTTGAAAGAAATCAATGCTTTTATTCAGCAAGGATTTGTTAAATCGATCAAAAGTGTTAGCAAAGACTTACATTGTTAGAAAAGATTTATTTTTAATTAATGCTGTTCTTTTAAATTTTAATTTAAATTTATTTATAATTAATATTTATTTATTGCCAATATTGATAATTCTAATAATAAATCTGCATATTGGAATGATTTCTGACGGATCATGTGACACTGAAGACTAGAGTAACGGCTGATTAAATTCAGCTTTGCATCACAAGAATAAATATATTTTATATAATACAATTAAAGTATATTAATACAGAAACCATTCATTTTATATGTAATTACAGCATCTACCAGAAGGGGCTAACTGTACCAAGCTAACTACTGTAGCCAAACCCTGGCTGATAACCGAAAGGTTAAAGGTTCAAGTGCCTTAAGATTGACTGACTGACCCATGAACAACCTTCACTGTGTCCTTAAGAGAAACACTTAACCCCAGGGCTGTGGAATTAAGTGTCTTGGTTTAAGTACTTGAAGTCATTTTAAAAGCATCAGCTAAAATGCCTAATAAGTAATTAATTAGCCAACATTAAACATTCAGCCAGTGCTCCAAGAGGGCTGGTACTCACAGTACAAACACTGCAAAGTATTATCAAATCCTAGAGAGATTTGGGAACTTTCCAACACACATTCTGTGCTTGAAAAAGGAAATCTGAGGCGTTCACATGGTCAGTATGACAAATTATCCTATTTAATTAGCAATCTGGAAATAGTGCAGAATCTTGATCATTTCTTATGCATTTACATCTTAACTCTTAGCACCTTCTTTTTCATTTACAGCAGATTTCTTTTAGATTTAGAGGGTGCTAGTGTGTCTTCAACTGTAAAACCTCTCTTTTTAGCATATTTTTTTACTTTTGAATGTAATATTTTTTTTTTTTTTTTTTCTCAGCTGGTACTGCTAAGCCGTGTTGGAAAGTAAAAGAGAATTTCATTGGCGCTCTACAAAGACAGCCTGTGTGTGTCAGCATAAATTAGCACACAGGGCTGTAGTTAGCATTCTTGGCAGTGCCAAGCCAACATGCATATTCTCAAGGTAACATTGAATCGAGCTGCAGCAAATCTTTTAATTTGAATTCTTCTGTTCTCTTTTTCCTTTTAAACCATTTCAATATTTAACTGTTTCAAAGTGGCGTGTACTACAGCATTTCACCATCTTGATATTTGTGCTAACGTCATAAAAATACTGGTAATGCACCCTCCTTTTAATATTTTCGCTCAGTGTTCTGTCACTATAAGAAAAAGACTAATAAATCTCTGACATATTGCTATTTGGAGGGATATGACCTCAATCCCTGGCCCATATGAAATGAAAAGCAGGTGAAATTATTGATTTCTTTTTCACAAGACAGACTATGCTTTTTTTAATGTGAGCAAGCAGAATTGGTCTGTCACTTCTGGTCATAAACACAGAGAATTGGCTGTAGGTTTATGAGGTTATACGGAAAATGGATCTCACTCACTCACTTCTTCACTTCAAACGAGATCACAAGCTGTGCAGCGGTGCAAACCAGGGCAGGTGCCACCAGAGCTGCTGGGCTCGTAGAGTCATGTGACCCAATTCATGTAACATATGTATGTAATCAAGCAATAACGCCACACCATAATCATTTCAGAATAAGGCTGCTTATTCAAATCTAATAGGTCTAGAGAACCCAACAAAAATTAATGGAGTCAAGCAATCCTAATGTATGCCGTGCTGAAATTACACTTAATAAACAGCATGCGTGTAAATCTGTCAAGACTCCAGAGCCCATACGCTGTCTGCAGCGCCTGTACTGTGCTGCTGGGTGTGTGTTAGGATGCAGGGTTGTCATTTTGGATTCGGAAGCATAAGCGAGCCGCAGATGTTTCCTGTATGACATGTGCGAAAAGGAGAGACAGACATGACTGGGCAGGACAGACGACACATCAACAGCACGTCAATCATTACACACTTCCTTAGCTTTACTGTTATGCGCTCGCAAGACGGAGGAATAAAATAAATGGAAATCGCATAGAAACTAAAGCTGCCAATTGAAATAAATAAATACATAAATATTCAAAAGTTTGGGGTTAGTAAATTTTCTTGAATTTTTATTTATTTAGTTATTTATTGTTTGTTTTTAAAGAAACTTATATTTTTAATCAGAAAGGATGTATTAGATTGATAAAAATAAATAAATAAATAAAAAAATTCAATTAAGTTGTTGTAAACTTTTTATTCAAAGAAAAAAGTATTATGATTTACACAAAAATATAATATGAAGCACAACTGTTTTCAACATGGATAAAAATAAGAAACGTTGATCATCAATTGTGACAGCGGACCACAAAACCAGTCATAAGGATCAATCTTATGAAACTGAGGTTTATACATCATCTGAATGATGAATAAATATCGTTCGTCAAAAAAATTCAGGTTTTACTATCCTTGTGGGGACATATGTGTGACACACACACACACACACATATATATATATATATATATATATATATATATTGACCCAACAATGCATTGTTGGCTATTGCTACAAATATATGCTACAAATTTCTACTTATATTTAAAATAGAATTTATTCCTGTGATGAAAAGCTGAATTTTTATCAGCTGTTACTCCAGTCTTAAGTGTCACATGATCCTTCAAAAATCATTCTAATATGCGAATTTATTATTAGAATGATCAATGCTGGATAATATCAACAGTTGTGCTGCCAAATATTTTTTGGAACCTGTGATTTTTTTTTTTTTTTTCAGGATTCTTTCATGAATAAGTTTAAAAAGTACAGTGTTTATTCAAAATATTAATATTTTATAACAATGTCAATTATTTATTATTAACTTTTAATAAACTTTTAATTATCAACTTAATACATCCTTGGTGAATAAAAGTATTAATTTCTTAAAAAAAAAAAAAAAGTGTACTGACCCCAAACTTTTGAACGGTAGTGTATATATGATTTGAAAGCTTTGTTTGATTTTGAGCACAGGTAAAATGGTTTTGAAGTGATTGTTTGATTTTGCCAGAAGAATCAAGGGGGTCTGTGAATTTACAGTTTTTTTTTTTTTTTAACTGCTTACACACAAAATCTTTTCTTGTCACACAATTTCTGAAACCTGACACCAGAACCACACACCAAATCTGCAAAACCATATGCTAATTCTCTGCCTTTGACTCAGTTTTCAATTTCATAAAACTCTTTTTGCAAAACACAACACACAATTGTAATAATTAAAATTAAAATTAAAATTAAAATTAAAATAATTATAATTATAATATTAGAATGATTTCTGAAGGATTATGTGACTGGAGTAATGATGCTAAACATTCAGCTTTGAAATCACAGGAATGAATGACATCTTACATCTTTTTCACAGTTGCTAAAACACTAAACCCCATTCTCTAAACCAAATTCTGAATAGCCTAAACCAATTTGTCAAATAAATCACTCTTTCTGCAAAACCTTAAACAATTTTAGGCAGTTTAGACACTGTTTGCAGACCTCATGCACTCTTTTTGCAAAACTCTAAAACTCTAAGACACAGTTTGCTCTGTGATGAACTTGTGATGCAAAACCCTGAACACAAGAAAGCAAACGTTAAGCACAACTGCAACATGGTTGTCATCGTTAACACACAGTAACTCAAAATTCCTCACACTTGTTTCAAAATATTTAAATATACAAAATATAAGCTATTTGAAAGTGCACAGAAGGCACAGGTGCATCTGTCAGTCTGAGAGGTACAGAAGAGTGTGAATACGTGTGTGAAAAATAAGAAAAAATAAATAAATAAATTATATATATATATTTGAAAGCTTTGTTTGATTTTGAGTAAAAGTGAAATGGTTTCGAAGCAATTGTTTGATTTTTTCTTAGAAGAGTGAGAAAAGAGTGATGGTTTCAAAAAATGTGTTTTAGCATTTCAGAAAAAAACTGTTAAAACAGTTATTTTAAAATTTTACTTAAAATTAAAAAAATAGTTTGGTTTCCATCTTGCTTTCTTGTTTACTGTATGTTTCAACATCTCTCTGCCAATTACTTTCAATCTTGTACAGAAATGTACATACGAGCTTGTGAAAGAAGAGCTTTAGGTTTTGAATAACTGTGTGTATATGATATCCAAAAAATATAATATTAAGGCAAAGGTGTTGCAGCATATGACAAATGTTTTTGATATGTGTTTGTGATATTTTAAATGCAGTGCTTCATTTTGCAAGAGATGTAAGGCATTTTGCATTTTGTGTGTGCAATTCTTGGATTTGTGTGTAAAGTTTTGAAAAATAGAGGTAACGTTTTGAAAATGTGTGTAAGCAGTTGGAAAAAAACACTTTGAACATTTGTATTTGTGTTTAAAGTTTTGAGAAAATGTGTTTTAGCAATTCAAAAAAACTGTATTGGAAAATAATCACTATATACTGTACAGTATATATATATATATATATATATGCATGAGATCTGCAAACAGTGTCTAAACTGCCTAAACTTGTTTAAGGTTTTGCAGAAAGAGTGATTTATTTGACAAATTGGTTTAGGCTATTGAGAATTTGGTTTAGAGAATGGGGTTTAGTGTTTTAGCAAATGTGAAAAACTGTAAAAAAAAAAAAAACGAAACAAACAAAAAAAAAAAAAACATATATAATTATTTGCTCCAAAAACATACATTAAATTACAGCGAATCTAAGTTTTACAATAAATAAACAAAAAGCCTGTGGGCTCTGCTGTATATACATCAAAACGTTGAATGAACCAAAACAACTTGGAGCCTAACAGAAGTACACAATAATTAGCTAATTTATTGCTTTGCTCAAAACTCTATAAAATGGCTTCCTGCTTTATTATCATTTAAAGGGAGGGGAATGCCATCCAAGGATCTGAGTTCTATTAACATAATGGGGACCCATTAGTCTGTAATTAGGACCTAAATGAAGAATAGGCAGGCCAGGCAATGCTTAATTTCCTTTGGACTGGAACAAGCCCCAACTGAGCCTGTGCCCCTAAATGATTAATTGGTAACTATCCATCAAGCTTTTTTGTGGGCTTTAGATAACCTACATTGCGGTTTTCCTTGACCACCCCTGTGATTGAACAAGTGGGCAGAGGTAAGGGAAAGCTCAACAACCCTATCGATACAGCGTGAGAGCACATCACTTCCTTAATCATGTGGACCGGCAGGCTGAAGTAGTTGATGTCAGACGAAGCAGAAGGATTGAGGGGAGATTGATTATTCAGTCAATGTACTTTTCGATCAAAGTGTGAACCACGGGAGTAATTAGAGCAGGAACACAGGACGTCCGTAAGTGAAGTGGCAGGAGTGGGAAAGCACTAGAGAACAAGTTGTTATGAATGTAAAAGGAGTAGTGCTGATATTTACATCTCCAGAACAACTCCAGGGAGAATTTCCCCTCCACTCGATAACATTTTCATGTTTTTTCCCCTCAAAATATTGAGCAACATTTACATGCACATTGACGTCTTAGTTGGCATACTCAATATTCCCTTCCCGAAATTAATTTGAATCATCATAACCTATTCTGAAAGAGGTGGGTGCTACTGAAATGTCAGAGCATGTAAATGAATTATTCAGAATCCTATGCTTTAGATTTCACAACGGTGTCCTTAATGCTACACAGCTGATAAAATTACACATATGCCAAAGTTCAGTCTTCACTCAACATCAGTATATTGCGTCACACACCCCCACCTGACTTGACACAGCTGTGAAATTCACAAAGCCACTGGCATGAATTTCTAAAGATGTTTACCTCTGTTGTGACTTCATGTTTGTTGGATTGAGAACTCCATACGTTGTAAATGCTACTGGCATGTTACCCGATGAAAAAAAATTACAAATGGAGTGAATGTTTGAGATTATAGACAGCAGTACAGATTTGTTGCTTTATGCCAGGTCAGAATCTAAGGCTATTTAAAAAATAAACTAAAATAAATGTCTTTACTGTTCAATATGTGTCCCTTCATAAGGTTTCGCTCAAAGTCCTCAAGCGTGTTTTCTCATGCTTTCATAGTAGGCTGAGTTTTTCAGGCATTGTCGAGCTGGTTTAAAAATTTCATAAAGGGAATACGAGAAACAAAGAGAGTGGGGTTGAAACAGGATACCTCCTACCCAGTCTAAGTTTAAAGTGTATTTCTGTGGAAACGGCAGGTAATGAAGCAGAAATGAAGCCTGTCTTTTATGTCTCTTGTGTTGCTATCTACGTCTCTAAAGTGCGTACACAAAGAGTCACTCCCCTGACACGAGAGTTAACACCGGCTGTGGAGATACGTGACTACGCGTGTCCTGGTGCAACTGCACCCAGGTGGATTGGAGCTAAGCACGTTCACTTCTGCCACTTTAAATTCTCTTTTGTATTGCCCTGCATTGCTGAAATATACATGCCGACTAGTTATTGTGTGTGTGGCTGTCTCTGTGCATTACTGTTACAACGTGCCCCATTCAGTGAATTTTTCCTCAAGGGATTTTGGTGAACTGGACCATCTAATACATACATTAAGGTAAGTAATGTTTAAGTTGTCAGGCCTGAAGGGTATATTTACAGTACATATCTTATGCATGATACAGTTGAGGTCAAAAGTTTACATACTCCTTGCAGAATCTGCAAAATGGTAAATATTTTACCAAAATAACAGGGATCATACAAAATGCATGTTATTCTTTATTTAGTACTGACCTGAATAAGATATTTCACATAGAAGACATTTACATATAGGCCACAAGAGAAAATCATAGTGGAATTTTTAAAAATGACCTGGTTCAGAAGTTTACACACACTTGATTTTTAATACTGTGTTGTTACCTGAATGATTTTTTGTTTGTTTGTTTGTTTGTTTAGTGATAGACTCCCTTGTTTGTCCTGAACAGTTAAACTGCCTGCTGTTCTTCAGAAAAATCCTTAAGGTCCGACAAATTCTTTGTTTTTTTAGCATTTATGTGTATTTGAACCATTTCCAACAATGACTGTATGATTCTGAGATAAATCTTGATCACATAGAGGACAACAGAGGGACTCATATGCTATTACAGAAGGTTCAAATGCTCACATTAAGAGCCAAGGGTGTACACTTTTGAACAGAATGTACAAATTACGTTCTTAGCTCACCTAAATATCATACTTTTTCCTCCATTTAGTACTGCCCTTCAGAAGCTACAGAGAATACTTAAATGTTTCCCAGAAGATAAAAAA
Organism: Labeo rohita; assembly: GCF_022985175.1. Taxonomy (NCBI): domain Eukaryota; kingdom Metazoa; phylum Chordata; class Actinopteri; order Cypriniformes; family Cyprinidae; genus Labeo; species Labeo rohita. The sequence continues at coordinate 15,485,537 of NC_066882.1, read as the reverse complement.
AAGTGAAATCTACCCTGATCTTCAAATTCAAAAAGTTTTCACGGCACTTATCGTATTAAGAATCAGGTGTATGTAAACTTTTGAACAGGGTCATTTTTATAAATTCAGTTATTATTTTCTGTTGTGGGCTATATGTAAATGTCTTTTATGTGAAGTATCTTAATAACATGCATTTTTGCATTTATTTAACATTTTGCAGATTCTGCAAGGTGTATGCAAACTTTTGACTTCAACTGTAAATGTAAATATACAGTGTGCCTCTGTTCTAATAAAATTGCACACACAGGGCAGATTACATATTCTTGAATGTGATCAACTGATGCATTTTGACCCATTTGTGGATCTGGGTCTTTAAAATATGCCAAAATAGGAGGAGAACTCAAGTTTTTCTTACCCAAATTCCTTCTTATTGTTCAATTTAGTAATTGCTTCAGGTTTTGATATTCAAATAATATGTTAAATTAATTGAAATAATATAATACATAAGTTTTACAAAAAATATTTTTTAGGGCCCTATACAATGTTTTATATTTTCAGAAATTTTGTGTACATTTTATTTTTTTCTGGATTGATAATTTAATAAAAAAAGGTATCATCAAAAATGGTGGTAAATGAACAAAGGGGTAAAACATGAACAAGTTAACTAGTATTTTAGCAAGATTTCCACAACAGAGGTTTATTGTTGAAATAAAAAATGAAAGAAAAATTGTGTGATATTCTTTAGTTGTATTAATGTTATTATTATTACTACTACTACACCTACATGCAAGAAATACATATTACTGTACAATAGTAAATTTGTTACATTAAACCAGTGGTTCTCAATCCTGGTCCTGGGGGCCCCCTGCTCTGCACATTTTGCATGTCTCCCTAATTTAACACACCTGATTGAGATCATCAGCTCATTAGTTCAGTTCATGGATCTCTCTCCTAATGAGTTGATGATCTCAATCAGGTGTGTGAAATAAGGGAGACATGCAAAATAGTAAATTTGTTACATTAAACTGTCACTCATTAACACAAAACATACAGACTTCATACTTAAATAAGAGTCTTTATTTATTTATTTATTTTTTTTTTTTTTTTTTTTGTATAGGTTAAGTATATAGCCCTACTTTTAATTTATTTATCCAAAATTCAAGATTCACCATTATACCATAAATTCTGTTTTTAATGACTGGATTCTGTGATTCAGACTGTTTTTCTGCATTGTGTAAATCATAAATAACTTCTAAAATCAGCTGTGTTTTACCACTGGGCCAATCCTAAACAAACTGCAGTTCTCCTACCAACAGAGTTTATTAGGAGGTTTGGTCAACTACAGTACATTTTTATACCATCTTCAGAAAGGTGATCAGAAGATTGATTTTGACTCAACCATGAAATATTATCTCACAGCTGCTTTTGGCAAAAGAAAAATCCAGAAGTCTGAATATAAAAAAAGGTAAAGAAATAAAAATAAAGAAGAGCCTTGGAAATCAATGGCATTATGCCTGTGAGCCTGTCACAATCCAATTATTCTGGTTGTAGCTCACCATTCCTCAAATCCCAACTCTCTCTGCTGCGGTTCATCTACACCGGCTAATCTAAGATTATGTTTTGTCTGTACATTTCCAATGTGACTTTCATTTAATTGGAACGCACAGCTAAAAATTCAACAGTGGACCTAGTTACCGTGCTGCTGATGAGTATTACTGCAAAGTAAAATGAAGCGCTTAGCTGGAATTACCGAATAATAAATATGCATGAAATTACATTTAAGATGTCTACAACATGAACGCACAGGGTGACGGAAGGTTATCGCAAATGACATTGACATGGGCAGTGTTCACATCTGCACTTATAATCAGCATCATGTAACTCCTGTCTGTCGGTTGCGTGTAACTTTATTCATCACAGAGCCAATCAGTTCATCTTTTAAAGCCTATGTTTGAGGGTGAAAGGTCAAGATCGCCGGGCTTGATAACAGCTCCAAACCCACCGACCTTAGTTTTTCCTGTGTGTTGATTGTGTAGCTTACAGTATTTTCAAGGTCATACTGATCTAGTGGTTAGAAATGCTCATATTCAACATAGTTTAAATGTGCCATGTTAATATTTGTCATTTCATGTACTCACAAAACGAAAAGCCATGCATTCAGAAACTGTTTTGCATTAAACATCAAGCTAGTTGGCTGCCTGGTAAAAGACTTTCAGACATTTCCCCCCTGTTTCTCTTCCTCTGCCTTTTTATTTCGCTTGGAAATCACTTGAACCCTTTTAGCTATCAATGGCAACCCATGTCAGGCAGCTCAGGCAGCAAGTTTGCGCCCTTGGGGCCCAGAGAGATTGGCTTCTCTGGAGCCGAGCGATATGGACTACTGCCCAATTTTGTTGGCTAATTAGCTTTGCTGCGATTTCGCTGCCCCTACCTTATCGGCTCAGGAGCCACGTCTGTACTTCAGCTTGTGCAGTGTAACTGTGTGTAACTTGTGTAGGGTAACTGACTGGCTGCAGAATCAGGGGTTATTTTACGGTTATCCAGTGCAAATACGCACACACACACACACACACTACATAAATAGAAAAGCCTTAAACTGGCGATTTCTGATAATTGTCTGTCTTAATCTCAGTCTCAGTTTATTAACAAAGTACACACTCACACACACACACACACACACACACACACAATAGTTGGCCATTGTGCTGAACAATATTAACTAAAAAAGCTAGAAAAAGTACAACAGTACAGGACTAAAACAACACGAACGCATGCAATTGATGCTCAGACAAGCCCCATTTAAACTCAAATTATAATAAGCCTTCTAAAGGAGATTAGGTTTTTAGGTTTTTAGTTTTGCTTGAAAAAAAGTGATTTCTATCGTGATTATTCTATGGCCATCTATTGCAAAAGCCCTTACTAATATAATGCCCAACAAAGGATTAGTATGTCCACATCTTGTAGTTACAGCATTAGCCCACAGGGGCTAGCTAGCTCATGCTAACTGCCAAAACCTTGACCGTTTGAATACACAGACATTTTCCACAGCTAGAAAAGCACAACAAGACAAAATACATTTGTGTGTTATCAAAACCACAGTGGGTACCAAAAGCAGATCTGAGGCCTAAACTATAGCAATCAAAAAGTCTTTACAAACAGACCAATATCAAAGCAGACACTATAAACAGCACAGCAGGTCTACAACACACAGCATAAGAGAGATACAATAAATAGTTACTCACCCTGCTTTCTCTGTGAAGCTGAGGAAAAAATCACAGTTGACAGCTGAATCTTCTTATTTCAAGGTAATTCCATTCAACTCAGAACATGTGCGTCAGATCAAATACAAACCACTTCCTGTATTAAAGGTGCAGCAGCGGCAGTCTGTATAATATTTATTTAAGTTTTGATATATGGTGTCTGAGTATTATGAGTCTTTTTTATATTCTTAATAAAATTAAATTAATACACAGATAATTATCCCAGGTGAGCAGGTCATGTGATTTGTCAGGAACAGCTATCTTAGACCACAGAACCACAGGTCAGTGTAAAGCAGTGTAAACGCAATTCTGCACTGGAACAGTTGTGAGCGGCTTTAAAGGGGTCATTGGATGCAAAGTTTACTTTTACATGTTGTTTGAACATTAATGTGTGTTGGCAGTGTATGTACAAATCTACCCTATAATGATAAAAATCCATGCAGTGGTTTTTAATTAATCTGTAAAAATAATATCCCCTTTTTCAAATCGAGCCATTCTCAGATGCCTGTCCCACACCGACAGAGACCGCTCCCACGATAGTTGATTGACATGAGCGTCTTACCTCAGATCAGCTGTAACAGTCAGACCTCCATTGTTTCGATGCCGAAGCAGGGATGTAAATTAGACAAGAATATCTCCGATTGAGCGATTGAGGTGTTGTGCTGCTGGATGTAATAATGAATATATATGGTTGTCATTTACTCCCGACATCTGAGCCGCTGAAGATACAGTGGATTACGTTTGTTTGTGAAGGGAATGCACCTCCCGATCTAAATAAATGCGTCTATGTTCGCGCACGTCATTCGTGATCCAGCTTCACCCACAGCACAGGTGAGTATAAGGGTTTTTTTATGAATCTCTGCAATCACCTTTCCTAATGACGTGCTAGTTAGCAAGTTTTGCAGCTAAATGCGGCTAAAGTAAACAATCTCTCCAAGCACAGATTGTCACTCCACAGAGAGAAGAGAGGGGCGAGCTCATTTGCATTTAAAGGAACAATATCTCAGAACGGGATGATTTTTGCAGAGGTCATTTTAACAAGGTAAAAAGGTGTTTTTTACACAACCATTGAGAATTTTTAACCAAAGTATATTATAGACTTTTCATTAAGACCCTAAAGAATCATATGTGACCCTGGATCACAAAACCAGTCATAAGGGTCAATCTTTCAAAATTGAGATTTATACATCTTCTGAAAGTTGAATAAATAAGCTTTACACTGATGTATGGTTTGTTAGGATAGGACAGTATTTGGTCGAGATACGACTATTTGAAAACCTGTGCAAAAAAAAATCTAAATATTGAGAAAATGACCTTTAAAGTTGTCCAAATAAAGTTCTTAACAATGTATTTTACTAATCAAAAATTAAGTTTTCATATATTTACAGTAGGAATTTTACTAAATATCTTCATGGAACATGATCTTTACTTAATTTACTATTTTTTGCCATAAAAGAAAAATCAATCATTTTGACCCATACAATGTATTTTTGGCTATTGCTACAAATATACCCCAGCGACTTAAGACTGGTTTTGTGGTCCAAGTTCACATATTGTTACGGAGTGAGGGCGACGTGAAGCGGGCGGATCCAAATGCAAGCTTTTATTAAAGGACATCGACAAGGACATGGTCATAAACAGACTTGGTCAAACACAGGCGAACAGGTGTACAGACAAGACAAAAGAGTATTCCGTTACACAGGCAAGGGCCGATCAACAGCGAACATAATCCAAAGGGCTAGGCAAAAGGGTAATTCCACTAGATAGGCGAGAGTTCATATGAGGGGCAAAACAGAGTTGAAAAAGGACAAAACAAAGGGTAATCCAAGGCAGGTGAAGATTAGGACACAGATGACTAGACTATGAAGGAACTAGACTAAGGATACTTGGATGGCTCCGTAAAGTAGCTAACACTGGGTGCGTTACATGCTAAACAATACTCGGCAAAGAATGATGGTGATGGCCTTGTATTTATACAGTACATGATTGGATACAGCTGTGAGCGTGGGCATTCGATGACCCCTTTAAAGGTATTTTTATGTCAGTTTATACAACAGTTTTTTCTGGTCCTCAAATCTTGTTGCCTGAGAGGAGTGTGATATTCTAGTAATATCAAAACTCCAACTGTTTCACCGTTTGTATCACTCTGCCTGCATTTCTCACAGCGAGTGTGATGGCGGACGCCCAAATCCACTGCAATTTAATAAATCTGTTTTTGTGTCATGGAATGTAGTTTTATGAGTTCTTCAGACAAGAATGTACTTGTTTAGATTTCAAATATGCAGTTTGTTAATAAAGAAAATGTCTATTTGAAATTTTGCTTTGACGTTTTCAGAGATGTGAGCTCCAGGGTGTCAGCAGGCGTTCAGCACTCATGAACCCGCTGAGAGCAGCCTTACCTCAGTCACATCTTCTGTAATTTTCCACTTGCTCTGATGTTCCTATAGTGGTTAAAAATGAGATATAATTTGCTTTGGGTGAATCTAACAGGCAGTCTTTGGTCTCATTAATCTATCATTTGTTCTGAATCACAGCCGTGCCGATATACAGCCATATCGCACTGCTACTTGTGTGATATTGTTCATATATTATTAGTATTGTTACTGATACGTAAATTAATAACACTGCATTGGGGATTCATTTTGTACTGTAGTTTGCTAATTTTTCTGTGCTGTCAAATTTGTTTACTTTGTTGTGTTGTGTCTCCTGGGCCACTTGGTTAGTGCAGCTGGTTATTATTCATAATTATTTAGCCAAATAAAATCCTCAAACAAGCATTTAACGGTGATTTTAGGAGCCCAAAATCTAGCAGACTGTTGGTTTAGTTATGTTACTGTATGTGTCTCATCTTTACCGAAGATGTGAAAAGCATAACTGTTCTAAATATCTAAGACAGATAATATTGGAACTTAAGAGTGCTTAAGGGTGTAATTTTCCCTATTATACCTCTCTTTTTTCCTTCGTCTCACGAAATCAGTCAAGGCATACGGTAGTTTTTCCATGCTTTCTGAGATCGCACAATTTACCATTTAACTCACAGGAGATTCTGGCAGGTTTTTGAACTGTCTTTTGAAATGTGCTCTTGTTTATGTGCTTGTTGCAGCCAATTATTATTTTCAGAACCAGTCATTTCACACCTAGTTATCATTTTATTATGAAATAAATATTTATATGGATACAACAGACTCCTTTGGGAAGTTTCTAGCGAGTTTCAATCAATACGTCTGTCCGGCACCCATTCAGGCAAAATCCATTACTTTCCATAACTGTCATGTGACTGGTAAAGCAAAGATGGTTTTCAGAAGAAAATTACAGACTGAAATGAACACAAGAAATGCTTTTTTCCGCTTTCTTTCGGCCAAAAAGTCTCTCTTTTCAATTCCACATTGAGATTCACTTTGAGCATGAATTATTCGCCACACTTACATGAGCTACAAGTATCTTTATGGATGGCTCAAACGAGATATAATGGCTTGAAACATTATAATTAATTCATATTTGACAAGATAAGCAGCCAGTGTGTATTATGTTTCTAAATCTCTCACATTTAAAGATATTTATTTGAATCTGCGGCCCAACACACCCCTAAGAAACACACTGTCTTCTGTGTATAATGATCCATACAAACTCTCACCATCGAGGAGACCACTGAGGATGAAAGAAAGTGAATGATGAGTGCTGTCAGACCGGTGCTCCCTAATGGCCATCTAATGTGTTTCTAGCCAACATTTAGCTCCAGGGGTTCTTCACTGGGCATATTGTATATATGTAAGGCCACCCCCCATAGCAATGAAGGCCAATGTAATTGTTCTCATGCCATTAAAATTTGATTTGTTGGATAAGTAATGTGGTTATACCCTCTTCAGATCTTGATCCCTCTCTGCTTCGGAACATCAGCAATCCTGATTTCATTTCTAATGCAAATTGATTTCAACATCTTTGTCCACTGATTGTGTCTCCTTTTATTTCCTATAGCTGTGTGAAGAATAAACTAGACGTGATGGGAGATGTTACATTTTGGAGCAAATTATGGATCTTTGTTTATGTTGCATTATTTACTCACCCTTGCGTTGTTCCAAACCTGCACTGGAAAAAAAGTGTATTTATTTTAAAACAATTTTTACTCAGAAACTGCACACATTAACTTAAATGTAAAATGTAAAATTCTGAAGTAGGAAAACTGAAATGATATTTTCTTGTCAAATACTTACTGTTAGCTTTCTTCCACATTTTCTGAAGCTACACTTTATTTACTGATAATTAAATTAATAAGGGAAATATGCAAAAAATTCACCACTTTTTTTCTTCGGGTTGCAGTGTTGCATTTGATTGCAACACCAGAAATGCCTCAGTTTTTCCATTCTACTAAAATAATGCAAATTTATGTACATTCTGTCACATACATGTGCAATTGCAACCCAGAATTAGGATGTGTTTGCATCAGTGCATGTTCATTATTCACTATCTTCTATCATTTTCACTCCATCCTTTATCTCAACAAGATGCCATGTTCTCTTTGCTAAGCCCCATAAATGCAAACAGACAAGCTTGTCATCTTTTTTTGCTACCTTTTGAGAAGAATCGGAATGATTTGCTGCTGGATTCAGGCATTCTGCATGAATGCCTTTTCTGTCTCAAGGAGAGACATGAGACCAAGGTGTCGGCTGATGTGTGTCCATTTTAGCAGTGGAAAGGGGAAAGGTGCTGTTATTCTATGAGAAACCCCTGTCTGCCTATTGAGGTCTCCAACTATTAACCCAGTAGAGCTAAAAGCTGGACATCACACAGACAGCATTCGCTGAGGTGGATGACGGAGTGCCCCCTGGTTGCCAGGGTACTGATTGTGCTTTTACCTGTGTGCTTTGAACTGGAGGGAGTGAGGGAGAGAGCAAGCAGGCAGAATTCACACAAGTTCACAACTCAATGGGCAGCAAGCGTTGCAGTGGAAGAAAGTAACTCTGTTTAGACACCTTAAAACATTAATGGTGGTATTAGTAAATGGTACTTTTAAAAAGAAAAAACATTATTGCATTATTGTTAATTCCTACACAGTTTGTTGTTTTTGTTCTGAAGAAAAAAATTGGTGGTTAAATTTATAGAGGCAGTATGAGTGAGTCATTTGAGTCATTCATTCAAATGAATCATTTAAAAATGTCAAGACCTTCAGGAACCAAACAACTAAGGCCCTATCTCAAATCGCACCCTAAACCTTTGCGGCTTCTCGTACCGATCAGAGAGAAGTCTTCCATGGAGCATCTTCCAATGTGCATCTAGAGTACATATGGCCACAAAGGAGGCACTTGCAAGCACCCTTCTGAAAGCTAAAATGATGAATGGGACACCCTACAGTCTCGTGGACTTACTGGACACATGTGTGCGGCGACCATTGTAAGTCTGCAAGAGCGCAAGTGCATATGAATTGTGCCATTTGGGACAGAGCCTAATTCAACCAAATTATTTGAAAATCCTAATTACTTCAGAAAAAAAGTGAGTCACTCAATCATTCATCAACCGATTGGTTCAGAAATGCTGATTCATTCAGAAATGAAGGAACACTACTGTTTTTGTTGAATGCTTTGATTAAAGGAGAAGTCCACTTCCAGAACAACAATTCACAAATAATGTACTCACCCCCTTGTCATCCAAGATGTTCATATCTTTCTGTCTTCAGTCATGAAGAAATTATGGTTTTTGAGGAAAGCATTTCAGGATTTTTCTACATATAATGGACTTCATTGGTGCCCTGATTTTGAACTTCCAAAATGTAGTTTAAATGCAGCTTCAAAGGGCTCTGAATGATCCCAGCCGAGGAAGAATGGTCTTATCTAGCGAAACAATCTGTCATTTTTTTTTGGAAAATATTTTTTTATATACTTTTTAAGCACAAAAGCTTGTGTAGCACAGACTCTGGGATGCGCGTTCACGATGCTATGTACTATTGAATCATGTCGGAAGGTCATGCAGACTGTTGGCGGAATTACAGACCCAGTGTTTACAAAGCGAACGCACAAAGACTAAGAAAGTGCAAGTAAGTTTGTTTACAAACGCTGTTTACAAACAAAAAGGTACAACGATGTCCACCTCTCAAGCTGTAGGAGAAAATAAGATGGAGTTTTTCACCATACATAGTACATAGACAATGAATTTACACGTGGTAGTAGTGATGGGAAGTTCGGATCATTTTACTGACTCTGACCTTTGAGTCTCATTCAGGAAAATGAACAAATCTTTTTTCGAGTCATTTAGTTAATTTTAGCAAAATATAATTAAAATGTTACGTGTTACTTCCCTAACACATCTACTGCTTACACAAACGTTGATCACACTACAAACAAGACAAAACTATAATGCTATAAGAAACAGAAAAGATTAATTAATTGTTTACCTGGGTCTTTAGTCTATGATTAGCTCACCTCACCTCTTATCTGACAAGTTTTTGGGTTCGAGTCATTCGTTCACCACGTGACAGCCCCATAAGATGAACGAACGACTCAAAAAACCTGAAGACTTGAAACAGGTGCATTAATTCTAGTACAGAACCTAATAGGATGTTGCGCATGCACGACTGAACGAATCACTCCCCGAGACGACTCGTTCTTCCTGAGTCACATTAAAGATTCGTTCAAAATGAACGAATCGTTCAAGAACGACCCATTATTAATGCGTAGCATTGTGGACGCGCATCTCAGAGTCTGTGCTACACAAGCTTTTGTGCTTAAAAGTATACAAATTTTTATTTTCAGAAAAATATGATCGTTTCGCTAGATAAGACACTTCTTCCTCGGCTGGGATCATTTAGAGCCCTTTGAAGCTGCATTTAAATTACATTTTGGAAGTTCAAAATTGGGGCACCAATGAAGTCCATTATATGGAGAAACATCCTAAAATGCTTTCCTCAAAAAACATAATTTCTTTACAACTGAAGACATGAACATCTTAGATGACAAGGGGTGAGTAAATTATTTGTAAATTGTTCTGGAAGTGGACTTCTTTATTTATTTATTTTTTTAAATCACCTGGAGAACTACTAAGAACTACTATATACAGGTTCATAATTAATGTAAATGATGTAAAATGTTTCTAAAGTGAATATCTTGGTAACCCACTAGTAATGACTCAAGTATTACCAAATCCTTCAGAAGAAATTACTAATTATTTGGATCAGTATTATAAAGTGAAGATCATGATAACGCTCTAGTAATGACTGCAATCATTGTAAGCTATTGAGGTATATATACGGTTTTGGATAGTAATGACTCAAGTGTTACTACATCCTTCTAAAGGAATTACTAATTATTTGGATCTGTATTCTGAAGTGAAGATCATGGTAACCCACTACTAATGACTCAAGTGCTACCAAATCCATCAGAAGTATTACTATCCAGAACCTTACAAAGACCCTCAAAAGTTTACAATGACTTTGGTGTTACACTCATTACACTAGGGAGTTATCATGATCTTCACTTTAGAATACTGATCCAAAAAATGAATAATTCCTTCTGGTGAATTTGGTAATATCTGAGTCATTACTAGTGGGTTACTATGATATTCACTTTAGAATTAATTATACATATTGTATTATTCAAATTAATTATAAACCTGTTTATAATAGTTCTTAGCAGTTCTCCTGGAGATATGAAAAAAAATATTAGTTAATGATTTTAGTGAACTACCACTTTCAACTGAGTGCTATTTCTTACTGATTTGCTAATCAGAGTCTCTTGTTAGTTTATAGTAGATACTAGAATGTTAATAGTGCATTAGTCATTTGTTCCTGTGTAGTTATTAATTAATGACTGAACAGTGTTCTAAAGTGTTGCCTTTTTCTGCCTTGTTTTGTTTGTTTGATTTATCACAAACAGCTTTTAAATGACAACCTGTAATCAACCAAGTTAGGACTGAAGCTTTTACAAAGGCTGATGTTTCTTGATAATATTTTCTAGCTTTGTCTTTCTTCTTTCATGGCTTTCTGTCATTATTTGTCCAGCTGAGCTGCTTTTTAATTAACTGATTAAGATTGATTAAGGTGTCTAAATTTGTTTTAAGATTATAGACAACTATTAGCTGTTAGAGTGTGTCATATGTTCAGGAACTATTAAAAATGCAGGACTTTGTCATGTGATATTGTAAGACTGGATGACTTTTTTAGTGAATCAATTCCATTGAAGACAATACAGAAATATCCTGAAAAAGACCATCAATACATCTAACTACAGTAGATGGAAAAAAGTATACTGTGTTTCATACATAGTATAGTCGATAAAAAGCCTCTTCTGCTTGGCTGAACGTGCAAACAGTGAGAAATCAATAGCTATCAGTTAGCTTCCAGGTCGTCTCAGGTTATGGAGATGCCTGAGTGGATTTGGGTATCATATATACATAAAGGACACAACTTGATGTATCTATTAAATATAATAGTAGTCAATGTGTAGTCTGTAGTAGTGTAATAGTAAACTGTTTGTATTGTAAATCACTGTTATTGAATTACTTAATTTGTAATTAAATAATTAAATAAACTACTATTTCCAGAGTACAGTGAACATCACATGTTTTGTTTTGTGAGCATTTACCATGCACCCTTCTAGACAATTTTCACAACAGTTTTGTTGTTGAGAGCTAGCACACAGATGGAAATCACGCATCTGTCAGAGGGAAGAGAGAATTATGCTCTTCAGGTCACTGTGAGATATTTGAAGGTATAAACGAACACTTTTAACCTCTTACTGCTGTGTAATGTTAATCTTGCTGAGCAGCCTTTAAAGAGATGGTTGCTGCATCAACTTGAGACATGGAGTTGAGAATTCCACTTTCTCCCCAGGGCAATCTGCAACCAATGCAGCAGACGGCAACAATCTTTCTGGAATCGATTTAACAGCCTTTTTTCTATGCATCTGGTAAACCTTTGGAAATTTTATATGTTATCTTTAAATTCACGTACATCACAGCTCAGTATTTTTAAGATGTCACTTAATGCCAGCAATTTAATTTGGTTTCATTGGATTTGCAATTTAATGAAATTCTGGAATAACTAAAAATGGCATATTTTACTGTATGAGTTTTTGTGTGTGTGTGTAGTTGTGCATGTATTGATTTACAATATATAAAGGCATTTCATTTTTCATCAGCTGGTTCGTTCCTAACCCTCATTCAGGCTGGGCCGAACATAGACGTACCTCTGTTGTATAAAGCACTCTAAAAATAAAGCTGGTTTGACTTGAAGTATCATAAAATATGACGTATGATCTCTTTGGCTATGTATTATTAATATTATTTTCTTTTCAGTTTATGTGATGTGAAGTCATTACAGAATACCCGAGTATCTCACCACCCCTTGCTATCTCACCTGTATTAGAGGTCAAAGCACAAGCTCAGATCGTAAGGATCAGAATATGCCATTCTGCTGCATTGTTATACTAGAAATAGATTTATTTATTCATGTTTTTGTTTTAATGGCAACATATCAACTTTCATGTCTGCTTGACAAGCAAGTGTGCCATTCTTTCATGATGGCAGTCTTATTTCTAAAATAAGCTCAAGAGGGAATTCATAAATGGTGAGTACAGAATTAATGTGCACCACTTGAGACTAGAGATTTGGAAATCAAATTCTGAATCATGGCCCAGTAACTCAACATTAGTTTGAAAATCGCATTTATAGAGAAAAGCCTCACCCCTGTAAATGAATGATCTGCCTTTGTCAGTCAATGTGATGGTGAAAAGAGATGTATATCATGTCACCAGAGAACTCGATCAGCCGGAGGTAAGGTGTTCTTGTCGCAGGGGTTCGGTGCGACAGAAACCTATGACTTTTAATGCCAGAATGTTGTAATTGTGAGTTAGAAAGCCTCTGATGATGCATTTGGATCTCTTGCCCAGGCTGTCCAAATAAAACTTTCAACACCACATCAGAGGATTGCCCCATGCTTGCATCAACACGCTCGCAGCCTCCAAAGTTCTGTTAGCTGTGCAGGGTGTTGGCGGCTTGGTGCGCTCGGCCTGATTCACTCTCATTACGGCTATATGAGGTGAATTGAATCAACACAAACCTAATTTGTTCCATATGGCTTTGATGAGCGTTTATTGCTGGTTTGCTGCACATTCGCACTTCTCTCTTGACTTGGTAAATGATAAAACATTGCTGGCTAACACACTGAAGTACACTAAGGAGCCTGAAAGTTAGTGAGCCTTTTCAACAGCCAACACTCTCTTGTCCTGTTCTGGGGGATGCTCGTGGACATATATCTTGTGAAATACTAGTGTTTTTGTTTGCTTCATTACTAGAAATATCATTTTTTTACTTGCTCCCCATGACCCTATGTGTATCTCTTTGTGCTCCACCTTTAACATTATACAAAATAATGTTTACTTATAGCAATAGTTCACCTAAAAATTAAAATTTGCTGAACATTTACTCAAGGGGAGGAATTTACAACAGGGGATGGATGGCAGGTGTCACAGGATCCCGGACGAGCCCCCATTTGTCACAGCCGGCTTGCAAACTGTGACAAAGAAAGAGCCCATGCATCACATAAGTTGTTAAATAGGGCTGTCAGTTCAATACATTAACTTAATTAATTAGTTATGAAAAAATAGCGCAATTAAAATATTTGAACATAATTAACATGCTGGCCCCGCCCCCAGACCTGTACATCATCTTATATTTCATACAGTTGACTGTTGACAAATATGATGCAGGACAACAACTCCATAAATGCAGTCATGCCCTAAAATTCAAGATATCGGTGCAAAAAATGCCCCTGTATGTGTTTTGTCTCATATTTTTATATATCACATATCACACGATATCACACAGGCAGCAAGAGCAATATAACACAAGTGCTGATTTTGTCTCAATCTATCACAAGCTTAAATGTGATTTTATACAACAGTTCAGTAAATAAGTAGTTGATATTGTGTTATATTTTAAACACTATATTATGTGTTTTTGCTCAGTTTTTTTCCTTTGAAACCACACCAGAATTGTTGCGCGTCTCTGACCAACACAGTGGTGTTTAGTTTCTAAATGAATCCGCATTTTGAACGAATCGTGTAAATCATTGATTCAAAGGCCCATTTATAAAGAGAGCCATTCGTTTAATTCCTGAATGAATAAATTGAGTAATAAACTGAATGAATGAATGAATCGAATGAGTAAATGACTCATAAAGACATTTACCGCCGCCTTCTGGCAGACTTAGTTTCTAATTTAGAACATCAGTTTATATTCAGTTAAAAAAAAAAAAAAAAACATGAAAAAATCAATATTAATAATAATAAAAACATTAAAGTGGTCATCGGATGCCCATTTTCCACAAGTTGGTATGATTCTTTAGGGTCTTAATGAAAAGTCTATAATATACTTTGGTTAAAAATTCTAAATGGTTGTGTAAAACAACACACTTTTTACCTTGTCAAAATGAGCTCTGCAAAAATCATCCCATTCTGAGGGATTGTTCCTTTAAATGCAAATAAGCTCTGCTCACCCCGCCCTTCTCTTCTCTCTGTGGAGTGACGGCAAGATTGTTTACTTTAGCCGCGAAACTTGCTAACTAGCATGTTATTAGGAAAGGTGATTGCAGAGATTCATAAAAAAAACCCTTGTACTCACTTCTGCTGTAGGTGAAGCTGGATCACGAATGATTCGGACGAACATAGACACATTTATGGAGATTGGGAGGCGCATTCCCTTCACAAACAAATGTGCTGCATCTTCAGCAGCTTAGATGTCATGAGTAAAAAAAGATGACCTCTATGTTCATTATTACATCCAGCAACACAACACCTCATTCGCTCAGTCTGAGATATTCTTGTCTAATTTACATCCCTGCTCCGGCATCAAAACAGTGGAGGTCGGACTATTACAGCTGATCTGAGGTAAGTCGCTCATGTCAATCAACTATCATGGGAGCGGCCTGGGATATCATTTTTATGGACTAATTAAAAACCACTGCACTGATTTTTATCATTATAGAGTAGATTTGTACATACACCGCCAACACACATTAATGTTCAAACAACATGTAAAAGTGAATTTTGCATCCGATGACCCCTTTGAAGGGATAAAAAAAAATCCCTTAAAACTTTGTAAAAATGATCATTTATTCACCCTCATGTCGTTCCAAAACCTTTCTTTTATGGAACATAAAATAAGGTATTTTGAAGACTGTTGGTAATAAAGCTGTTTTGGTTGCAGCCTAAATGTTTATGTGTAATACATTTTTTAATGAATCAAATAAAATATTTTTTTTCTAAAGCTACAATGTATAACATCTACTTGATACGTTCTCATTTAACACAAAAATAGCTTTAAATAATCTTTTGCGGGTATTTGCACGGTCAAATTTATTTTGCGTTTAATTAGATTAATTAATTGAAACATCATAGAATTAAATCAATTTAAATTTTGAATCGTCAGACAGCCTTATTATTAAAAAAATAAGGAAATTAAAACATAAGGAAAGCAAACATCTTAAACAAATGAAAACGAGACGAGTAGAGGAACCCACGCAGAGATGGAAGGAAACTAAATTTATTATTGCCAGCATCAGCCATGATGTGGTGACATTACTCACACAACCTCTGACCTACAGCTAAACTTGAGAGACAATGAACCTTTGAGAACTAGGTGTCAGCTGAAATATAAAAAACTTTGAGTTACTTGAGATGAAAGACATTTCATATTTTTTGAACATGGTCTGTGACTCTTCTTCCACACATGTGATATGACAGCTTGGGCAGCCATAGCTCATAAATGCCATGCTAAAATTAAATATTCATTTTGTTTAATTAAAATCTGAGCAGCAGCCCCTGTAAAAGTGAATTAATAGCACCAACTGCCTATGTTATTCAGCGCACCCTTATAATTATTGATATCACTCTTTATGATATGATTATTCTATACCCTCTTTTTTTCGGATTTATTTCCATTGAGCAATTTTCGCTGAATGATTTATGACCAAGTTAAACATTAGTGACAAGGCTCCCAGAAGTAAGACAGCGGATGCAATCCACAATCCTCTCATGACTGCTCATTTCTTGTATCTGCCTACTTCACTGCCGGGTCTTGTGTAACTGGTTAGATGGCCTTCACCAACCCTGAGTTCAATTATAGCTCAAACCATTATGTTCTTGCAATCAAGCTATGATACAGTATAGAGAATAATTTCTACTATATGAATATAAATGTTGTGTTTTTGTTGCAAATTGTAGACACACTGTGGGATGTCATTTGGGCCATGAGCCAATAATACTATAGTTTAACACTGGTAGTTTGTAGTCTGTAATCTTTTGATAAAAACGTTGATGTAACATGGGAAGCAAATGATGACAAGAAGAGACATGGAACCTTTGAATCTGGAACTGGAAATACATGGAGCTAAAATATGTACATCTAACAGCTGATCATGAAACGCAGGAAAACCAGGGCTTAAATACGCATTGGATGACAAAAAAACTTGTGGTTGGGATAGACAACATTACAAAGGATGTTTGTCTAACAACAGCTCCAGTAGTGTAGATAGTAAAACACAAAGTGGTAACTTTTGGACATAACTGACCCGAGTTCGAATCTACCTTCTGCTTAACTCGTTCTTCTCCCTTTTCACATAATATCAGAATGGCATTTATTTTCAATAAAAATGAAGGAAATAATCGAGAAAAGTGGAAAATAACGTGCCTCACAGGTGTTTATCAGGTAGGCGTAGGTGTAGGGAGGGCTTTATGTCCCAAGGTGGCATCTTTTTAATAATTTTAATAAAAAATATTATTTTCACTTAATATGTTACTAATAAATACTGTTTTATAGTGTACTGCAATACTGAGGTGCAGATATCTGCTACTATTTGCAGTACTATAGACAGCATCTAAGTACTGTTTACACCTATTGCAAAGAAATACTGCTATTTTTACAGAGTCCAAATAGAATCAAGCCAATCTCTAAGAAAATTCTGCTATTTTCACTTAGTGGAAACAGCATCTATCACTTACTGCAAATAGCCGCTGCCAAAAATCAAACTGCAAGATATCAATGTTTTGTATGTTTGTGTCAACAAAGAAGAAAAATGTAGAGAGACTTCAGTCATAAATATTGAGAATTTCCTTGCTAGAGTTGAGCTAAATACAGGTAAACTGGTAAACATCTTTGCTTGTCACTTAATTAGCTCACTCAAATGCATCATATATGCATTTATGAGTTTAATCAGCTATATCTACAATATAAACAATTTTGCAGTTTCAAATCTGCACAGATAATGAAGCGAATGAACAGTGAATCTGTAGTAGGTTACACGTAACTCACGTTGTGAGTTGCTCATGAAAATGCAATGTTCTATGTAGTCTCTAAAGCATTGGTTAACATTTCAGAATACAGGACCACAAGTTTAGGGTGACCATATTTTAGTATTTTAGTCAAAAAGAGGCAGTTGGGGTCTAATGCTCCAGAAGGAAACACGATGCATTAAGAGCTGGGGGGTGAAAACTTTTTTTTAATTTGAAGGTCCAGGTAAATTGTACTTAATTTGTCTTTCAGGTAACATGCAAATATCTTCTGTTGCTTCTGAAGGGCAGTACTAAATGGAAAAAAAAGATCTTTCACAAAACAAGAAAAATTTGGACATCTTCATCCTGTTCAAAAGTTTTCACCCCCCGGCTCTTAATGGATCGTGTTTTCCTCTGAAGCATCAGTGAATGTTTAAACCTTTTTTAATAGTTGTGTTTGAGTCCCTCAATTGTACTCGAGATGGATCTCATACAGTCAGATATGCAAAAGATGCTGGAAAACTGAAGAATCTGCAGGACCTGGAGGATTTTTCTGAAGAACAGTGCTCAGTTTAACTTCAGAACAAACAAGGGACTCATAAACAACTATCACAAAACCCAAAAAAAACTGTCCGTTTGAAAGGGGTAATTTTAATCATTTCAGTTATTTTTTTATATGTAAACATCTTTTATGTAAAATATCTTACTCAGGACAGTACTAAATAAAAAAATAAGGTAACGCTTTAGATTGCAACCCGCAAAGAACTACGTAAGTAAACTGAATTTACGGTGTATGTTTCTGCAATTATAGTGTACCTATAAAGAACGTACATGTAGGTATAAGGGAATTAAATTTGGGTAGTAAGGGAATAACAAACCAGATATGCAACATGCAAAGAACTATATAAGTATACTGAATTTACGGTGTACGTTTCTGTAATTATAGTGCACCTATTAGTACGTATGTGTAGGTATAAGAGAACAATAGGCTATGTTACGTTTTGGTAATTCGGGGGTAACAACCAGATATGCAACCTGCAAAGAACTGCGCAAGTAAACTGAAGTTACAGTGTATGTTTCGTATTTATATTGTACCTACGTGTAAGTATAAGGGAGCAATATGTTACGTTTGGGTAATAACGGGGTAGAAAACAGATATACAAATAATTTATAATGGAATTAATTTTAAAAAGCTTACGTATAGATACACCAAACGTACGATTTAATAGAACAGGTACCTGTTAAGTTTTTTAAATTAATCCATTATAAATGATTTGTAGGATATCTGTTTGCTACCCCCTTATTACCCAAACGTAACATATTGTTCCCTTATACTTACACGTAGGTACAATATAAATACGAAACATTCACCGTAACTTTAGTTTATTTACGCAGTTCTTTGCAGGTTGTATATCTGGTTGTTACTCTCTATTACCAAAACGTAACATATTGTTCCCGTATACCTACATGTACGTTCTTTAATAGGTGCACTATAATTACAGAAACGTACACCGTAAATTCAGTATACTTATGTAATTCTTTGCAGGTTGAATATCTGGTTTGTTACTCCCTTATTACCCAAATATAACATATTGTTCCCTTATACCTACATGTACGTTCTTTATAGGTACACTATAATTACAGAAACATACACCGTAAATTCAGTTTACTTACGTAGTTCTTTGCGGGTTGTAATCTAAAGCGTTACCAAAAATAACAGTGTGCATTTTGTATGATCTCTCTTATTTTGTTAAAATTATTCACATTTTCACAGATTCTGCAAGGGGTTCCCAAACTGTCGCATGCCACTGTACTTATTGGTACATAAAAGTTCCCACAGGTATGTTTCCGTCATGACATCAGGTAGGAAATGAGATTTTGAAATTGGTAGCTAATTTGCAAGGGAGACCAGCAGGGCATGTTAACACAGGAGTACTGACCACCCCAAGAGCCCACCGTTCTTGTCCAACCACTGCTGACGATTAAAGAACACAAGCGAAAGACTCGATAACATAAAGTGTTACCATCCATAGATCTGCAGGCTTTAGAATGAAGATTTGCAGTATATTTGTATGCAAGGTCCAGCCTCACTTAGCTAAACAGAAGTGCAGATAAAGCCTAATGCAAGCGTCTAATTCTGCAGGTTTGAATTCATCCCAGACATCAGTCCTTTCTCCACACTGGGATGGCGGTAAGCCCAGATGCTTTGTGCACTTCAAAGACGTTAAGACCTGGCTTTCTGTCTGTGCGTAAAACAAAGGAGCTTTACTACCTCTGCCTTTAAGCTTTTGAGGGGCACGAAAAAAAAAAAAACTCAATATCACCTCTAAGAAAAGATTCAGGAATAACACATTAAACAACAAAGACGAAAAACACTCCCAAAAGTGTTTCAAACTTCCTTCACCGCTCTTCTTAAAGTTCTTGAAAAGGCTGTTGAATAGCTAAAGGAACAAGCGTGAAGTTGAGCGAGAGAGAGTTGGGGTGGGAAACGGATGAGGCCTGTCTTATCGTCTGCCAGAGCGGCTTAGATTAGCGGGGAGCAGGACATAGAATGAGGAGTGGGAGAAGAAGAAGAAAAAAATACAAAAACTGCTAGGCGGTATTAAAACAGACAGTTGCATTAGCCTACTAATAAGATGAGACAGTGCAATACTGCAGCAAGGAAAAAAGGTAGAAATCCCTTTCGTGCTTTCTTGGATTCTATCTTTTCTTATTTGCAGAAATAAGAAGTGCAGGCTTTTTCGTCTGAATTCTCTCGCCAGTATCCAATAGTAACTGATAACGGCGAGTTGGGGGAGAGTAGACTTGTCATAGGTTTAACTAGCAGGATATTAATTATAGCTTTTTTGCATCAGCCGCAGCCAGGGCAAATAATCTGGCCCTGAACTTTTGACTATTCCCACCAGACTTCTACGTTATCAGCACTGTGTCGAACCGCCCACGGCAGTCCTGTCGGCAAACGACCGCTGAATGTGTTCTGTCCGAGTGGGGTTTATGATTTATGAGGCTTGTGCGGGCTAATCACCGCAGGAGATGTAGAGGAGCATCAGCGTGAGAAACTCCTACACACTTGCGTTCGGCTCCACTGACTGCAGGATGTTGTGGTTCATAGGAAGCATGTCAAATTCCTTTTATCACGCCTGTCCTTTTCTCTCTCTATTTCGTTCTTACTTTCCCTCTCTAGGAAGAACCCAACCTACTGATGACCACTAAGACTTGTTTATGTTGGTTTTATGTGAACACATTGGTCTTTCTAGTTAATTGTGGCCTTGGTGGGCCAAAGGGTCATTTTGTAAGCAGCATATTTCATTGTAATACAACTATACATGTTTTGCTAGTGCTTTGTTGTATGTTTTTGTGAAGGACTCTTATAAGGATAAACCAAAAATGAAAAGTCTGTTGTATTTACTCCCCCTCATGTTGTTCCAAACCTGTATGGCTTGCTTTTTGTGCAGAGCACAAAAGGAAAAAGACTTTTTAAAGGACTTTGTATTGTATTGACAAAAAAAGTAAAAACATTTTTCACTCATACAATTTTGGAATGACTTGAAATGATGGAAAACTTTTCATTTACATCTGACAAGCCGATGTCAAAAATAGAGCTGTGCATGAAATATGTTTGTGTTGGCTGAATAAAGGATTTTTAATCACTTTTACAGTTCAAGATAAAACTTAAAGAATTAGTTATTAAATTAAATCTAAAATATTTCAAATTCATATTGATTCATATTGAACGCATTATTTAATTCTTATACCATTAATATTTAACTTTTTTAATTAGTAGTGAACTATATATAGGCCTAAGTATTTAAATAATTCACCCTTATAGGCTCTGAGCTTATTTATTTATCTTAATGACTTTCTGCACTTGCTAAACTTCAGTGGGGTAAAAGTACAAAAATTTGTTATACAAGTAATTTTATAATAAATCGAAAAGCAAGACTTGAAAAAACTAGTGAGTTGAAATGGCAGCTGCAGCCAATGAGTAATCTTCTGCTGCCATCTTCTGGTTATAAGGGTAATTGAATGTCATTTTCATCTTAAAAAGCAGTTGTTTTCCATGAAAAAGCATTTTTTTCATGTCTCCTTACGAATGAAAAGTGAATCTTTGAAGAGAATTTTACTGCACAGCTGTAGAGTTAAAAAATAATAAAGGCTTTAAAATATTACAAGATTTTAAAAATGTGTTCATGACTATGAAGGCAAGTTAATGATTATCAAGAATACTAATAAGACGTCATTGAAGAGAAGCATCTCTAGCTTGCTAACATTAGATTAAACAGTTATGACAGTGTTTAGCTGTCAGCAATGTACAACTACTTGTCTAGGTACTCTCCTGGGATTACCACGTTTGGCATTTAAATTATATGTTGTTAAATAATATTAAACTGAATGTTCATCTTTATTTACGATATTTCAATTATTATTTTTCTCAGTTTCTGATAAGAACTATGCAGGAGAGCAGTCTCAAGTGTCTCCACATGTATGTAGCACATTTAAAATGAGCAACACAATCCATTAAAAGCCGGGGGGTGAAAACTTTTGAAAAGGTTGAAAATGTCCAAATTTGTCTTATTTTGTCGAAAGATCTTTTTTTTCCCCATTTAGTACTGTCCTTCAGAAGCAACAGAAGACACTTGCATGCTTCCCGGAAGACAAATTAAATACAGTTTACCTTAATCTTCAGATTCAAAAGCTCTCACTCTTAATGCATCAGGTTTCCTTCTGGATCATCAGTGAATGTTTGAACCTTTTTTAATAGTTGTTTTTGAGTCCCTCAATTGTCCTCAGTGTGAAAAGATGGATCTCTAAATCATACAGTCACTGCTGGAAAGGGTACAAATATGCAAAAGATGCTGGAAAACTAAAGAATCTGCAGGACTGCAGTCGTAGAACATACCGGTTACCACACAGTATTAAAAACCACAAGGGGGCTATTTTAATAAATTCAGCTCTCTTTTTTTGTCTTGTGGACTATATGTAAACATTTTTTATGTAAAATATCTTACTCAGGACAGTACAAAATAAAAAAATAACATGCATTTTGTATGATTTCTCTTATTTTGTTAAAATTATTCACATTTTCACAGATTCGGCAAGGGGTTCCCAAACTTCTGTATGCCATTGTAGTTGTTTGTTACTGAGACTTTGAATATACAGTACTTGTGTCATTGTTGCCATGATGTCATTTTCTTGCAACTTTAGAGCAATTAGTCACATGTCACTATGGCTCAGATGATTGGTTCCAATCAAATATGGCAGCCGAGTAACTGCAACTGAAATGAATGGGAATGCTCAGCTTTTCTGGGTATTATATGTACTCATATATTAAAGTAACCATAACAGGTGCATTCTCGAAACCTAAGTCCCAAATTAGTACTCTGTAGCAACCATAGTTACAATTCTCCAAAGGAATTAATTTAAAATAATAATATTATTTGATCTAATACGAACTCACATAAGGACTCAGGCAGTTGAACAGCAGGGAAAACATTCAAGGAAACAGTAAAATTATCTTTTTAACAGTTACAAAATTGTCCATATTACCAGATCTAAATGCATTTGACCCATTATTTCAATTTCTGGAACACAGAGTGCAAGGCAGATAATTGCTGATTTCCTCTCTCTGAACAACTGGACTTTTTTATTTTTGAGAGCAGCCAGAAATATGTGGTCACGCTCCTTTTTAAATGTAATGAATGTACATTCACATTTATTTGTATCTATATCAATGGCTTTATCCATGGAGACTGGTGCTTTTCAAAAGTGGAAAAGCACAGGTGTCATTTATCAATGGCAAAATGTAATTAGGTCTATTTATTTATTTAGTTTTCCTCAGTCTACTGCTAGCCAAATAAATTATTTGCATTAGAGTCCTATTGATAAAAGTCAAAAGAGTATGAATGCTAAAGTAAATGTTACGCCAGACATCTATCTGCATCTGTCTCTGAGTGCTTTTAATTTCAAACGCTGTCAGTCATGTACGTTCAATTATTGGCCATGAAATTACTCCCATTTGAGAGCCTGACCAATCATCATATAGAAAAGCTGGGCTTCCAGACGGTACATAAGTGTATGAATGAAGACCATGCTATAATCTATCTATTAGATGCATTTTTATTTTCCAGTGAAAATAGCAATTCTGATGCTCAGATAGACTTCCAGTAGAACACACCTTTCTCTAAAATATAAAATGTACATCATAATATGTAAAATAATTTGGTAACACTTTACTTAAAGCCCTTATGTATAATGCATTATAAGAGTAGTTTTAATGCATTAATTATGTTCTGTGATGCACCTTATAATGCATTGTACAATCTCATGAATAACTTTAAGCACAGTTAATACATTACAATACTTATCAATTTATTGTTACACTATGCATTTTAAATTTGGTTATAATTAATTACAAGATATGTGTTATTATGAATAATTATAATGCATTACCTTTATAATGCATTATACATAAAGGCTTTAAGTGTCACCAACAATTCTATAGTCTATGTAACAGCTTATGTATTTTTAAAATAACTTGTACATTTCTAATTGAAATCTATGTGAGGATCACGAGTGCTATTTGCACTGGAAAAATGAAAAATTTAACTGTGAATGTGCTACTATATTTGTGCCACTTGTTTTGATACTGCAATTGATAGACAGGTTTAAATGGATTTCATAGGTGTTCATTTAACATATACAAATACATTTTTTACATACAGATCAAAAGTCACTGCCACATTTTTATTTGGCATATATATACACTATCGTTCAAAAGTTTGGGGTCAGTAAGACTTGTAATAGTCTTTAAAGAAGTCTCTTATGCTCATCAAGGCTGCATTTATTTGATTAAAAATATAGAAAAAAAAACAGTAATATTGCAAAATGTTTTTACAATATAAAATAATGTTTTTTATTTTAACATACTTTAAAATAGAATTTATTCCTGTGATGAAATGCTGAATTTTTATCAGCTGTTACTCCAGTCTTAAGTGTCACATGATCCTTCAGAAATCATTCTAATATGTGGATTTATTATTAGAATGATCAATGTTGGATAATATCAACAGTTGTGCTGCCAAATATTTTTTGGAACCTGTGATTTTATTTTTTTTTTTCTTCAGGATTCTTTCATGAATAACAAGTTTAAAAAGTACAGTGTTTATTCAAAATATAAATATTTTATAACAATGTAAATTATTTATTATTAACTTTTAATAAACTTTTAATTATTAACTTAATACTTCCTTGGTGAATAAAAGTATTAATTTCTTAAAAAAAGAAACAATAAAAATGTACTGACCCCAAACTTTTGAATGGTAGTGTATATGCCATATATATCCATGCATTCAAAATGCCATCAATAAAATGCACCTGTGTTCCTTGTCCATAACATACGCCTGCCTATACCATAACCCCACCACCACCATGGGCCACTCGATCCACAACGTTGACATCAGCAAACCGCTCACCCATACGATGCCATATACGCTGTCTGCCATCTGCCCTGTACAGTGAAACCGGGATTAATCTGTGAAGAGAACACCTCTCCAAAGTGCCAGACGGCATCGAATGCAAGCATTTGCCCACTCAAGTCGGTTACGATGACAAACTGCAGTCAGGTAGAGACCCCGATGAGGCAGACGAGCATGCAGATGAGCTTCCCTGAGATGGTTTCTGCCTGTTTTTGCAGAAAATCTTTGGTTATGCAAACCAATTGTTGCAGCAGCTGTCTGGGTGGCTGGTCTCAGATGATCTTGGAGGTGAAGATGCTGGATATGGAGGTTCTGGGCTGGTGGGATTACACGTGGTCTGCTGTTGGAGGCTGGTTGGATGTACTCCCAAATTCTCTGAAACGCCTTTGGAGATGGTTTATGGTAGAGAAATGAACATTCAATTCACGTTCAACAGCTCTGGTGGACATTCCTGCAGTCAGCATGCCAATTACATGCTCCCTCAAAACTTGCGACATCTGTGGCATTGTGCTGTGTGATAAAACTGCACATTTTAGAGTGGCCTTTTATTGTAGCCAGCCCAAGGCACACCTGTGCAATAATCATGCTGTCTAATCAGCATCTTGATATGCCACACCTGTGAAGTGGGTGGATTATCTCGACAAAGGAGAAGTGCTCACTAACACAGATTTAGACAGATTTGTAAACAATTTTTGAGAGAAATAGGCCTTTTGTGTACATAGATAAAGTCTTAGATCTTTGAGTTCAGCTCATGAAAAATAGGGGCAAAAACAAAAGTGTTGCATTTATAATTTTGGCCACTGTAT
Organism: Labeo rohita; assembly: GCF_022985175.1. Classification (NCBI taxonomy): domain Eukaryota; kingdom Metazoa; phylum Chordata; class Actinopteri; order Cypriniformes; family Cyprinidae; genus Labeo; species Labeo rohita. The sequence goes on along the minus strand of NC_066882.1, from coordinate 15,459,762 downwards.
ATGTGTGTGTGTGTGTGTGTGTGCATACTGCATGTTGCTTTTTTTTTGTTATTTTCTTTAATTTGTGCATGTTTGATGTGATTCCACTCATGAGAAACAACATTACATTCACAGGTTGCAGACAGAAATGAGCCAGATTTCATGAATCACATGGGGCGAAGACACATTGCAGTAGAAGTGTTCGTAAGCTTTCGGCAAGTAGAGAAAGCCGGAACGAAGAGATCTGAACCTTCAATTACTTCCCTCCTCAGGGGCTGCATGGGGATGGGGAAACAGGGGGATGAGAAGAGAAAAAAAGAGAGACACAGAAGCAGTTGTATAATGATAAAGGGGAAAAGAAAGTAACTCTCCACAGATAGATTGCACAGGCTGCATTCGTACCCCTGCCGCGTATGCTGCTCTGGCGGTGTGAGAGGAATCTTAACATGGGGAAATCACAATATTGAGGGACACTCTTTTTTTTTCCTCCTGCTTTTCCATTTTGCCTGTTTAAGTGCAACCCCGATGCTGGGGACGCTCTGCCTGCCTGCAGCTGCCATCATACCCTCCATTTTCTCAAAGTCTGTCACTGGCTGAAGGCTTTCGGACAGACAGGGGAAATGGATAGTGGCTAAAGCTGTCACACACTAATAGTCCAGGCATGTTTCACTCATGTCAATTCTAAGCATCTGAGCCCTCTGATCTCCTTCTTTACCACCCAAATGTGTATATATATATATACACATTACTAAAAGACAGACTATGGAATGGTTTGTTTGGCACCTGCTTGTTACTGAAAGTACAAAATGAAATTGCTCCATTATTACAATTGCATAAGTGCTTTAAGCAATGCTGATTGTTCATCAACAGAGTGGCTGATAAGTGGAGTATATTGAGGCAGAAATTACCCTCTCAACCACGTAAGTACTTCTGAGGAACCTTGTTTAATGAAACCTCCACTTTACATAACCAAATAATTGGCCTATGCAAGTGGACCTGTTTTGAAAGCACTCACAGTTCCAGTGCATACAGTACACAAGACCAGAGGCCAGTAAGCATATCAATCATCTTGGGGATTTAATTCAGCCAAATGACACCATCAACAAAAGAAACACTTGGAAATGCAGTAATCAATTCACAATTCTATGACTAAAGCAGCTGGGGGCCAGACAAAGACGTCACTGGTAACAGTGGGTGATGCACAAACTGCATCAGTATCCCTCAAGCTCTTAGAAAGATGTGCAAAGTGTACTTCTATATTGGTTTTCTGGTGGTAATGCAGAACATTTCATTTGAAAAGAACACATTTATACATATAGGTCTGTATAGCATAATGCATCTAGTTGAGAAATGCTCAAAATGTTGGCTCAGTAAATCACAGGTAATGTTTAAAGATTCAAAAAGTTTAACTCAGAGTAAACAAACTCAAATATTGTCAAGGTATGCATCTCTGAAATGGTAACCACAAAACTTTTGGATGTTCATATATTTGGTGGTATAAGAAAGTTTTCGAATTACTGATATCCCCTTCTTTTGCATGTTTCTCTTATGGAATGATTTCCTATAATCAAATGAAACTTTAGCCTAGACATAGGTACACCTACAAAACAAGAAACATAGTGTTTAAAAATTATTGTTTCATTTATTTAATGGATTTGTTGTTGGTGGTGGTAATTTGATTCAAGAGACTAGCACAGCATGATCTGTCCTGTTGAGTGTAGAGTGCACATATATTGAAACTTTCCATCAGAGAGATGTAATCAGCAAAAAGAGTCTATAGGCACATAATGCCACAATCCAGGGGTGTCCAATCCTTCTCCTGGAGGACTAATGTCTTGCAGAATTTCTAGTAATCATGAAGGCCTTGATTAGGTAGTTCAGGTGTGTTTAATTGGGATTGCAACTAAACCCTGTGGGATACTGGCTCTCCAGGAGCAGGACTGGAAACCCCACAATCAAAACTGAAAAAGCAGAGAGAGAGAAAAAAGATCTTTCTGGAAAGGGTTAAAAAAAATTTCTATGGTTATTGGACTCCATCGAACCACAGTGCAGGCCAATACCTCCAAATGCAGCAGGAAATTCATCCAAAATACAAATTCAGATCCAAAAAAAAAAATACTAAAAAAACTTTGACTTGACTTTGAACGTTTTGACTTGAATCCAATATTTAAGGAGGCATTTATGCGATCAAACATGGGTAATTTAAAATCTGTTGTTTTCATTTTAAACGTTTCTGGTCATATTCAAGTAAATGTATCCACCTTTTTCTTCAATGTTGAAGCCTATGGGCGAGACTTCCAAAAACATAATACATTAAAATAAAATGGTAAGACACACCAATTTGCAATATCAAGCAGCAAAACAAGCTATTTTGTACAGCTAAAAATAGCTGGATGCGGATGCGACTGGAAGCCAGACACATAAAATGTACAAATGGCTGTGCCTACTCTTATGGGAAAAAAGGTGGCTAGGCCTATTGTTTTTCCAACACATTCTCACTCCCAACTTGTCATATATTGATGCCTCCTGACCACTTTTTGAGGGACAGGGTACCCCTGTAGGTCACTTTATGACATGCAGGGTCCTCCATTGCCTTAAATAAGAAACCTTTGGCATCAACTTTGCAGACGTGAAAGTGGAATTTTATCGTCATGATTACATTATACATTAGGTAATAATTTTGCCATAATTGCATATATGTTGGGGTGTGATTTATTCAATGCAAATAACAATTGTATTTATGTTATACTATTTACACATTTTTGAGCATGTAACCCAATTCCTACCCCTAAACCTAACCATTATCTCACAAAATAATCAATATAAAACAACTGCAGTCTGAATAAACTAGAATTTATTCAAAAAGTATTAATATTCCAAGTATTCCAAGGCACAACAATTGATTTGTGAGAGGAATAAACACAATCACTGTCCCCATCCACCATAAAACTCCTGTGATCCTGTGTGTAGGCTGTTCACAAATTCAAAAGTTGCCACCAGAAGAAGCATTACGTCAGCTTTGGTCATGAAATGCCATTGGCTCTTGTATGTCTCGTGACCGATTGCATCATGCTAATGTTTGAGTATGTTTCTGAATGAGATGTGTGGGTGCGACAGCGCGTTAAGGGATGGTTTTCAGTGATTAAAACCTTATGATTTACTTTGTTCTTTGCAAAAAGATACCGTATGGCTTCAGAAGACTTGGAATGCAACAGGACTTGTTTGTAATACTTTTATACTGTTTTTCTGTGGTCGGTTTTTGCAATAAATACCTATGACTGTACTTTTATTTCCCTGTTATGTGTTTTATATTGTTGCAAAGTAGGTAGGTTTAGGGTAGGGGTGGGGTTAGGTGCTCCAAAATATCTATTAAAAGTATACATTTTTATAAAATGATGTCTATTTTTACAAATGCAAGCAAATCATGAAATGGTCTTGATCTGATTTTGATAAGGCAAACAACTGAAACCGATAGAGTACCCTGCATGTCAAAAAGCAATGCTAAAATGGGTATGGAAAGCCAGGAAGGTCAAAAATGTGCAAATTTAAACATGTCAAAGGACGCGTTGTTTATGTGTAGAATACGTGTTGTTTATGTGCCGTTTATTGGTGTGTAATTGACACGCAAACAACATGTAAATAATGCGGATTCTAATAACGCGTCCTTAACCCGTCAAAATTTGGTCAAAATGTTTTTGACCTTCATGGCATCAAAAAGTGACACCAAGGGGTCCTGATCAGGCGTCAGTGTGACGAGTTAGGAATGAGAACGTGTTCTTTAATTCATGTTATCTAAAAGTAGCTTTGCAGAAAATCATGCCTTAATGTCTTTTAAAAATAAATCACAAAATGCTGCATGTGTGGAAATCCATTTTGCTCTCCAAATATCCAGTTATTATAATAGAGAAATATAGAAATACGGAGCAAATGCTTCTTTTCATGCCACTATATATATCCTATAGTTGGTGCTTCCAAAAAAGAATAAAGAAAATATTCAAGTCATTACCTCAGCTGAGGATGATTTTATCTTATTCTATGCTTTATTATTGTTATTATTATTATCATCATTTGCCCAAACCACACAATTTAAATGCTAACTGCCTCATGAGCAAGTGAGTGCCTCTAATGCATAATTTCTCCAATGTACCGATGAAGGGAAATCACATGACCATGTCTGAAATGTTCTGGAGAGGCGAATTAACGGCCCTTTCTAAATGCAATTGTTTATCTGGCTGTTTATTGCAATGATAAAAGCTGAAATAAGACTGCTGCATGGAGAGTAGACCCATTAACTGTTACTCACTCTCACTCTTACATTATCTCTTCTAAGTGCTTGTTCCAGCTCTGCTGAGGGCCTTTGAAGCAGATAGAGATCATAATGTTTATTATAAATTTGGTGGACAAAAGACTGAACAGAAATGGACTGGTGAGAAGCAAGGGGAGATCAACAATTTGAGACCACAGATCTATCGTGTATTGTGTCTGCAACATGTATGTTAAAAACATAAGTGGGTTAAACTACTAAGCTGAGTGGTCGATTTCAACATGTTTACTGCTGCATTGTGGCACACTGCAGCATATTGAACATTCATATTTGACAGGACATGTGGCTCCATGAGACAATGAAATGAAAAATATGTCGATAGCATGGTGTCAGAAGAGAATAGGCATGGTTTGCAGCTGGGAAAAACCCCTTCGGCCAGAAACACAATTATTCAGACTTATAGTGTTATAATCCAGACAGGAAGTCAAACTTGCTTCACTCATCAGCCACCGTGTCTCAAAATTGACTGAGATTTCATGGAGCCACTTCTCATGCTTTAGATCTAACACCATTAGGAGCTTCATGGGCATTTTGCCTCCTAATTTCTGATCCCCAAGATGCTGAGAGAAATTTCAAATCCTACCTTGAGATAAGAGGAAGCTTAAAATTTGTCCCTGAAGGGAAAAGAATTTTGTAGAATCTTTGCCTTTATTTTTCTTCTGTAAAAAACGTAAGATGCAACCAATTACTTACATCAGTATGCAAGCCACACCCCTGTAAAGCACATAGAGATGAATACTGATTTCAGTCTTGCCATCAACATTACTATTCACCTCCATGTGCTAGTTGTGTTTAGGCCCGTCTCATTCACTGCTTCCGATACAGGTCGGGTGTCTCAGTTTGTAACTGAAATGGTGTTAGGGAGACTTTAGAATAGAGGTTTCTTTTTTATTTTCAGAAAAGGTTCATGGATAATTTCTAAAACAGAGAATGGGACAATGTGCATGCTTGTTCATAATGCACTGAACATTTGAGAACAGCAATTGGAACTGCTGGGAAGCAAGGTTGTGTGCTGATTAGGGGTGTTTCCCAAAAGCATTGTTAGCCAACTATGGTCACAAGTTCTGTTGTTACCAACATAGTTGAACGATTCAGTGTTTTCCGAAACCCATAGTTCAAATGAACATTTGCAAACTTATGTGGTTGGAACTACAGCTCTCGATCTGTGGTTAGAAGCATAGTTCCTTGTTAGTAAGACATATGGGCTCAATAAATTATGCTCTTGGGCACAATAAGCAAGCTAACATGCAGTACAATCTAATACAATCTAAATATAAATGCATTTAAATGTATGTATTTTTGCGAGTTCTCTATAATCGCAATTTTTGAATAGTGTGAATGGAGTATGATGTAAGCGGGAACCCGCAGTGAATCAAACATCAAATAAAGTGAAATGACAAGGAACAAAAAATAGTAAGTTAGTCATCAGGTGCCATGTTCAATATAGCTGCATTTTAGAGATCTCTAATCAGTTAAATAGCAGAAGTTATTACTCCACCACAGCATGCGACGTCATTAACAACAGCCCTACATTGTTGAACTAATGTGGTTCAAACGACAGAGATGCGACCTTGTTTGGAAAACAGTCGTGACTAGCTAGTTCATTTTCAAAACAATGCATCATACTATGGAGGTTAAAGGAGAACTCCACTTCCAGAACAACAATTTACAAATTATTTACTCACCCCCTTGTCATCCAAGATGTTTGTGTCTTTCTGTCTTCAGTCGTAAAAAAATTATGGTTTTTGAGGAAAACATTTCAGGATTTTTCTTCATATAATGGACTTCAATTGTGCCCCCGTTTTTTAACTTCCAAAATGTAGTTTAAATGCAGCTTCAAAGGGCTCTAAATGATCCCAGCCGAGAAAGAAGGGTCTTATCTAGTGAAACGATCTATCTTTTTTTCGAAAAATAAAAATTTGTATACTTTTTAAGCACATGCA